>NC_134536.1:159169490-159469490 GCF_050624435.1 Tenrec ecaudatus
TGCTAGGAGTTCTTCCTGCAGGGATGAGGGATGACAGGAAGTGGAAATTGGCCGCCACCTTAATGGCTGTGGGCTGAAACCTGGCAGCATACCCAATTAAACTACCTGTGGCGAGACCAGCTAGTTTTGGTTTCGGTCACATTGCCCAAAAGATAAGGAATTTCAGGAATTCCGCCGAACACTTCTGAAATAGAACTCAAGACAATGGGCCTTTCACGGAACTCTGACATTTAGGTTGTTATTTTAACTTGTTTTCTTTCAGTTCAAAAGTTGTCAGAGGTTTCAGTTCCTATGGAAACGTTGGGCCTGGGGAAAGAAGTGGTGTTCTAGAGAGTGGCTCTACAAAGTAGGCTAGATTACATCCTGCCATAACTTTTTTTTTTTTACATTTTATTAGGGGCTCATACAACTCTTATCACAATCCATACATATACATACATCAATTGTGTAAAGCACATCTGTACATTCTTTGCCCTCATCATTTTCAAAGCATTTGCTCTCCACTTAAGCCCTTTGCATCAGATCCTCATTTTTCTCCTCCCTCCCTGCTTCCCCCCTCCCTCATGAGCCCTTGATAATTTATAAATTATTATTCTGTCATATCTTGCCCTGTCCGACATCTCCCTTCACCCCCTTTTCTGTTGTCCGTCCCCCAGGGAGGAGGTAGATCCTTGTAATCAGTTCCCTCTTTCCAACCCATTCACCCTCTACCCTCCCAGTATCGCCCCTCACAGCCCTGGTCCTGAAGGTGTCATCTGCCCTGGATTCCCTGTGCTTCCAGCTCCTATCTGCACCAGTGTACAACCTCTGCTCTATCCAGACTTGCAAGGTAGAATTTGGATCATGGTAGTTGGGGGAGAGGAAGCATTTAGGAACAGGAGGAAAGCTGTATTCTTCATCGGTGCTACATTGCACCTGACTGACTCATCTCCTCCCCTAGACCCCTCAGTGAGGGGATTTCCAGTTGCCGACAAATGGGCTTTGGGTCTCCACTCTGTACTTGCCCCTTTATTCACTATGGTAAGATTTTTTTTTTTTGGATGATGCCTTATACCTGATCCAGTTTAGATCTGCCTTTTTTTCTTCTTTAAAATTTATTTTTTAAAATAATATTATTGTCTTGGGGTGAAAGTTTACACAGCTAATTAGGTTCTCTTCTTAAAAAATGTATACAGATTGTTGTTTCATCCCAGTGATTAAAATTTTGCATTCTGTGCAACATGCCGGCATGGAGTAGGGAACCAGTGGAGAGGTCTGATGGGCCAGCCCAAATCCAAACTATGTGGGCAGCTCTGAGAGAGGGACATGTCTGATCAGAGCACGTGGGAGCAATTGAAGGGGGAGAAAGAGAGAGTGGAGCACATCTTGGCCCACCAAGCCTTCATAACGATATTCCTGCTCAGAGTAGCCAATTAGGAGACATGACATCCCTCACTGACCCATAACCCTACACGGGACAACAATGGAGACACAGTGTTGGAATTGTGCCCGATCTGAACCCACCACACCGAGGCAAAACACTAAGGGCATGCAACAGAACAACAAGGGGAACAGAACATCAAAGTCCCCAGGTAATACCAAAAATAGACCTTGGGGCCAGGGCTTGGCACCCCATCAGACTCCACCAGAAAACACTCCTAAAGGCCAAAAAACAATCCTTGAACTAACTACAAGCATTTCCTTTTTATTGTTGTTGTGGCTTGTTTGTTTTGTCATTGGCTTTTTGTTGTTTTGTTTTCTTTTGATACTTGGTTTTGTTCTGTCTTGTTTTTGTGCATGTTGTTATCTCCACAGGTCTGTCTAAATAAGATAGACTGGATGAACAATCTGGAGGAGAAAACAATGGGATCGATAGTTGGGCGGGGGAAGACATGGGAGAGGGGGAGTTGGGGGAAAAGTAAGTGGTGTTAATAAACCCAGGGACAAGGGAACAACAAGTGATCCAAATCGGTGGTGAGGAGGGTGTAGGAGGCCTGATAGGGCTTGATCAAGGGTAATGTAACCAAGAGGAATTACTGTAACCCAAATGAAGACTGAGCATGATAGTGGGGCAAGAGGAAAGTCAAAGGAAATAGAGGAAAGAGCTAGGAGGCAAAGGGCATTTATAGAGGTCTAAATAATGGCATGTACATATGTAAATATATTTATATATGATGATGATGGGGAAATAGATCTATGTGCATATATTTATAGGTTTAGTATTAAGGTAGCAGATGGACATTGGGCCGCCACTCAAGTACTCCCTCAATGCAAGAACACTTTGTTCTATTAAACTGGCATTCCATGATGCTCACCTTCCCAACACGATCGCTGAAGACAACGCAGGTTCATAAGCAAATGTGAAGAAAGCTGATGGTGCCCAGCTATCGAAAGATAATAGCATCTGGGGTCTTAAAGGCTTGAAGATAAACAAGCATCCATCTAATTCAGAAGCAACAAAGTCCACATGGAAGAAGCACACCAGCCTGGGTGATCATGAGGTGTCAAGGGATCAGGTATCAGGCATCATCGGAACCAAAAAAATCACATCATTGTGAATGAGGGGGAGTTTGGAGTGGGGACTCAAAGCCAATCTGTAGGCAACTGAACATCCCCTTAGGGAAGGGTCTCAGGGAAGAGATGAGCCAGTCAGGGTACAGTGTAGCAACGATGAAACCTACAACTTTCCTCTCGATACTAAATGCTTTCCTTCTCCCCCTCCCCCCACTATCATGATCCTAATTCTACCTTACAAATCTGGCTAGACCAGAGGATGTACACTGGTACAGATAGGAACTGGAAACACAGGGAGTCCAGGGCAGATGATCCCTTCAGGACCAGTGGTGAGAGTGGCGATACTGGGAGGATGGAGGGAGGTTGGGGTAGAGAGGGGGAACCGATTACAAGGATCTACATATAACCTCCTCCCTGGGGGATGGGCAACAGAAAAGTGGGTGAAGGGAGACATTGGACAGTGTAAGATATGACAAATAATAATTTATAAATTATCAAGGGCTCTTGAGGGAGGGAGAAGTGGGGTGGGGAGAAAAATGAGCTGATGCCAGGGGCTTAGGTGGAGAGCAAATGTTTTGAGAATGATAAGGGCAACGAATGTACAAATGTACTTTACACAATTCACGTATGTATGAATTGTAGTGAGAGTTGAGTCCCCAATAAAATGATGTAAAAGAATTGTTTTTCATTGTGTTAGCCTTTGTTTTGTGTGTGTGTGTGTGTGTGTATTCTGTTTGCCCTGTTTCTGTTGATCTAGTTTCCCTTCCTCTCCCTTGGTTTTCATTATGGCTTTGGAAAGTATTGACCTCTTGGACTCATATAGTTCATTATTTAAAGGAGTACTGGGTTTCTGGAGTGGTGTACCTCCGTTCTTCACTTCACACGCTGAAAGAATTCACGCGGCAGAAGCACCTTTGTAATCCAAGTGAGTTTTATTGAAGGCAAGGGAAGTTTCAGGTAGTACAGCCTCAAAAAGACACACGCGATTTCTAGAAATCGTGCCAGGGATGCGCAGAAGCCACGCAGGTTTTGCAAACGGGCACGAAAAACACAGGAACAGGAGTGTGAGCCCCACACGTGCAGAACTGGGGAGGCCCCAGAAGCTGAGGGCTTGTAGCAGAGGAGGCACGCAGGTGGGTGCGCCCTCCCCCCGCCCCACCCCCATGCGGGAAGCCCACCGCTTCCAACATGCACCTGAGCTAGAACAGAGTCAATAAAGGACTGGAGGTTGGACAAGAAAGCTCGTCCTGCTGAGTGCCAAGCTTGGGGAGGCGTGGTTGAGGGCATTGGCTGAACTAACTGGCTGAGTCTTGGCCCACCTGTGTGATGTCAAGGTTAGGCCAAGTCTGTGCACCCGCCCCGGCGGACCTCCGACCTGGGCGCAGAGGCTTGGTTTTTACATGCCCCATTCTGGACTTTCCCATAGGCATCCAATTAGTGTGCCTGATCTCCCTGTAACCCCTTTATTCAGGCCCCATGCAGGCATTGGGGAGACAACCCCTTTTACCCCTAATCTAGGCACCTCACCTGATAGCATATGACTCAAGTCTGTTTTTATGTTACTGTAGCTTCACTGTTACTATATATACTCGTGTATAAGCACATAATTTGTGCTGAAAAACTGGGATTCGGCTTATACACGGGTCAGTGGTACCCCAGAGAGGACAGTGTCTATGATGACCTCACACCAGCTGAATCTCTGCATTGGGATACGGATGATGATGAGGAATCCAGTTTTGAAGGATTTTAACTCTTTACATTTTAGCTTGATTGCTGATTGAGCTCAGGGAATAGTACTTGTTGATACCTTATTGTTTTTGCTGAACCTATTTTCCACTTACTGTGCTGGTTTACTAATGTTAAATGACTTGTCCTTTTATTTATGTTTTTTATTTAAAATAAATATTTAAATACATTACCCCACTGACGTCTCAATTCTTAGTCATTTTATTTTCATTTGTGTTGATTATGGAAACTCACCAATAGCTTCTGCATTTTCCACCCTAGGCGTATCCTCGAGCCAGTCATTTTTTCTGGTTTCCCGGGTAATAATTAGGTGCCTTGGCTTATCCTCTGGTCGGCTTATGTTCGAGGTTATAGGGTATCTTAGCGTGAGAGCCTTGGGTGTTCTTTTAGTCTCTGTGTTGTCTGCCTACGTCTTACTTCATTCTGTCTGAGCCATTAGAGAACAGATGGAGGCCACATCTGAACGCCTCTGGCTATACAAGGGAGGAGAACCCACACCTGCCTAATACCAGTTATAACCATACAGCAGAGATCAAATCTGCCAGCACCCTCCATCTTTCCTTACCCGTTCTGCCACCAGCCATTCCTCTCATGGTACCCCACTTTTCTGCTGGGTTGGATGACCCACTGCAATGGCCACACAACTCACAGACAATACTCATCCTTAAAGGTCATTGGGGAAGTTAACGGCTACCTATCAGAAGCCATGATCAGAAAACATTAAGGCTGTAGTCATTGGGCCACAGCCTCACTGAGTTAGGTTATTGTGCCAACCTGGTTTGATTAAGCACAGGTGGGGTTAATTGAAGGGCAGAGGGATAAATGACTCAGTGAGCCTCGCCTTTCTAGTTCTTGGGTCTCTGGCTTTGTGATGGTCCCAGGAAGGTGCAGCTGCCTTGGCCAGTTCCCTGCTTCAGCTTACAAGGCTGACTTCCTGCAAGACATCCCCAAGGAGAAGACGCATAGATGTAGCCCAATTCAGCCCTGGGTGCTGAAGCAGCCGTGTGGAGACCCCTGCCAGTGCTCAGATGCTTACACATTCACTGATTTGGCTTTCCTCCTGCAGTCACCATCATTGCGTGTGTTTTGTGAAATTGAGGAGGACTTTGTAGATTGGTGTTGGAGATATGGGCTAATGTTGGACTTGTGGGCTTGGGCAGCACTGGGTTGGGATGCTTTTTTGATGCGCACTTAACCTGTATGTAAAACTCTCTCTTATACATGAGTTGCTGTGGATTTGTTTCTCTAAAGTCTCCAGACTAACACACTCCCTTCTTATCGAACAGCCAAGTCTCACTCTAGCGCCAGGCATCCTCAAACTACGGCCCGTGGGCCACATGCGGCCCGCCAAGGACGCTTATCCGCCTGCCGGGTGTTTTTGCCCGTTTGTTTTTTTACTTCAAAATAACATATGGGCAGTGTGCATAGGAGTTTGTTCATAGTTTTTTTGTGTTTTTTTAAACTATGGTCCAACCCTCCAATGGGACACTGTCTGAGGGACAGTGAACTGGCCCCCTGTTTTAAAAGTTTGCGGACCCCTGCTAGTCCTTAGCCTCTCAGCAATGTTTTCTTTAGCCTCTGCCTCTGTGGCCCAGGAGGCAGGCCCACTGCTCTGCCTCAAAGTCTCATAATTTCCACCCTGCTCCTCTCTTCTGCTTCATGTCTTCTTGCCTTGGCTGCTAGGCTCAGTGTCCCATGGCATCTTCTGCCTCTGCCCTTTCAGGAAGGGATTTCCAATAGGTCCCTCCCATTGGTGGTTCCTTTTCTTTGACGGTTCAAAGATTCGCTCTATGTTCCTGCTGCTGAGATAGCTCTCCCATAGCAAAGGGAACAGTAGCTAAACTCACCAATCCCCTCTATTAGGGTTTCATACACATTATTTGCATAGTCTTGCCCAATCATTTGGTGGGAGTTACAAAGACATGAAGAGTCATATTAAGACATTTCACTTCGTCATCACGTCCTTCTGGTCTTAAGTTAGAAGAGGTTTTGGTTCTTGTGGACTGCTAGTCACAAAGATTCATTTTTGAGGGTGAGTGGGTTGGAAAGGGGGAACCGTTTACAAAGATCTACATGTGACCTCCTCCCTAGAGGACGGACAACAGAAAAGGGGGTGAAGGGAGACACCGGATAGGGCTAGATGTGACAAAATAATAATTTATAAATTATCAAGGGCTCATGAGGGAAGGGGGAGCGGGGAGGGAGGGGAAAAAAGAGGACCTGATGCAAAGGGCTTAAGTGGAGAGCAAATGCTTCGAAAATGGTGAGGGCAAAGAATGTACAGATGTGCTCTATACAATTGATGTATGTATATGTATGCATTGTGATGAGTTGTCTGAGCCCCTAATAAGATGTTTAAGAAGATTCTTTTTTACTTGAAACTTTTGATGTCGCTCATTCACTCTGCTCTATATGAGTAGGGCAAGTTGTTGTGTCACAGGTAGCTGCATGCAAACTTTTAAGACCTCGGATGTGGTTTGCCAAACTAAAATGTAGAACATTGTTGTGTGGATTGACTGAGTTGTCCTCTGAGACTGTGGCCTTTGAAGCCTGTAGTGTAAACCAATCTGTGAGTTTTTTGAATATGTCTAGGAAAACTTGTATTACTTCTTTGTTGTTGAGTGGGTAGTTTTACAAAGGAAATCAGTTTTGTTTCATGTCATTGATTGTAATCCTCACAGTGCATTATCCCTTATTCTACTTCCTTCCTGTGTGTGTGTTGGTTTTTTTCTTTTTCTTCTTAAGGAATGCCGGGGTTTGGTTGGTGTCTGCAGTGTGGGTCTATGGATATGAAATGGTGTTAATGTGTTTTTACATAAGTACTTGTTTGGATGCTTACCTATTTGGGATGTTTATAAGAATGATGAGCTAGTGTGTAGATAAGTGTTAGGAAAAAGAAAGTTTTCTCTATAATTTGGGTTCACTTGATGGCAGTAGATAATATTATAAACATTTGATAACACAGAATAAACCAAATGCAAATCTATTGCCAAGTGAAATTCCAAGCCTTACAAATGATACAAGTTCCCAAAAATGATCATAAATACTGGCTAAAAAACAGGGTCAACCCATTGATATGTATGTGTGCATAAAACATTTACAAAATTCTATGTCTCAGGACTGCTCTAAATGTTTTAACATTTATGACCGCCAGTCAAAAAATATTGCTTCTCAGGTGCCAGTTCATCTATCCAGACAAAGTGTGTTTAAACATGTCTCTGTGGCCGGTGGATGGCAGCAGACCAGTTCTCTCAACAGCACGTTTGTCTTCGTCTTTCTAGATGCCTTCAAAAGAGAAGATTCTATCAGACCCATGGCTTCTACCAGCCAGTTAAATTCAGGACAGAAGGGTGGTCTGCGGAGGTGATGATCTCTGTTCTTTGAGGATTTCGGAGGTTAACCCTGATGCATTTTCTCAAACACAGGATAATCGTGGGTGCTTATTAGAAAGAGGTTGTTAAGAAAGATTGGAAACTGCCCTGATGAGAAAAGGGCCAGGGCATTGTGCTGAAGAATTTTTTTGGATCACAGAAATGCACCTGCTCATTGTTCTCCGGGAACAAGGGCTTCCCTTGGGAAACCTTACCCATCAACCCTTAGGCCCTGATGTTGCCCTTACAGGTACTTTTTGTTCCAAAATGTGAAAAACCGTTAAAAGGATATGTTAGTCTGGGTAGACTAGAGAAACAAATTCATAAACATGCATATGTGAATAAGAAAGAGCTTTATGTACAAGAGCAATTGAATATTGAGAAAAACCTCCCCGCCCAGTCCAGACCAAGTCCGTAAGTCTGATATTAGCCCATATGTCCGATACCAATCTATAAAGTCCTCTTCAGACTCACGAAACACATGCAATGACACTCAATGCAGGACGATCACAGGCAGGTGGGTGTGAAGTCTTGTGGATCCAGTGGCACTGTAAGCATCTCAGCGTTGCCAGGGGTCTCCACGTGGCTCCTCCAGCTCCCAGGGCTCTTTCTACAGTAGGGTAGCTTCATGTGGCTTCTTGTCAGAAATGTCTCACAAGGAGGGAGCGCGTGTCCCACCTCCAGTGAGCTGATTTATCTCCTTAGCGCCTCCAAATGAGGTCATCAAGCTGCAACCTGACTGACACATGAACTCCACCCCTCCACTTGTAAGTCTCAAATTGACAACAGATGATTAACTGCCACAAAAGAGCATGATCTAGACCCTTGAGGATTTTCAAACTGTCGTTTTGATGTGTTGTAAATCAAAAAGGACAGAATTTTTTATGGAAGGGACAGAGAGACTGGAAATACCACCTTCACAGCATACAGGCCTAGATAGATGATATGTTGTGAAACAGTAGCTTTGCATTTTTATATTTTTATTAAAGCACCCAGTGATGTTTATAACCCTGCTGGCGTAGTGGTGATGATCCACAAGTTCAGCAGTACAAAACCTATCAGCCACTTCACTGCAGAACGACGGGACTCGCCCTTCCCATTAAAGGTTTGTCTAGGACATTCAAAGGGGGCACTATGTCCTATAGTGCCCTACAGGGTACTCTGTTGTCCTATAGAGTCACTGTGCGTTGCCATCGACTCATTGGTGGGGAGCTTGAGAGATGTTAGAGGAACACTTTTGCCTTGCCCCCACGCATTAGCTCCTTACTCTTTCCTTAGGACATACATCCTAGTGTAATTCCCGTGATAGGGAATGGACCAAACGCACAGAAAGATTAGTCTGAGCCAGCGTTTCCGTATTCTTTCAATATTCAACCTTACAGCTTTCAATATTCTTTGTCAGTGTCCAGCATAAGAGGCCATTGGAAAGATCATGGTTTGGGTTAGGCACACCTTAGTCCTCAAAGAGCATCCCTGCTTTTCAACAGTTTTTTTTCTTTTTCTTTTTGCTCTTCAACACTTTAAAGAGATCTTGTACAGCTGATTTACCCAGTGCCGTGTGTCATCTGATTTCTTGCCTGCTGCTTGCTTAAGCGTTAGTTGTGGGTCCAAGCAAGATGAAATCTTTTGACACTTCAGTCTTTTCTTCAGGTTTCGTGATGTCATGTACTTATCCAGTTGTGAGGAGTTTGGCTTTCTTTACATTGAGTCGTAATCCATATTGAAGGCTGCTGCTCTCCTTGATCTTCATCAGCAAGTCCTTCAGTCATCTTTATATCGCAGGTTGTTAATAAGCCTTCCTCCAAGCCTGATGTCACACTCTTCTTCATGTGTTTCCCAACATCTCTGGTGGTTTGCTCAGAATACAGATTGATACGTATGGTGAGTGAATACAATCCTTGTTCTGTATGCAGACCTGCCTCTGGGAGCCGTGTACAGGTTCGGCATGAACGCACTGAAGTGTTCTGGAACCCCATTCTGGTCCATGCTTTCCAAAGTAGTTAGACTCCACATAGTCAAAACCTTTTGCATAATCAATAAAATACAAGTTTCTGTTATTCTCTGCTTCGGGCGAAAGGCCATCTGATGGCAGCAATGAGATCACTTGTTCCAGGTCCTCTTCTGAATCCAGCTGAAAATTCTGCCAGCTCCCTGTCAATATAACTGCTATAACTGTTGTAGAATATTTTCTGCAAAATTTTACTTGCACGTAATGATTCTGTTATATGATCTCTGCGTTCTATGGGACACCTTTCTTTGGAATAGGTACAAGTATGGATCGCGTCCAGCCAGTTACCCAGCTAACTGCCTTCCAAATTTCTTAGCTAGGTGAGTGAGTTTTAGTGCTTCATTCAGTTTATTGAAACATTTCAGTTGGTGCTCCATCAATTCCTGGAGCCTTGTTTTTCTACTAATGCCTTCAGCTTTCCCAGTAGACCTCACTCTTTTGTGTGCCCTCGTTGCAATGAAAGAGGATTCCAGTTTCTCCTTAGCCTTGCCATTGCCTATTCTAGTTTTTTCTAAGTCCCCTCAGGAGAGGCGAGGTGGTCATCCTTGTGGCCTGGATTTGCATCGCCCAAATGACTGATGAGGATCCCTGGTGGCATCGTGGTCATGCTTTGGGCTGCTAACCATAAGGCCAGCAGTTCAAAACCCACCAACCCCTCCTCAAGAGAAAGACAGGGCTTTCTACTCCAGAAAGAGTTACAGTCTCAGACAGTCACCGAAACTACCCTGTACTTGGGCCTGGTATGAGTCAGCATCAACCCAGTGGCAGTGAGTGGGAATGACTAATGAAGTAGCCGCTGCCTCCAGGTCAGCGCTTTGAGCCAATCAGCTGCTCCTCTGGAGAGGGACAAGACATTCTGCCTCTGTGAATCTTTGTAGCCTTGAAATCAAGGTGCAACTCCCTCTCTAGTCTCCACCTTCATATGTATGCAACTATGCTGTGTCCTCTCTAACGCACACTAGATGTTTAATATTTATAGTAATAACAGAACAGTCCTGAGCAGACCAGGGGTATTCTTATATCTAGAGTCACTGTGAGTTGGAATCAACTCTGTGGCAGTAGGTTTTGAGTTTTTGACCAATGACACTGAGCATGTTTTTTTTTTTAATTTATTTTTAATTTTTTTATTTTAACAATTTATTGGGGCTGATACAATTCTTTTCACAGTTCATACACATACATACATCAATTGTATAAAGCACATCCATACATTCCCTGCCCCAGTCATTCTCAAGGCATTTGCTCTCCACTTAAGCCCCTTGCATCAGGTCCTCTTTTTCCCCCCCCCTCCCTCCCCATTCCCCCCTCCCTCATATGCCCTTGGTAATTTATACCTCGTTATTTTGTCATATCTTGCCCTATCCGGAGTCTCCCTTCCCCCCTTCTCTGCTGTCCCTCTCCCAGGGAAGAGGTCACATGTGGATCCTTGTAATCAGTTCCCCCTTTCCAACCCACTCACCCTCCACTCTCCCAGCATCGTCCCTCACACCCTTGGTCCTGAAGGTATCATCCACCCTGGATTCCCTGTACCTCCAGCCCTCATATGTACCAGTGTACAGCCTCTGTCCTATCCAGCCCTGCAAGGTAGAATTCGGATCATGGTAGTTGGGGGGAGGAAGCATCCAGGATCTGGGGGAAAGCTGTGTTCTTCATCGGTGCTACCTCACACCCTAATTAACCCATCTCCTCTCCTAAACCCCTCTATGAGGGGATCGACACTGAGCATGTTTTAATGTGCATATTTCAATCTGTTCTTTGGAGAAATGGCTATTCAGGTCCTACTCTGGAATTTTGGTGACCATTTAGTGGATCGCCTTGTCACATTCATTTTTTTCCCATACTAATTATTCTCTATAATGAAGACCAAAAATGAAAGAATGCATGTAAAGAATAAGGCTTAGTCGATCCTGAGTACTTGTCAGCGAGTCTCTTGTTAACTTGTTATTATTGTTCATGTCAAATCCAACTCATAGTGACCCTGAGTATAAGAATATCCATGGTCTATTCAGGATTTATTCCATTGTTTCTATAATATTAAATACCTACCCTGAATTAGACTGGGCACAAAATAGTTGCGTGAATTTAATATGTCTTATGTTCCTCCTCTCCTTCACATGCTCACACACACATTCCATATACTCATTCACTCACACTTATATTAAAAGCTAATAGTCTAATGTGGGTGTCAGGTTTAAGTAATTTATTTATAACAATTAGGCAGTTCCCAGAACCCCCCAAGACTGGTAGGGGGATGGCTATAAAGGTCAGCAGACAGACCTAGAATCATGTATGTTTTTTCATTTTCTTTTTTTCTCTCTTTTTGTTCAATCTCTAATTTTCTTTTTGTTTTATTGCTGCTATTGCTGTTTTGCCTACCTATATAAAATAGGCGTAGTGTGTTAGTGTGGATACATTAGAGAAACAAATCCACAGAAACTCATATGTATAAGAGAGTTTTATATAAAGGGTAAGTGCACATCAAGAAAACATCCCAACCCAGTGATTCACAAGCCCACAAGTCCAACATTAGCCCATATGTCCGACAACAATCTACAAAGTCCTCCGCAATTTCACAAAACATACACAATGATGCTGACTGCAAGAAGAAAGCCAAATCAGTGAATGTGTAAGTATCTCAGCACTGGCAGGGGTCTCCACACGGCTGCTCCAGCTCCCAGGGCTGCATCAGGGTAGGTCCATGTGGCTTCTCCTCAGGGATGTCTTGCAGGAAGTGAGCCTTGCCAGCTAAAGCAGGGAACTGGCTAAGGCAGCTGCACCCTGGTCCGACCATCACAAAGCAAGAGACCCAAGAACTAGAAAGGCGAGGCTTACTGAGCCATTTATCTCTCTGCCCTTCAATTAACCCCACATGTTTTTATCAGCCAGGTTGGCACAATAAACTGTAACTATTCCAATCCACCCCTTTGCCAGCGTGGCACCTGTATATAATTCTTTAGCCTCACAATTGCAATTAAGTAACACCTACACCTTAATCCTATGAATATGTTCCCCTACCTATGAAAGTCTGTAAGCCAACCACTTCATGCCTTTATCCCCCCAATTTGGGTATACAATTTCTATGCTGCCCACTTACATCAACCCAGTGCTCTGAGGAGACAATCATATTTTTCGACATGAAGAATCTTCATTCCAGTTGGAACCTTGTGAAGTCTGCATCCATAAGCAAAGTCAAATCTAGACAGGCCACCCATAAAGTTGGGAACAGTATGCACCAGTTCACAGGCTCAAAAATCGCTTCATCTGGTCAGGTTCTGGTCAACTCACTGTGGGCTGCCTCACTCAGCCTTCACAGGGTGCCCACTGGTCGCCTTGCCTTTAGACCGCAGGCTCTCACCAATACTCAACAAGCCTAGCCCCTCGTGTTAGGCCATGAACTTAGACCAGTCAATCCGTTATCGTCTTCTCCTCCTTGTACTATAAACCAATCCACAGGTATCAGTGGCCAAACTCAACCCGTCTCTTTATTGCTGCATTTCTCCCACTTTCATTCAACACGTAGATCCAGGTGGTCACCTAGCAAGCATTTTAGCTTGGCTTCAGGCTCTCTTTAATATTCAGCCCTAGAGAGGAGTTTTCTTCATGGTTCCAGATTGTTTCTAGCTTCTGACAAAGACCATGGGTACCTGAGTACTCCAAAGCACTGGGTGGGGCATATCTTTTCAAAGCTAACTTTGCAGGTGTGGCCTAAACCCATCTAAAGATCAAATTTTAATGACTCAAAGCTTACAAGCTTTCTATTTGCATACTTCCCATATTTTTCCCAGAAAACAACTGAGTAAACAGTTTGGTTTTATCTGACCTCTGGCTAGACAAAGAAGAAAAAGTACCATGAGGGAGAGATAAAACATCTACTCTCCATCTTATGATTTGTTTCTCCAATACCCCACATTATGATACCATAATGTGTTAGTCTGGGTACTTTAGAGAAACAAATCCACAAAAACTCATGTATAAGAGAGTTTTATGTAAAGGGTAAGTGCACATCAAGAAAACATCCCAACCCAGTGATGCCCAAACCCATAAGTCCAACATTAGCCGGTATGTCCAACACCAGTCTATAAAGTCGTCCGCAATTTCACAAAACACAATGATACCGACTGCAAGAGGACAGCCAAATCAGTCAATGTGTAAGCATCTCAGCACTGGCAGGGGTCTCCACACTGCTGCTCCAGCACCCAGGCCTGCATTGGGTTAGGTCTATGTGGCTTCTCCTTGGAGGTATCTTGCAGGAAGTGAGCCTTGCCAGTTGAAGCAGGGAACTGGCTAAGGCAGCTGCACCCTGTTCCAACCATTAGAAAGCAAGAGACCCATGAACTAGAAAGGCATGGCTTACTGAACCACTTATAGCTCTGCCCTTCAATTACCCCCACATGTGTTTATCAGCCAGGTTGACACAATAAACTTTAACTACCTCACACGGGAAGCAAGCCCAAGGAGAGAGCAATGGGATTGATGGTTCCGCAGGGACTTGGGGGAGGAGGAGGAGGGGAAGGGAGCAGTGAGAAAACAACACCATAGACGGGAACAACTAGAGAATGAAAATCAACAATGAAGAGGATGTAGAGACCCTAGGGGTGTTGGAGTAACAGCAATCTAGCTGAGAGGAATTACTAAGAAGCAGAAAAAGGGCAAGTGTGATGGTGGGCCAGGAGGAAGGTAAAAGAAAACAGAGGCAATATCTAGGAAGCAAAGCTGTGGATAGAGGTATCAACATAGGTGTTTACATATGTAAATATATTAATTCATATAATAGAGATATTGTCCTATATATATATATATATATATTTATGTAGCAATACATTGAGGAAGTGGACATATTTTGGGCCTCTGCTCAAGCCCTCCCTCAATAGACGAACACTTTGTTCTAACAACCTGGCATTCTGTGATGCTCACCCTCCCAACACGATCGCTGAAGACAAAATGGATGCATAAACAAATGTGGTGAAGAAAGCAGATGGTGCCCGGCTATCAAAAGATATAGCATCTGGGGTCTTAAAGGCTTGAAGTTAAGCTGCCATCTAGCAGAGAAGCAACAAGCCCACATGTAAGAAGCACACCAGCCTGTGCAATCATGAGGTATCAACAGGAGCAGGTAACAGGCATCAAAAGACCCAAAACTCAAAAAGAATTTATGGTTGAGAATTGGAGGGGGGGATGGGAGTGTCAGAGCAGAGACCCAAGCCCATCTGTAGACAATGGGACATCCCCTCACAGAAGGGTCACAAGGAAGGGATGAGTCAACCAGGATGCAGTATAGCACCGATGAAGCACACAATATTCCTCTGGTTCTTTGAGGCTTCCTCACCCCCCACTATCATGACCCCAGTCCTGCCTTTCAGTTCTGGCTAGACCAGAACATGTACACTGGTACAGATAAGAGCTCAAGACACACACGGAATCCAGGTCAGATAAACCCCTCAGGAGCAGAAATAGGAGTAGTGATACCAGGAAGGTAAAGGTAAAGTGATACCAAGAAGGTAAAGGTAAAGGGAGTAATGATGCAGGGAAAAGGGGGAAACCAATCACAATGATCGACACATAACACCCTCCCCCAGGGGGATAAACAACAGAAACGTGGGTGAAGGGAGGCAGCAGTCGGTCAGTGTAAGATATGAAAATAATAATAGTTTCTAACTTATGAAGGGGTCATAAGGGTGGGTGAAGGGGAAGGAAGGGTTTTGAAAAAGAGCTGATACCAAGGGTTCAAATAGAAAGCAAAATGTTTAGAAAATAAATGATGGCGACATATTTACAAAATATGCTCGATACCATTGATACACGGATTGTTATAAGAGCTGTAAGGGTCCTCAATGAAATGATCTTTTAAATGTATATAAATAAACTTTTTAAAATAAATATAATAATACATTGTACTTTACAAGTTCTATCATGGAGACAGGAAGAAAAGCTGTGTAACTCTAGAAACTCGTTCACACTGCTAATAGTTGATTCTGATCCATAGCCACCTTGTTGGACAGAGTAGAACTGCTCGTGTGGGTTTCCAAGCCTGTAACTCTTTACAGGAGTTGAAAGCTTTGTCTGTCTCTCACAGAGCAACAGGGGTTTTCAAACTGCTGACCTTGCAGTTAGCAACCCAACACATCACCACCACGCCACCAGAGCTTCTCCTGTGACTCTAGAGGAGTGAATAATTTTCCTTTGCTCTGGTGATTTGAAAAGTATCATTGAGAGGGTAACGCCTGAACGAGATGGCTATATGCATGGTGGTCTGGTTTCCATGGAGGAAGCCCACTTAGTGACGGCTACAATGTAGTTTGTAAAGGTTGCTGTACAAATACACAGGCTCGTGATCGTCCAAGGATAGTGATGTGGACGCTATTCTCGACTACAGGATATGATGGGAGGGTTTTTTTTAGGGTTTGTTTAATATAAGCTTTTGATGATGTCCCCCCCCAATGGTTTTATTGAGATATAATTCACATGTTATACACTTCCATCGTTCCATTGTATTTTAAAAGTTTTATATACATATATAAAACCATAACCAGTTCTAGTGCATCCTCCCATATTTATCATTTGCTCCCCAATTCTCCTCAACCTCCCTCCCACCATATCCCTGAAAAGCAAGGATATCAATTATTGTCTCAATACATCCTTCCCTTCTTGCTTCATAAACTGAGGAACGGCACAAAAAAAGAGAGAATGAAGACGGCAAATTAAAAGAGTAATAAGGCAGAGCGAAAACCTCTGTTGAGAAACAAGCAATTGTATGTATATGTATGGATTGTGATAAGAGTTGTATGAGCCCCTAATAAAATGTTTTTTTAAATATTTAATCAGAATATCGAATGCATCAAGAGGGAGGTCAAATGACCAGGTGTTGTATTAGACCATAGTTCTGTCCACCATAAGCAAGTTTACAATAATCTGTCTGAAGGCAAAGCTGGTCAAGTCCAAGTCCCTCAACTGCTTAGAGGGCATCTGCCAGAGGCTTAATCCCCATGGGGACGTGGTAGATGGGTTTGGGGCTCCCACTGACCTCTACAGTCTTTAAGCTCTTAAACCTTTCCCTCTATCATATTTGGATTTTGGTTTGAGTCATCTTCCGATCACGCACCTGGTGTGCTTCTTCCACGTGGACTTAGTTGACGCCTCGCTTAGATGGCTGCTTGTTAGAATAAAAGGTTTTAAGACCCCAGATGTTATTCCACCTGGTAGCTGGGCACCATCTGGTTTCCTCACCGCACTTTGCTGTAGCACCTTTATCGTCAGTGATCTCTTGTGGAAGGGGGCTGTCAGAGCAGGGCCAGGTCATAAGAACTAAAGGTTCTTGACCTGGGGCTAGAATTAAGTGGTTACCCAGAATCCCTTCCTTCCTGTATGTCTCTGGTTCTCTTTAGAGATCTCATAATCATTTTATGATAAAGAACATTATCGATCCTCCCCCTGGGGCATACGGCAATAGCTTCACGCTTTATCCCACATGTAGCATTTAACAGACTGCTGAGAAAAGGAGCGTGTACAAGTATAGCCCCAGGAGAAAGTAGGAGTAAACCTTTTTTGAAGAAAACTTTTTTTTTCCTCATAGGTAAACTTTTACAGACTTCCGAAGTAACCTATGATAAAGAAAAGCCCTCCAGTGCTACTTTGAATTGTCTCTGGACAAGTCAAAAAACACACACACACACACACACACACCCTCCTTGTAACTTTTAGCATAGATGAACCTCTAAAGCATGAGCATATTCAAGGTCGTTATGAGAAATGCTTAGGAAGTAAGATAAAATGGTAAAAATATAAGTCCATCTCATTTACTCTGTCAGCTACACTGGCGGCTATGTTTTAATGTGGAAAAAAAAGTGATTGGCGAAATAAAATCATCGTAAATAATCCCATTATAGTAAAACAGTATCCCATTTCGGATTTTCCCTTAGTTTTACTCCTGGAGAAGATAGAGCGGGACGATGACGTGTGGAATAAAACCCTGAAGATCACGGATTTCGGGCTGGCAAGGGAGTGGCACAGGACCACGGAAATGAGCGCTGCGGGCACCTATGCATGGATGGCACCTGAAGTCATCAAGTCCTCCCTGTTTTCTAAAGGAAGTGATGTCTGGAGGTAAGCAAGCTCCCCCACACTGTGTCTGCAAATGCTTGCAGAAGCTGGTTGCTCTGTTTCACTTAAATGAATCCCGTGTACTCAGCAATATGGGGCATTTGCCTTTTTGAAGAAGGGTGGGTTTCTTTTGGGGGGGTTGCTCATTTTTGCCTTTAAGAAGAAGGTGTTTTTTTGGGGGGTTGCTTTTTTCTGGTTTTGATCAGAACATGGGACAGGAAAATGTGCCTGTTCAATCTAAGGTTTGAGAAAATGGGTTTTCATTTGGGTTGATGCCATTGCTGAGTTTTGTTTTGTTTTAAGTCCTGCCAGCGAATACACTTGGGTCATATAAAATAACAAAGCACTTAAGTGAATCAGGCCATTTGTTTTAAGAATTTGACTTTGAGACTAAGCATTCTCAAAATGCATAATGAATCCATTTTGAGATTAGAATAATAAATTTGGAGGCGGTTTATAATTATGTGAAATTATATCTTGTACCAAAGTAGAAGAGAATCAGTAAGTCAACAACAATAGCAAAAACTTCTAAAATCAGCCAGGTGTGCCCTCAAAGCCGTCTACTTATATTGGAGAGGCCTTCACTCAAATTCCATTCATTTGTAGCTTACTCTCATTTTTAAAAAGCTTGATTATCTTTCATTAAAAGAAACAAATTAGAAGATTTGGAAGGGATGATAAACTAGCAATAATAAAAAATAATAGCCAAAAGCAAAGTTGGGGGGAAGGCTTAATATATTATGAAAAAGACTAACAACACTAATCTCAGGGACCTACATAGTTATGCAGGCAAAATACCCCTATTTATCTCCAGAATGCATTGATCTAATAAAACATCCGAGAGTCTGTTGCAGTGACATACCGTATATACTCGAATATAAGCCAACCCAAGTATAAGCCGAGGTACCTAATTATTACCTGGGAAACCATAAAAACTGATTGACGCGAGTATAAGCCTAGGGTGGAAAATGCAGAAGCTATTGGTGATTTCAATAATCAACACAAATGAAAATAAAATTACTAAAAATTTAGACATCAATGGGGTAATGTATTTAAATATTTATTTTAAATAAAAAAACATAAATAAAAGGACAAGTCATTTAACATTAGCAAACCAGCACAGTAAGTGGAAAATAGGTTCAACAAAAAAATAAGGTATCAACAATGATACCTTAAGAGTACTATTCCCTGAGCTCAATCAGCAACCAAGCTAAAATGTAAAGAGTTAAAATGCTTCAAAACTGGATTCATCATCATCATCCGTATCCCAATGCAGAGCTTCAGCTGGTGTGAGGTCATCATAGACGCTGTCCTCACTGAGATCGCCGTCATCACCATCACTGCTGTCATTTTCTTACAAAGTGCAGTCTTCACTGCCATCCATAGCATTACTAATACTACATTTTTGGAAGGCACGTCGCACCATGTCTTCTGGAATGTCTTCCCATGCATCTCGAACCCACTTTGCTATTAACTCTGTCAGGCTTCATGAGATTTCCTCCTTTTGTTAGTTGGGCTTGACCAGATGACATCCATTCATGCCACATCCTTCGCACACGGTCTTTAAAAGGCTTATTCAAAGATACATCCAGAGGCTGCAGTACAGATGTAAGCCCACCTGGAATAAGGGCTACAGTAACTTTAGTAGATTTTGCCAATTTGTTATGTCATCCGATAGGTGGGCTCTGAACGTATCCCAAACAAGTAACGATGGCTTTTTCTTTAAGGCTGTTCTTGGTCATCGGTTCCAAATTTCTTCCAGCCCTTTTTTTGTTCCGTCTTCATCCATCCAGCCTTTAACATGTGCATGCATGGTAATTCTTGGTGGGAAATTGATCTTTTTAGGCAAGGTCTTTCTTTTAAAAATAATGACAGGACGCAGCTTAGTTCCATTAGCCAAACATGATAGAACAGCTGTAAAGTTGGTTTTTTGTTTTTTTTCCTGAGGTTTTGAGAAAAATGGTTTTTTCTCCTAAACTTGCCACAGTTCTGTTGCTTGGAAGATCAACACTCACGGCAGTTTCATCCATATTCCCAATATCTGCCAGGTCATAATTATAAATCCTTCCTTATTTTATAATAAATGACTGGAATGACATAATTTTTTTCAAGGTCTTGTGGCAACTTCTGGGAAATCTTTTTTCTTTGTTTCAAGCATAGTAGGCCAAACCTATTCATGAAGCGGGTACACCATCCTGCTGACGCAGCAAATTTTTCAATGTCTGGGGCTTTATATTTGTCATCCTTAGCCATTTGTAGAGCACATATGTGGATTCCCATGCGTGTTATTCAGTAACCATTTTGATGACACTCCATAACCCATTTATGCAATTCACTCTCTAGAGCCCCATAAAAAGACGTTAAACCATGACGAGCTTTTTTAGCTTTTGGAATCTGTTCCAAGTCAGCCATCATTTTCCACCATTCCCTCACTTGCTTTTCGTCAACACAGAATTCCCTACTTGCAATACTGTTATTGCTGTCTTCTGCTCTTGACATAACTTTCATTTTGAAACCAGCCTCATATGACCGGTGTTTTTGTTTGGGTTCAAGAGTATCCATTTCTAATATGATAAAAAACCAAGACTTTGAAAACGAACTTTCATGGTAATGCCCCCCCCCACCCACACGCTGTGTTAGCCGGGAGGAGCGGGGGAGTCCGTGTGTGCTGGGGATAAAGGATGTGAATTAACATAGAGACCAGAAGGGAGAGACAGAGCGCAGCCACAGACACATCCTTACCAGTTCAGCTGCTGCGTAAGTGAATCACTACGGGTGCTTCTGCGAATGTCATAGAACAGCTCTGATTGGTTAGATGTGAGTAAACAAACATTCAAAGCCCTGCAGTGTCAGCGGGGCTTTGAATGAACAGCGGAGAAACAGCAATCACCCGCAAGATAACAGCACTCGTCCCGTTATCTGGGTGGGGGGGGGGCAGCGAGATGTTACACCTCACTGGAGTACCACTGGCCCGTGTATAAGCCAAGCCCCAGTTTTTCAGCACATTTTTTGTGCTGAAAACTTGGCTTATACATGAGTATATACAGTAATCTGTCAACTTGCAAAGGGGTGGGATCTAGCCTGTCAATCAGGTGGCAGCTTGATGACCTCATTTAGAAACGCCAAGGACATAATAGCTCTAGCTCTCTGGAGGCAGGACGCAGACACTCCCTGTGAAACATTCCTGCTGACAAGCCACATGGAGCTATGCGACAGATCCAGAGCCCTGGAACCGGAAGAACCATATGGAGACCCACTCCAATGCTGAGATGCTTCCACCACCACTGGATCTACAAGACTTTTTACCCACTGGCCTGTGATCTTCCTGCATTCAGCATCATTGCATGGCTGCTTGAGTCTAAAGAGGAATTTATGGAGTAGTATCGGACATATGGCGTAATATTGGACTTATGGGCTTGATCTGGGCTGGGGTGTTTTCTTAATGTACAATTGCTCTTTGATATAAAGTTCTCTCTTAAACACATTATAAGGGTCTCCCTGGATTTGCTTCTCTGGTCAACCCTGACTAACACAGACTCATAGCTTGTCAGGATGGTCATCTATATGTTAGAAGTTATAGACTGGAATGGAGAGTGAGTATCGATTAATAGGCCTTATTTGGAAAATGTGACCTGTGGATTTCATCCAGACTGGAAGGGAGAGCAAAGAGGTTGAAGAAACAGAATGGAGAGAAACAGAAGTTCAGAATAGCCACGGGCAAGAGCAAGCAAGAGGGAGATCAGGGTCAGAAGGCAAAACAGAAACCCCCGCTAATAAACCCTGGGGGCTGTGGTTGATAATTAGGTTTTTAGGTTCGGGAAGGCTCTGTATATCTGATCCTGATTGGCAAGTTTGAAGGGAGGGGTGGGGGCACATACATTCTGACAAGCACAGGAATCTGGTGCCCTTGGGAAGATGTAGGGGTGAAGAGAATCATGGGAAGGAGATGCTTGTAATGGCCAGATGTTGCTCCCCTCACAGCTGGACCAATTACTCTGAACGGCCCATATGATTGTTTCATAATCTTCCCATTAAAAAGTTCCACTCAAATACCATGGCTCTGTTCTATATCCTACTTTGGTGAGTAGTGATACTCACTGCCATCGAGTTAATTCTGACTCATAATGACCCTGTAGAACAGAGTGAAACTGCCCCTATAGGTTTCCCAGACTAAATGTTACAGCTCTCCGGGGAGAGATATACCTCGGTCCTTGGCTCTGTGTGAGAAAGAATTCACACTGAAGCCTGGTTTGTGATCTAAGTGAGTTTTATGAGAGTTAGAAGAAGTTTCAGGTTTATACCGGCACCCACAGGGCCCCTCATCCCATGCAGCCTCCCTAGAAGCTGCTCAGAAAGGCTCTGGGTTCCTACCTTTTCAATTAATCCGCGGGAGGTGTGGTGGACGACCCTGGTTGACCTCATTGGCTGAATTGAATTCACCTGGCCTAGGTGGGCCAAACCAGGTGCAGCACCCACCCAGGTGTACCTCCCCTTCCTGGCAGGAAACCTGAACCTCTGAGCATGCACAGTGTACCACTCCTTCATGGGCCGGAAGCTCAGACCTCTGGGCATGCATAATGGACGCCCCAGCCCCTAAGCTAGACTACATAACAAAAATGTCATCTTTCTCCTGAGGAGGAGCTAGCTGGGGGTTGGTTTCAAACTGCTGACCTTGGAGTTAGCAGCCAGTACATGCATAACCACTATACCACCAGGACTCCCTGATCCTGATACTAGAAGAACTAGTTGGTGCCCAGAATGGGATTATATTCAGTTAGAAGGCCCTGGATAGAGTGAGAAAATGTGCGACAAAACTCAGAATCATAAACACGCCTAGGTTTATTGATCTGATAGATAATAGGGGCCTTCCCCCCCCCTCACCCCTCAGTTACTTTCAGGCCTGGAACTGAACTTACCCCCATGACTCATTTTCATCCAAACAGTAGACAAGTCCATAAGGGGAGTAATAGCACTCGGGAGGTACACAAACCTCAGAATAATCCACCCTTTGACTTCAGTAGGGCAGCATTTGCCCAGGGACCAACTTCAGAGGGTTAGGGAAGGGTGAGACCTGGAGACGGGAAGCACAGGGAGCTAGTAGGACGAGTGATAGTACATTTGGGGGTTCTAAACAGTGCCATGAAACAGCATGTGTATGAATGTTGACTAGAAAGCAGATTTTTCTCTTGAACCCGTCACCCAATTTACAATAAAAAAACGTTTAAAAACTACAGCAAGCATACTTGCTTAGAGTGTGCAGTGCTTGAGATTAGCGATTATGTATTTACTAATCATCTTTCCCCCTTCTTTCTTACCCAAAATAAATTTTAAAAATTTAACTCATAAAATATCATGAAAATTCAACTGCTCTGTATACTTGGATTTTCCAAACCTTGCGCGTTTCTACCTCTGACCAAGAGTCTGGCTTTTCTACGCTTTTTACAAACAAGTTTCAGAAAGGTCATGGAAATATTCCATTATCTTTGCATCCCATTTTCCTCATGGAACTTTTGAAGCCCTTCCATATTAGTGGAGAATATTTGGGTTTTCCTTCTCCGACGAGTGTGTGCCTGACACAGGTCCTGGCTTTCACGGGCTTTACTATAATCACTTCTCCCGTTGCTCCGATGTACAGATTTCAGAGATTTCTTCAAGGTCACGAAGCTAGTAACAGTGAGTACCAGACCAACATACCAGACTACGACTCTTGACTCCTGTGACCAGAGCCCCTTGTCATTTATGCTCCTTGACATGGAGAGAGTTTACTGAATCCGTGCCATTCCCAGTTTCATAGGTTAGAAAAAGACGTATTACAATTTAGAAAGAGTTCTGTAAAAACAGTTACTTTTTCTGGAAAAGTGACCTCTCCTCAGTTGTTCTTTCTCTGAAATTTTCAACGACAGAATTCTGCTTGTTTGGGCTTTATTGATTCATGAGAACAGCAAGGAAGTTTCTGAATTTAGGCAATATCCAGTTATTCTTTCTAAGAACTGTGTGGTCTTCTGCTCTAATTTTTGTTAACTTAAGAGTCAAATTGACCTATTCTTGAAGTTAAGATATGTCTCTACTAATGAACAATAATATAGACGTTGTTGTTATTGTTAGGTACCCTCAAGCTGCTTTTGACTCAAGGCAAACTTATTGACAACAGAATAATATAGATGCTAAGAATAATATAGATACTAAGCAGCTAATCTTTTTTTGTTAAGGTTGTGGTAACATGGAATGAAAAGATAGTGGAATTTTCCCCATGAATTTTTAAAGTCCCCGCCATATTTCTTTATTTAATTTTTGCAAAACCAATAAAGCAGATGTCATAGTATGATGAACAGATGACCATAATACTATGTTAACTGCTCTATTATCTAAAAGTAAGTGAAGTGGTACAGATGCTGAAGCCCAGGCGGAGCTGTTGAGTTAAAGTTACACTGCTCGCCATAGATCGGGGCTTCAAATGCATCAGCCTCTCCTTGGGAGAGCTTTGAGGTTATCTGCTCCTGTCAAGATTTACCACCTCAGAAACTCTGTATACGGTTGCTGTGAGTCAGGGGCAACTCAGTGGCAGGGGGTTTAGTTTTGGGTTTATGGCAGAGCTGAGTTAACTGAAGGTCAGTGTTAAGGATGCTGCTGAGTAGAGAGAGAGCAAGTCAGTAGTGACACTCCCAAAGCTCCAACTCAAACCATCCAGCTCCTCCAAGTCAGTCCTCCGTCTCTGGGAACCTGTCACGTCTTCTGTTCAGAGCATGGGCCCTGGAGGCCCTGACTGTGGACTAAGATGCCTCTGTTTAGAGACAGTCGGAAGGCATTTCCGTTGTAGCCTTGGTGAAGAATATTGAAAGAACCAGAACCAGTGGAGAGGTCTGAGGGGCCGGCCCCAATCCCAGCTACATGGACATCTGCCCCTCCCTCCAGAAGAATTTATTTCAGAGGACAGCACTGAAGCTGCAGCTCCGGGAGAGGGACGTATCTGATCAGAGCACACGGGAGCAAATGAAGGGGGAGGAAGAGAGAGTGGAGCACATCCTGGCCCACCAAGCCCTGAGGACAATGTTCCCACTCAGAGCAGCAAGTCCACAGAGAAGATCATATGGCTGTCCCCACTGTGAGATACAACATCCCTCACTGACCCACAGTCCTACAGGAGACAACACTGGAGAGACAGTGTGGGAATTCCACCCTATCTGATCCACTGAGGCAAAACACTAAGGGCATGCAACAGAACAGCAAGGGGAACAGTGCAACGAAGTCCCCAGGGAACACCAAAAATAGGCTTTGGGGCTAGGGCTTGGCACCCCATCAGACTCGACCGGAAAACATTCCTAAAAGCCAACAAACAGTCCTTGAACTAAGGACAGGTTTTTCTTTCTTGTTGTTGTGTTTTGTTTTATTCTTTGTCATTGACTTGTTGTTTTGTTTTGTTGCTTTGTTTTGCTCTGTCTTGTTTTTGTGCATGTTATTATCTCCGCAGGTCTCTCTAAATAAGATAGGCTGGATGAATAATCTGGAGGAGAAAACAATGGTACCAACAGTTCCAGGGTCACATGGGAGAGGGGGAGATGGGGGAAAGAAAGTGGTGTTAAAAAACCCAGGGAAAAGGGAACAACATGTGATCCAAATCGGTAGTGAGGTGGAGGTCTGGTAGGGCGTGACTAAGAGTTACGTAACCGAGAGGAGTTACTGAAACCCAAATGAAGGCTGACATGACAGTGGGACAAGAGGAAAGTCAAAGGAAATAGAGGAAAGAGCTGGGAGACAAAGGACATTTATAGAGGCCTAAATAAAGTTATGTACATATGTAAATATGTTTATATATGAGGGTGGCGATATAGATCTATGTGCATATATTTATAGGTTTAGTATTAAGGTAGCAGAAGGACATTGGACCTCACTCAAGTACTCCCCCAATGCAAGAATAATTTGTTCTAATAACCTGGCATTCCATGATGCTCACCTTCCCGACACAATTGCTGAAGACAAAGCAGGTTCATAAGCAAATGTGGTGAAGAAAGCTAATGGTGCTCTGCTATCAATAGATATAGTGTCTGGGGTCTTAAAGGCTTGAAGGTGAACAAGCAACCATCTAGCTGAGAAGCAACAAAACCCACATAGAAGAAGCACACCAGCCTGTGTGATCACGAGGTGTCGAAGGGATTTTCAGAACAAAAAAATCATCTTGTGAATGAAGGGGAGTGTGCAATAGAGACCCAAAACCCATGTGTGAGCAATTGAACATCCCCTTATGCAAGTGTCATGGGGAAGAGAGGAGCCAATCAGGGTGCAGGGTAGCAACGATGAAATATACAACTTTCCTCTAGTTTCTAAATGCTTCCACCACTACCACTACTCTCCCCCTCTCCCCCACCCCTATCATGATCACAATTCTACCTTACAAATCTGGCTAGAACAGAGGATGTACACTGGTACAGATAGGAACTGGGAGTCCAGGGCGGATGATCCCTTCAGGACCAGTGGTGTGAGTGGCGATACCAGGAGGGTGGAGTGGAAAGGGAGAACCAATTACAAGGATCTACATATAACCTCCCTGGGGGACAGACAACAGAGAAGTGGGTGAAGGGAGACGTCAGACAGTGTAAGATATGACAAACTAATAATTTATAAATTACCAAGGGTTCATGAGGGAGGGAGGAGTGGGGAGGGAGGGGGAAAAATGAGGAACTGATGCCAGGAGATTGAGTGGAGAGCAAATGTTTTGAGAGTGATGAGGGCAACGAATGTACAAATGTGCTTTACACAATTGATGTGTGGCTGGATTGTGATAAGAGTTGTATGATCCCCTAATAAAATGATTTTTTAAAAGAAAGAAACAACCATCGACCACCCAAGTACAAACAAATCTGTACTGAAAGAAATATGGCCGGACTGCTCCTTAGAGGCAAGGATGATGAGACTTTATTTTATAGACTTTGGACATGTTGTCAGGAGAAACCAGTCCCTGGAGGGTATCATACTAGGTCCCTGGAGGGACAGTCAAAAAGAGACAGATTGACAGAGCGGCTGCAACATTGGACGCAAGCATAAGGAGCAGTTGTGTGAACATGTTTTGTTCTGTTGTGCATGGGGTTGCTATGGGTTGGGGCTGATCTGATGGCATTTAAGGCCCCTCTGGGCACAATCTGTTGTGTTCTACATTCTTTTCTGTATGACTTGAGAACGTAGTGTAGACTCTGTATCGTCCAGTGGCACTAGATGGAGAGGCCTTTACATTCACGATATGCAGGTGTGGCGTTGGCGTGAGCCTGGAATCCACATAGCTGTCCAGCTCTGTGCAGAGCGGGTCTTCACATGTACTGCTTCTCAGATTGTGTTCACGTTGTGGAAGATTGGAGAAGAAGCAAATGAGACTCTTGGCGTCCGAAGCCAAATTTCAATAATATGTTGTGCTACTATTCTGACTTCCGTTGTTTGTCTTTCTTTTCCGTACGCACACCTTCTCTGATATCTTTAACACTATACTTGAAGTATAAGAGAATAAATGAAAATTAAGATAGCTCGCTAAATCTAGAACATTATTTACACTTAATATTATTGAGGTTTTAAAGCATTCGGATATAAATAAAACTTATTGTTTATATTAATTGAATTAAAAATAGAAGAAAGTAGGTATCACAGGTCTATTTTTCTTTTCTTTTTTTTTTGTCAGGTCTATTTTTATGCTCAGATTCGCTAACTTTCATTTGGGGCTCCTTAAAATTATCATGTGTCATGAATTTGGTCATTCAGTTTCATTTAAAAAATTCATTTAGGAAAAAGAGAAAATCATTCAGAAAATCTCGATGTATGTGTTGGCTTGTTCTTGTTTGTAATAGTCTTTCCCTTTGAAGAACTGCAAAAACAGTACCAGTGACTCCTGTATCCCATCTGCATTGCTGGCAGCTGGCATTCTTCTTTCCAATTTCTGGAGAAATGCTACTTTCTACCAGCTCAATAACCTCAAGAGCCTCCATTGATTTCTTCTGTTGGTTACACTAATCAATGTATTGGAACCTTTAGAAACGCATGGCCAAACCCGCTCCCAGGGGGACGGACAACAGAAACGCGGGGGAAGGGAGACATTGATCTGTGCAAGACATGAAAAAATAATAATAATTTATAAATTATCAAGGGTTCATGGGGGAGGGAAGGGAAAGTGAGGAGCCAATAACCAAGGGCTCAAGTAGAAAGAAAATGTTTTGAGAATGATGAAGGCAAAAAATATACACATGTGCTTGACACAGTGACTGGATGTATGGATTGTGATAAGAGCTATACAAGCTCCCAATAAAGTGATTTTTTTAAAAGCCACGTGCCCTAATATAGAGAGGTGAGGCCAGAACGATGAACAATTTCAAAAACGTTTAAAATGTTTTCTTAGCCCTATGGTGTGTAGCATGCGATGTCTTTGTGGCTGGGTTAATACCTTAATAGCCCTCAAATGTCCTTATTTCACTGTGGAAAAAATGTGAGGAAACAGCTTCTTTTGGTAAGTCTTACCCAAATCGTCACATTACTACCAACATGCGGACTGACTCTGGCTGTGTAATTCCGTTTTGTACTGCATCTGAGCTTTCCTTGTGCACTGGGTAATTTTAATTCCTACCTACCATGGCTGTGTAGATGGCTTACAGAGGGGCTTTGCACGTGCTGAGTAGCTGACTAAGGAGCACACCTGTCCCATTAGGGCAATAGCCACTTTTGGACTTTGCTAGGAGAGAAAGGGTTGTCTTGTTGGCCGTTAGAGTACCGTAATAACGCATTTATTCCACGCATTGCACCATAAGGAAAAGACAGCAGTTGACTCGTTTTAACCTTGTGAAAAATTTGCCTTATAGTTACGGAGTGCTGTTGTGGGAACTGCTCACAGGAGAAGCTCCCTATCGGGGCATCGACGGTCTTGCTGTGGCTTACGGCGTGGCCGTCAATAAGCTTACTCTGCCCATTCCGTCTACCTGTCCTGAGCCCTTTGCTAAGCTAATGAAAGGTAACTGCGTACCCTCTGTGCTTGTGTCTGGGTGGGGGGTCAGTGCAAAGCCATTCACCAAAAACAGGAGTTTCTGTGATGCTAACTTCCACTTAATTTTTGGTAATTATACTTCGCCTTTGATCTAAGAGAGGAGGTTAAGTTTTTATGTACTCATTCCAAATTCACCGCCGTCATCGAGTCAGTTCTGACTCACGGCCACCCCGTAGGTCAGGGTGAAATTGCTCAGCTGGGTTTCTGCAACCCTGTACACTGTTTGTGGAAGCAGAAAGCCCCGCTGACCTCCCGTTTAGTAGCCCAACGCATAAACCACTATGCCGCCAGGGCTCCTTAAGCGCAGCCCACTTGTATGACCGACTCAGTTATGCATAAAAACTCAACTGAGTGTTCATCGTAACCAAGTGCAAGGGTGGAGTCCAAGCATACTATTCAACTGACTCTAGACCCATTACTTTAAACTTCACCTGATGTTTTACAAACATCAAGGTTTTACTGTCAGGGGAAGCCAGCCCCTAACACGTCATTGCGGATCCAGTAGGCGCAATTGTACAGCGATAATAAGTAAAGATCATAGTAAAGTCATAGAGAGCATGAGAGATAGAAGTATTGAAATAAATGGAGTCAGACACGATTCATGGTAGCATGCTCACCTCAACCCTGCTTGGTGGTCCACGTGGAGGGAGAGAGAGCTTAATGTTTGCCCAGGCTTTTTTTATATTCTCTGGGGACATGCAAGCCCCCTAATTACAGGTGAGGACACACGTCACAGGAAGGGGTTGTGCCATAGGTAATACAGTGATGAGAGGGGGTGGTCTAGGGAAATACACACAACAGGAAGTGGAGGGATTGGGGTATACGTGTGACAAGATGGGCGGATCCTAGATACAGGATGGCAGCCTAACCTTGGATGCCACAGATCAGTCTGGTCTGTTCCCTGGCTCAACTGATAGAGACCATTAACCCATTGTCTCTAGCAGCAGGGAGCAGGCCCACCCTGTGGTGTGGGGAGACAGCAGTCTGGCAGGGACTGCTTCCAGGGAAGATGCCTGTGAGCGGCTGACCTCTGCCCCCACATGTTACAGTCTTGAGCCTTCCTCAAATGACCAACTAACTGATTTTGTAAGCAAGCTCTACTTTTCGCACCGTTAGGCTATTTCTTAGAAAGTCTCTTGTGCCTGTGGCGTTTCAGAGACTTTAGTTTTCTTGGATCAGGTTATACAACTCTGGACCACTAAATCATCTACCCGGGAAAACTGAGGCCTTTCCAACCCAGCGTAACACATGAAATCCACGTACGATGCTCATCTATTAAGTGCGATCTAGCAGTGACAGCAGCAGCTCATTTAATAGTAGTTTCCATGCATGTCTTTAACTGAGACACTGTATCAAATAAATTATTAAAAGGCATCAGTAGATTCTTAAAATCTTCGGTAGACATATGCAGCATGGGCCCGGGGTTTGTGGAGCCCTGGTATTGTCGTGGTTATGTGTTGGGCTTCAATCTCGGCATGGTTGGCAGTTTGTGCCCCCCAGCAGCTCTGCAGGGGAAAGACAAGGCTTTCTACTCTTCATGTAAATAGCTATACTCTAGGAAACCCAGTGGGGGGCTTGTGAGTGGTGGGGGGGCGTGGTGCACGGGAGTCACTGTGAATCAGCAGCATTGGCTCCGTGGCAGTGAGTTGTTTTTTCTTTGGGGGGGCGGGGGTTGTGTCTTTAATGCTAAGTAGAAAATATTTCAATCTAAATCATCTCTTGGAGATCATTTGAATTATGCTGAGAGATGGGATTAATGACTTTGGTTTATTTTAGAATGCTGGGAACAAGATCCTCATGTTCGTCCATCGTTTGCCTTAATTCTTGATCAACTGACTGCTATTGAGGGGGCTGTTATGACCGAGTTGCCTCAAGAATCTTTTCATTCACTGCAAGATGATTGGAAACTGGAAATTCAACAGATGTTTGATGAGTTGAGAACAAAGGAAAAGGTGAGGTCTGCGCGTGCGCGCGTGTGTAAGCATAATATTTTATTGTGTCTGGGTAATGAGCAATGTGGCAGTTGAAGTTCCTGTGCAGCAATTTCTACACAAAATGTTCAGTGACAGTAGACACTGGTTACATTCTTTTCAAGGTTTGATGATTCTCATTATATCCATTCCGGCTGCTAAGTTTCTATTCATCTGATTCCCTTTACAGTCTCATCGTTGTTTCAAAATGTTTTTAAAGGCGTGCCATACTTTCCGGTGTTACTCATTATTTTTCAGCCAATTCGTAATGTGTCTACGAGGTGGCCTGAAGGATTAGTTTTGGCTCAAAGTTTGAAGACTATCTCATTCTGTTTTGCTCAAGACAAATAAAGATGCGTAATTGTATTTTCTCTGGCTACTCCCAAGCTTTAAAGACCCCAGACACTTCTCACCAATTTAGAGCATTGAACCCAACATTATGAACTAGATTACACTAGGTGATTGAGAGGTCACGTGGCACTTTAACCCTAATCCTTCCAGCTGAGAAATGCAATCCTGTAAGGTTATATATAAGAAGTATTCCTCCATGTGTGTCCTGTGTGCTTTATTTTCCGTGTGAATGTATGTGCAAACAGTCGCATGTGTAGAGGCATGCTTCCATGCGGATATCTTTTTAATTATGTAGTTAATCGCATTTATGAAGTTCATGCAAAATATGGGCCAAGGACCACTATTAACATCATTATGCATGGGGCAAGAGAGGCATGCTGGTTTGTTGTTGTTGTTTGCCAAAAAACACGTTCACTGAGATAGATGGCTTCTTGAGCAGGTGCATTGTCATGGTGGCAAAACCAGTCATTGTCGTTGTCATGCCCCCCTCCCGTCTGCCACAAAGCAGGCCTTTTTTGTCGCACACTGTTACGCTATCTTTCAGAACCTCTCGATCTGTGGTTCTCAACCTGTGGGTCGTGACCCCTTTGGGGGTCAAGCGACCCTTTCACATAACAGTAGCAAAATGAGTTATGAAGTAGCAATGAAAATGATTTTATGGTTGGGGGGTTCACTACATCTTGAGGAACTGTATGAAAGGGTCGCGGCATTAGGAAGGTTGAGAACCACGGCTCTAAATAGAAAGCTTGATTAACAGTCTGATCTGGTGGAACGAATTCCAAATATGCTACCCCCGACACATCAAAAAACCAAATGAGCATCATCTTGACCTTTGATTTCACTTGATGAGATTTTGGGGGGGGACAAGGTTACAATGGCATCTTCCAGTGGCTTGATTGATGTTTGCTTTCAGGCTCTTCAGAATAGCACCATGTCTCATCACCAGTAATGACCTTGGAAAAAAGTTTGGGTCACTTCAGAATCTGTTCTTTCAAAGCACGGCATGCTCTTTTTCCTGGTCACAACTTTGTCAGTGACCCTTCTCATTCCCAAATCTCTGTTGAAATTCACTGAACCAAGCTCCAAGGTAGTCCAGATAACTTCCCCATCTCTTCAATGGCCCGTCATCAGTCTTTAAAAAAAAAAAAAAAAAACCTTAGAAACAAAACCCAAAAAAAGTGTGATTTGGGGGCCAGTTATTTAGTTTTTCCCGAGCTTATCGGTGTTCAAAATGAATTTGGCATGAATTGAGGGCTATCACTGTGTGTACATGCCCTATAAATCAACCCTCCTATGGAGTCCTTGCATGGTATAGCTGGTGAGCTCACTCACTGTTAACAATGAGGTTCAAGTTTACCCAAAAACACCTCAGAAGAAAGGCCTAGCAACCTCCTACTTCAGAAAAATCAGCCATTGGATACCATTATGTAACACAGTTCTCCTCAGACACTCAAACGTCACTCAAGTTGTAATTGCCTTAACGACAACTGACTTTTGTTTTATGTTAACTATGCTGAGGTGTATTTACACGCAGGATGAATGTGAGAAATAAAAGCAGGTCGTTGGAAGGCAAACTAACTGAAAAGTTAGTTCGCTTGGTCTCTTTTTGAATGCGACCAATGAATACTGATGAACAGTGAGTACCCCCTACATTCCGAATATGATTCTGTGCTATGCTTGTACCATTAAATTTTTTAGAGATATTTTTGTAGAACTTGAGCACTTTGGTTTGTTTGGGTTTTTTTTAACATTTTATTAGGGGCCCATACAACTCTTATCACAATCCATACATATACATACATCAATTGTGTCAAGCACATCTGTACATTCTTTGTCCTCATCATTTTCACAGCATTTGCTCTCCACTTAAGCTCTCTGCATCAAGTGAACTTGAGCACTTTGATGAACAAAAGTTTACTCTTGATCTCTAAATTATGATTGTTCCGTGGGCTCAGTTGTTTGTTGAGCGTGCCATGTCTAAACTATGAAGTACACATTGATAGCAGCTGACCTTTTTATTGCCACCTGATCTTCCAAGGAGGAGTTTGTATATCTCCTAGGAAGGTAAGTCAAAAGTGGTGTTGAGTCGGTTCCCACCCAGAGTAACCCTGTGTTCAACGGCACAGAACACTGCCTAGTCCTGTCCTCAACATTGTCTTCATGTGCCAGCCCACCGTTACAGTCACTGTGTCGCTCCATCTTTTGATGGTCTCTCCTGGCTTTCTCTGCTCCCCCACTTTACCAAGCATGATGTCCTTTTCCAGGGACTGGTCCCTCCTGACAATATGCTCCAAGTATATCAGTATTCTGGCTGTACTTCTTCCGGGGCAGAACCTGTTTGTTCTCTTGACATTCTTCACCAACACCGTAATTCACATGTGTCGATTCTTCTTTGGTCGTCCAGTGTCCACAATTCATATGCATATGAGGTGATTTAAAATGTGATGACGACGTAGGTCAGGCATACCTCAGTTCTCTAAGGAACATCCCTGCTGTACGTCATTTTAAAGCAGTCTTTGCCCGATGCAGTCTGTCACTTGATCTCTTGACTGTTGCTTCCATGAGCATCAGTTATGGATCCAAGTAAGAAGAAACCTTTGCTAACACCAGCCTGTGTCCATTGGTCATGGTGCTGCTGTCAATGCAGTTGTGAAGATTTGGGTTATCTTTACATGAAGTTGTAATACAGACTGCAATCCTTGGCCTTCATCAGCAAGTGCTTCAAGTCCTCTTCAGCAAGCAAGGTCGTGTCATCTGCATATAAGTAGTCCCCCAATCTTGATGCTGTGTTCTTCATATAATCCACCTCCTTTGATGAGTTGGTCGGCATACAGGTGACCAAATAATTGTGGTGAGAGGATACAATCCTGACACTCTTTTCCTGATTTTAAGCCGTGCCGTTTGCACAAGTGCCTCTTGATCCATGTACAAGTTCCGCATGAGCACAATCAAGTGTCCTGGAATTCCTGTTGTTCTCAAGAATATCCATAGATTCTTATGATCCACCCAGTCAGATACCTTTATTATAATTCATGGAACACAAGCAAAGACTGTTCTGGTGTTCTCTGCCTTTTAGCCGAGATGCATCTGATGTCAGCAATGATATCCTTTGTCCCACCTCTTCTGCATCTGACCTGAATCTTTGCCAGCTCTCTGTCGATGCATTGCTGCAACCATTGTTGGATGATCTTCCACTGAGTTTTACTTCCATGTGATGTCAGTGATAATTGTTTTCTAATTGGAGCGTTCTGTTGAGTCGCCTTTATCTTCCAAATTTGGGGTCATAGTTCAGTGAGTGTTTTTCAGTGCTTCAGCAGCTTGTTGAAGGATTTCCGTTAGTATGACATCAAATCCTGTAGCCTCGGTTTTGGCTAATGCCTTCAGTGTAGCTTGGACTTCTTCATTCGGTGCCATCGGTTCTTGATCACGTGCTACCTCTTGAAATGGCTGAAGGCCAACTAGTTCTTTTGGGGACAGTGACTCTGTATATTCTTCCGTCTTCTTCTGATGCTTCACTCACTATTTTATCCAAAGAATCTTTCCATATTGCAACTCAGAGCTTGAGTTTGTCTCGAGTCCTTTCTGTTTCAGATATGAGAATGTGATTTTTTTCCCCTTTGGTTTTCTAACTCTGGGTCTTTGCATGTTTCACTGTAATACTTTGTTTTCTGGAGCTGCCCTTTGAAATTTTCCTTTCAGCTCATTGACCTCACCATTTCATCCATTTGCCTTAGCTACTTTTTGATGAAGAGCAAGTTTCAGGGTTTCTATTGACGTGCTGTTTGGTCTTTTCTTTCTTTTCTGCCTTCTTCGTGTGTCATTTGTGGTCAGTGCTTGAAATGTTCACAAAATTCAGGTGGGATATAGTCAGTGTCATATTTTGGCTTTCTTGGACTTCTTTTAATTTCCTCCTGCTTTAACTTCCCCTCCACTTTACTAAGCATGATGCCCTTCTCCAGGGACTGCTTTCTCCTGACATGTCCAGATATAAGATGACTTCTGCCATCTTTGCCTCACAGGAGCACTCTGACTGTACCTCTGAGACAGATCAGTTTGTCATTTTAGCAGTCCGCGGCTGTGTCAGGCCAGGTTGACTAGAGAAACAAATCCAGAGACACTCATATATGTATAAGAGCTTTATATCATAGATTAATTGTCTATTAACTCTACCTCCCAGCCCAATCCAGATCAAGTCCATAAGTCTGATTTTAGCCCATAAGTCCCAGACTGGTTCATAAATCCCTCTTCAAGCTCACACATCCCATGCAATGATGCAGAATGCAGGAAGATCGCAGGCCGGTGGGTGAAAAGTCTGGTGGATCCAATAGCGGTAGAAGCATCACAGGTCCCTATTGCTCAGGTCTCAGCGTGGCTCCACGTGGCTTGTCAACAGGAAGGTGAAGCCGAGGGAGGAAAGTTTCCAGAATCCTCCTGAGAAGGCCCCATCCATAAGGTAGCACCATCAGGCTGTGGCCTGACTGACAGGCTTACCTCTAACCTTACAGTTACTTATCAAGTTGACATGAAATTATGTAACTACCACAGTGGTATTTTCAATATTCTTCCCAGCACCACAAGTGAAATGCATCAGTTCTTCCTTACTCTTCCTTATTCAAAGCCTAACTTTCATATGCATACAAGGCAGTTGAAAAGAGCCTGGCTCTTTGGTCAGGTACTTCTTAGTCCTCAAAGTAGCACCCTTGGGTTTTCAATATTCTAAAAAGAGTCTCTGCAGCTGATTTTGCCTGTTGCCATGCGTCCTTTGTTCTCTTGACTGCTGCTTCCTTGAGCGTTGATTGTGGATTTAAGCACGATGAACTTCAACCTTTTCTCCATCTGCCGTGCTGTGCCCTATTGGTTGTTATGAGGATTTTGTTCTTTTAATGTGTATGTTAAGCAGGTTACCAGAGACTCTGGAATAGATGACGAAAACTGCAGCATTAAGATTTAAGGAAGGCTTCTCAACAGCCAGACAGATGACTTCGCCTTGAGGAAGACCTGGCACATTTCCTGATGACCGTCAAGGGTTGGAGCTTTCAGTGTGGATTTTAAAGTCACTGGTCTGAGGACATTCTATCATGCGATCTCCTGCTTCATTTCTATCACCACGCCTGTGTTTTCCAACCACGATTCCGAATTCTTCTGTTTCCCACTTTTGCATTTCAAATACCAGTACTTATCAGGGTATCTTGATCGCATGTTTGGTCAATTTCAGACTGAAGATGTTGGTAAAAGCCTTCAATGTCTTCATCACTAGTTTTAGTGGTTGGTGCACAAATTTGAATAACAATTGTATTGTTTGGATTTCCTTGCATGAAGCTAGATATTATCTTTTCACAGACAGCTGGATCCTGAAATGTCCTTTTTGACAGTGATTGCGACATTTGAATCTGTCAACTATATGATTGTCTGATGCCAACGGCCAATTCCAGTCGATTTCAGCTTGCTAAGGCCTAGGATCTGATCTTTATGTGGTCCATTTCATTTTTTTATTAAAGATCACTTTATTGGGGGCTCTTACAGCTCTTACCACAATCCATACGTCAATTGTATCAAGCATAGTTGTACATATGTTGCCATCAGTATTTTCTAAACTTTCCATTTGAGCCCTTGGTATCAACTCCTCATTTTTCCCTTCCACCCCTCCTTCCCCCCCTTCATGACCCCTTGATAAATTATTATTTCCTTTTTTGTTTTTTAAACATTTTATTAGGGGCTCATACAACTCTTATCAAAATCCATACATATACATACATCAATTGTATAAAGCACATCTGTACATTCTTTGCCCTAATCATTTTCAAAGTATTTGCTCTCCACTTAAGCCCTTTGCATCAAGTCCTGTTTTTACCCTTCCCTCCCCGCTCCCCCACCCTCATGAGTCCTTGATAATTTATAAATTGTTATTTTGTCATATCTTGCCCTATCCGGCATCTCCCTTCACCCCCTTCTCTGTTGTCCGTCCCCCAGGGAGGAGGTCACATGTAGATCCTTGTAATCGGTTCCCCCTTTCCAACCCACTCACCCTCTACCCTCCCAGTATCGCCCCTCACACCCCTGGTCCTGAAGGGATCATCCACCCTGGATTCCCTGTGCCTCCAGCTCCCATATGCACCAGTGTACATCCTCTGCTCTATCCAGACTTGCAAGGCAGAATTCGGATCATGGTAGTGAGGGGTGGGAGGGCGGGAGGAAGTTTTTAGGAACTGCAGAAAAGCTGTATTCTTCATCGGTGAAATTATTATTTTCTTATACTGACCGCTTTCTCCCTTCCCTACGGTTTCTGTTGTTCAGCCCCCTGGGGACGGGGTATGACCATGTGTGTGTCCTTCGGATCAGCCCCTTCCGCCCCTCTTCTCCCCACCTTCCCCTGGGTCCACTTCATTTTTGATCACTTCCAATGTTCCTAGATTTAGATCTTGTACATTCCAAGTTCCAATTATGAATATATATCGGCAGCTGTTTCTTCTCATGTTGCGTGGTGTTCCTTCAACAAAGGAAGGTCCAGAAGGCTTTACCACATCTGCATTGTATGTCACTGTAGTCTCCTCTCGTTGGAGAAGGCAGCTTGTTCTCAGTCACAGTTTGAATGCTTCCTGACCTGGGGGGAGTGAGTCTTCTGGCACTATATCTGACAACCTGCTTTTCATGAGGTTTTCAGCATCTGACTACATTCTCTTGCTACTTATAAGATTTTCATTGGCTAATCCCTTCTAGCTGGACAGCTGGTTCTTCATAGTCTGTTCTTAGTCTTGAAGCGCTGCTGGGGCCTGTTCACCGTGGGTGACCTTGCTGGTGTTGGAAATACCAGTGGTATAGCTTCCAGCAACATCCACACCACCGTAGCATGCAAGGAAAACAGACAGGTGAGTGGTGGACAAAAAACACAGAATCCCTTTTAAACCAAAATACCTCAATTGGAAGCTATTGTTCCTGGACAACATTTAGGTTTGTTTACTTCTAAAGTCAGCGTCTCTTTCTCCAGCGTTCCCGCCGAGCGTCCTGCACGCTCTGATTTACATGTCAAAATGGTGTCCTCCAGGGTCTCAAGTTGTATTCCTTTCCAAGGTTCTTTGAGGGTTAGCAACCAAAGAAGTCTGCTGGACAAGATCGGAGCTGTGAGGTGGACGGTGTAAGGTTTCCAAACAAACTCCTCCTGGGATAGGCCTTGCTACCTACCATTGAGGAATGAGCAACACACAAATAGGACGGAAAAGAATTCCTCAGCACACCTTTCCCGGTCTCTTCCTCACCAACTCATGTTTCCGATTTCCTGAAACTTCTTAAGAAATTTCTGTAACTGCCTTGTGCTCTTTGAGAAAATCTATTAAGATCGTCTGTTTTGAATTATAACAAGAAAAAAATCCCCGTAACCTTCCAAGGCAGCGGTTCTCAGCCTGTGGGTGGCGACCCCTTTGGGGGTCGAACAACCATTTCACAAGGGTCGCCCGATTCATAATAGTAGCAAGATGACAGTGATGAAGTAGCAATGAAAAAAGTTTTATGATTGGGGGTGGTCACCACCACAGGAGGAACTGTATGAAAGGGTCGCGGCCTGAGGAAGGTTGAGAACCACTGCTCCAAGGTAACCTCTCTGCCTTGAATTTAACTGACCTAACAGATCCCCTCAGAAACCACTGTTTTGATTTTTTTCAGGCATTTTAATAAGACTAAGCCAATTCTAATGTTTTAATTAATGTTCTATAATTGATGTCCCCCCCCTTGATCTTTAGGTCTAGTACCCATTGCAATGGTTACACAGAGGTTCACCGACAAAAGTCATGATTAAAGGGGTTTTGTTTTTTTTTACATTTTATTAGGGGCTCATACAACTCTTATCACAATCCATATATATACATACATCAATTGTATAAAGCACATCTGTACATTCTTTGCCCTAATCATTTTCAAAGCATTTGCTCTCCACTTAAGCCCTTTGCATCAGGTCCTCTTTTTTTTTCCCCTCCCTCCCCGCTCCCCCCTCCCCGCTCCCCCCTCCCTCTAAAGGGGTTTATTAAAGAAGTTAATATGTTGTAATGTCCATGGGAAATGATTAGGGTTGCAGTGTTTATCAGGACATGTTGCAAAGTTCTGTCCAGTCTGCTGATAAACGCTGAACGGGAATAATACTGCTTTGACATAAGCCTCAGTCTGAAGGCATTCCACTTACTCTATAGGGCAGCAAACCCAGTTTCTTGAACTGAGTGCCCAGAGGCATCCCAGTCCAGTAAGCCTCAGTTCAAAGGCACTCAGCTCCACTTCTGTGGGTCAGCAGGTCCAACTACCCCCAATTCAGTGCCCCAAAGTGCCCCACTGCACAAGCCAGCTGTTTAACTTCTGGTCTTATATGGTTAAGACTTACTTCTGGTCTTATATGGTTAAGACACACTTAACTTCTGGTCTTACATGCTTAAGACACGACTCAGCTGTTGAACTTCTGGTTTTATATGCTTAAGACACACTCAAGGAGACATGCTTCCTTGAGGCTATTCATTTAAGCATTGTTGATAATAGAGAAAAACCTGGAAACAATACCAATATCCATTAGTGGTTGTAGCTTAGTTGTTATAAGTTGTACCTAACCTTAGGCTGTCAGTTGAAACTCCCAGCTGTGAGAAAGTCTGCTTCATGCCGCTTCAGAGCTCAAAGTGGGACCTTTTAAGAAAATGCTTCAGGGATTGGAACATGGTGTCCAAGTCAGTAGATCTCTCGCGCCTAGGTCCGGGGGTGGGGGTGGGGTGGGAGTGGGCAGGCATCAAGTTTTCAACTTCCTTCACTGGAATAATTTAAGCAGAGACAGCGTGGAGGGTAGGATAGCTATTGATGTGGCATTCAAAAGCATTCAGTAGACCAACTTTCTCCCATGCTATATTGTCTTTTGCAGAACACCAGATTCTTTGGCGGTGGGGAGGGATTAAGACAGACCAAAGAGTCATAGAAAGCCTGGTTGAGCTATCTCAGCCACTTTTACCTGTAGGATGACCTTTGGTACCTTCCCATGATTAAAGCAGTCATCGAAACTGCTACGTCCGGGTAATTGTGAGGATTAAATCAGTATTATCTGTAGAACACTTAGAACTATGCCTTCGCCTGTGTCTGTATGTGCTTGTGTCGATTCTGCCTCAGGGCAGCTTTTAGAGGACAGACCAGGGGACAGGGTAGAACTGCCCCTTGGGATTTCCAAGACTATGCTCTTCAGAGAAAATAGATCATCTCTTCTTTTCTCCCTTGGACTGCAGTAGGTTTGAACCATTGACCTTCCATTTGCAGCTAAGCAGTTTAACCACCTCCCCTTCGTGGCTGTGTGTATTTGCCTTATTCAAACAGGGGTTGCTGATTGAAGCTTGAGCAGGTCCCAACAATAGCCACCTCATGTTCCTACAATTCCTGGACCCAGGCACTTCACGGTCTAGAAAAGGCGGACTGGATTGCTTTTTTAAATCTTGCCTTTAAAAAGAAAAAAGAAAAAGAGTATGATCCGTGAAATTTGACACATTCGTATTGCAGGTGTTTTGTGGACATTTTCATAGTTGAATTCAAAAGATAAGGAACGTTTTCAGGAATTCTTAAGAATTCTTAGATTCTTAGATGTTTGGTAGCAAAACAAAAATATTAGGAAGTGGGGAAAAACCTTAAAAGAAAAAGAAAACTGGAAATCACAGAATACATAATTGGCAAGTAGCATTATTAAGAGTTAATTGCTGTTCCATTAATTATTTTTAATGATAATTATTGATGAAAACTGTAGAATATAGATATGTGAATTGATTCTTTTATGTGGAAGGAAAATCAAAGCCTGCTTCAAGACAAGGTCTCTGTGCTTTCTCCTCCGAAGGCTTATAATCAATCCTTTGTGGATGATTCTTTTGATTGGTGTTGAGCCATCCTACAGGGTGGAGCTGAGCCAAAAACGACTTGATAAATTTGTTTTGTTGTTTCATAGCTCCCTTTGCTTCTTCTTACTTGATTCTTTGCGGTACTCACACAACCTTGTAAGCTTTTTGATTATAATCATAGAATATTCAATTTTGCTTAACATTTCTAACTCTGTCCTTCTTTGATGGGGTAAAAAAATCACAAGCTACGTGCTCTATCTCCCTTTCTTGCTTACCTGCTGCTGCGCAAAGTAGGAAACTCAGACTGGGGGTTTAATGGGCAGTAACTTCTTTGCGATTTGTGTTACTCAGTAGCCTGTAGCCTCGCTGATAATGCTTCCTCCCACATTCCCGGCTTATCTCTGTGTGTCTGTCTTTGTGCACTTGTGCATGCACCTGCCTTTGAGCCGCCATAGAAGGCATGCCACTGTTAATCATTAACATCTGTTGCCAGGAATCTGGATTTCCCATTACTAGAATGACCTGTGCCAAGCAATTAACTATTACTGCTATTAATCTCAACTAGAGTGCTTTCTAACTTTCCTAATTTCAAAGTTTTTAAAAGGGTTCTACTACATTGGACTTTTTTTTTCTTTTACTTTTGAGTATTTAAAATCTATTGCTGCTTTCCTCTTTGATCTTTTTTTTAACTGATTAATTTTTAAGCAAGTGGTTTTTTTTTAAGTGATTATAAATTCATGATGAGGATCTACATTTTAGCTTGGGACATGGAATTTAAAATGTTTTTTAAATCAATTATTGTTATGTTGATACATAAAAGGCCTAATTGAATTTGCTTCCCAATAAATTTGATTTGGATTTTAACCTTCCTTGGTCCACAAACCTTTTCATCTATCAGAGCAGGATAAAGAGGCAAGTTCTCAGCAGAAGACCGAAAACCCCAGCCCACCTGGAAAGTCTAAGTTAAACACTCACTCACTACTTACTCACTTACTACTTACTTACTCCTCACTCACTACTTACTTACTCACTACTCACTCACTCACTACCCACTCACTACTTACCACTAATTCCTCATCCACTCACCACTCACTACTTACTCACCTACTACTTACTTACTCCTCACTCACTACTTACTTACTCACTCACTACTTACCACTAATTCCTCATCTACTCACCACTCACTATTCACTCACTACTTACTTACTCCTCACTCACTACTTACTTACTCACTACTCACTCACTCACTACCCACTCACTACTTACCACTAATTCCTCATCCACTCACCTACTACTTACTTACTCCTCACTCACTACCCACTCATTACTTACTTACTCACTACCCACTCACTACTCACTCATTCACTACCCACTCACTACTTATCCACTCACTACGTACCACTAATTCCTCATCTACTCACTACTCACTCACTACTTACTTCTCTCACTACCCACTCACTACTCATGACCCACTCATTACTTACTCACTACTCATCCACTCACTGCTTACTTACCACTTACTCCTCATCCACTCACCACTCACTCCTCAATCACTCAGTACTCACTCACTACTAACTCACTCACTCCTACTTACTCACTGCTCACTCCTTACTCGCCACTCATTCCTCCCTCGCTCACTTACTAACCACTCACTACTTACTCACTCACTACTCACTACCCACTTCTCACTCACTTCATCCACTCACTACTCACTCACTCACTACTTACGAACACACTACTCACGCACTCGCTACTCACTACAGGCTCACTACTCACTCCTTTGCTACTCGCTCACTGCCATGGGGTCTATTTGAATGCCTACAACAGAGGAGAGTTTCCCATGTAGCTTCCGAGAGAGTAATTCTTTAGGAATAGAAAGTCTCATCTCCCCCCCCTCCCCCGTGCCCAGGAGGTCCTGGTGTTTTTGAACTGCTGACCTTGGCAGTTAGCAGCCAACATGTAACCCAGGTAATGAGTTAAAGTAGAAAACTGACTGGAAATAATCGGCTACCTCCAAATATACAAAAATAAAACCATCCAACGTGGGTGCACCAGCTGAGAAAAGCCGTCAGTGAAACGTATCACGGAACTTTTTTAGCATGTAGCATTTTTCTTTTGTTAAGTAATAAATAGTAACTTATGTTTGGCACAGTGTTGGGAAGGAATATGTCTCCTTTAGAAGTGCAAATTGGCTGGTAATATTAGCATAGTGATTTGTGCATCAATCGTTCTTAGTAAATAATTTTCCCACAATTTTGTTCATGTAGTTTGTTTGGGACAACCCCTCCCCCCCCAAAAAAAATGAATGTTTTAGAGGTTTCAGTTATTTTTGGTATAATTATCATAAATTCAGGATTCGTTTGATCTGAATGTATTTCTTTGCTATCAAGACCCGCCCCCACATACAATGTTTCTTGATATTTTCATATTTATTTGTAGGAAGATGGTCGTTGTTTATTTTTCTTCATGATATTTGTACTGACAGATCTACTCTAGTTACCAGTTGAACTCATCTGTAAAAAGAATCCAAGACCTTGTGAATTGTGATTTTAGTCCCGTGGTTGACTCCAGTCTTTTTCTGAATTTATATAGTGAATTTATATCGTGTTTCTTCTCAAATCAGTATTTTTAAAGTTAGCCTATTCCAAATGTGGCCAAGTTATAGGAAATGTTGGGGCAGAGCTCATAGCTCTATTTATGATTAGTATTCCATCTGAGAAGACAGCTCCTGTTTTTAAACAACAGTGTTGGTGTTAGGGCAATATAAAATTAAGATTGCATCTGTCAGAGCGGTGTGTAAATACTTATGCACGTTCTGATTTCTGTGCCGGTCCTTGACTTATTAACGGGGTAATCTTAAGTAGAAAACAGTTCATCACTGAAAGAAACATGCACCTCTCTGCAGAGAACAATTTTCAGAAATGAAATAATGGTAGGGGCATGGCAGCCATCGTTTAAAAAGGTAGAGGTCTCAATTTTTACTGTTCAATACATTTCTAATGGGATCAAAGTTGTTTTGTTTCGTTTTTTTGCTGGGAGCAAGGGTCTGGGATTGCCTGCCACAGTTTCAAAGGCAGAGACCAGCTTGAGTCAAGAAACTCTTAAGTTCATTCTGCAGATGCATGACAGAAGCAGTGGGGTTTGCCACCTCCAAACGGATTGAAAGTCTAGGCAAAAATCAAGCGAGTTATACTTGCTAACCCCAAGCGGTGTTGCAAAAGCAAGTCTTGCCGTGCTTCCAGGCAATGAGACTCCTAACTATCTGACACGGGAAGTTACCATCTAGACATACGTTTCTCCAGAGGCTACCGGACCACCAGCTCCGGAAACACCGCACTACACTGCTTATCTAAATGGGGGGTGCTTTATGCCTGGCTGCCAATCTTAATAGCTTTGCTTACCCCCTTCCTGAGTTGGAAGACCATCCCACTGATTAAAAGGAACGTTTATTATAAGTGACGAGGCTGTTACATTTTAGACGTGCAGCAAACGAAATCTTAAATTATGTTATATTGCTAGTATTTTGATTAATAGCGGACTACATCTTCACCTCCCTAAAAACAAGTAATACATATTGTATTTGTCAGAGAGTCAATCGTTCTAAAACCAAGAGAAAGTTACACTTTCATTGGTAAGTATCCTGATGGATGAGCTTTTTCAGCTCACCTGTAAGATCTGTGTGTGGTGGGCTGTGTTCCCTCCCTGTGTATGCCGTCCTGAAGAACCCTTTGTGTGCTGATACTTTAGAGAAGTCCTGCCAGTGGGCCTGCAACCGACTTACAAACCGTGATCTTTGTTTTCTCCCCTTTATCTCACTACCAAGATGTAATCATCGCTAAAGAAACTAATTGAGCACTCTCAACCTCCGCACCAAACCCACTGTGGTCCATGCGATCTTAACTCCTAGGGACCATAGAAGACAGGGTAAAAATGCCCCATAGCTTTCTCCAAGGCCGGACATCTTTATAAAAGGTGATTGTCACAACGTTCTGTCATGGAGTGGCTGGCTGGGTTTAACCCCCCAATCATGTCATTGACACCTAGTGTTGTGGCCAACCGAAGTACCATCTTTCTTTCACAGACCAGCTGATGGGTTTTGACTGCCAGCCTTGTCAGTTAGTCCTTGTCAGTTAGTCCTCCCACAACTCCATCAGGCCTCCGGTAAGCACCCTGAGGAAGTCCGTAAATGTGAAAAAGATAAAACTGCAGTCTTTGGTAACAAAAATAATGATCCTGACCCCATAGCAGCGGTTCTCAACTCCACCAGCAGGCCTCCTTTCCGAGGAGATTTCAGCTTCTCGGTTCGCATGGAAGTCCCGTAGCGAGGGGCAGTCTGAGTGTTGTGCAGAGTACAGACGTGAAGTTGCCATTGGAAGTGACTCACGTTGGTGTGACTCTTTGTCTCAGGAGCTGCGGTCCCGCGAAGAGGAGCTGACCCGGGCAGCGCTTCAGCAGAAGTCTCAGGAAGAGCTGCTCAAACGGCGCGAACAGAAGCTTGCAGAGCGCGAGATTGACGTGCTGGAGCGGGAGCTCAACATCATGATATTCCAGTTAAATCAGGAGAAGCCGAATGTGAAGAAGAGGAAAGGGAAGTTTAAAAGAAGCCGTTTAAAGCTCCGAGATGGACATCGCATCAGTTTACCCTCAGGTATGACGGTGTTCTTACATTCCTTAACGGCTTTCATACATGAGGGGACTGCACAATGTTGTGGGGGGAATGACGTGATCTTTTCTTTTTTTGTTGTTAATATGATTTTTATTTTACATTTTATTAGGGGCTCATACAACTCTTATCACAATCCATACATACATCAATTGTATAAAGCACATCTGTACATTCTTTGCCCTCATCATTTTCAAAGCATTTGCTCTCCACTTTAGCCCTTTGCATCAGGTCCTCGTTTTTTCCCCTCCCTTCCCACTCCCCCCTCCCTCATGAGCCCTTGATAATTTATAAATTATTATTCTGTCATAGCTTGCCCTGTCCGGCGTCTCCCTTCCCCCCCTTCTCTGCCGTCCGTCTCCCAGGGAGGAGGTCACATGTGGATCCTTGTAATGGGTTCCCCCTTTCCAACCCACTCACCCTCCACTCTCCCTTCATTTATTTTTTTTAAGTGCTTGAGTCTCCCTTGTACGTATGCACGTACGCTATGCCAGCTTCTTTGTTTCATCAAAACTATGAAGAGATGTGGGGAAGTCTTTAAGACACTAAATAAATAGCCTCAGGTATTTTCTTCAACTGTATTCATATTTAACCGGTTACCCTCCCACTGACACAAAGTCACAGAGATGGCGCGTGTATCAGAACTGCGCTTCGTGGGGTTTTCAGTGGCTTATTTTGCAGTAGATGACCAGGCGTGTTCGCATGAACTTGAATCTCTTTGGGTGATGTGCGCACGCACGGTCTGGCATCACCTGGGGTCTCTGTATTCATAAGTGAACGAGCTCGTGGGATGTCCACGGATGAAGCAGCAAGAGGCGTGAGGTGCTGTGCGTTTTTAACTCTCAGCAGACTTTGCTGTCAGTCCTTTCAAAGTGAGAGTGGAACCCCTCTTTAGCTGAGCTGAGTGCCCTGAGCCGATGGTTTTTGACATTCGGTGGAGGTCCAGACAACGAAACTTTAGCCACTGCATTGTTTATTGTCTACACGTGATCTGACCTGTCTAATCTTAGCACTTTCCACAAAATAAAGAAAGCCCTTCGATTATATGTTTCTGCTTCTGTCTTAGGGTTTTTCAGACTTGGGGTACAAATATGAACCGGTAGATCTAGGAAGTCTGTTAAAACGTTTTTAAAACCTTGTGGCAAAAACTTAATGTTTTTGTACATTTTCTGAAAAAGGGAATACAATCGGTAATAGCAAACAAGCTTATGTTAACTCCTCAAATTAAGTTCTTCGAAATTATAGATTATATGAGATTTGGGGACAAACTAAATATTCCCACTGTGTTTTGTGTGTTTATTTAATCACAAAAGAGAATGGTGACATAATTAGAGTAGGATGCACTTTTCTAGAATGTGTATTAAATGTCTACATCTCTCTAAATATGTATATGTGTCGTGTGTATAATATATGTATGTTGTATCTGTGTTATATGTATATATTATATATGTGTTCTATATTTATATTATATTGTGTTTACATATGTGTATTATATATAGTGGTGCTTTTAAGGGATTGTAGTGTTTTCCTAAGACATGTTAATGACTTAGAATTTTAATTTAATTAATAATAATGATAGTTCTTGTTTTTATTTAAAAAAAGTGTCTAAGGAGCCCTCGTAGCACAATGGTTAAGCATTTGCCCGCAAAATGAAAAGAGGTCGGTGACTTGAATCCACAGCTACTTGTGGAAGAAAGATGCACCTCCATAAAGATTGCAGCCGTGGAAACCCCGTGGGGCCGTTCTTCTTCTTACCGGGCACCATGGCTCTGAATCGAATCCGTGCAACAGGTTTGGGTTTTTGGCGTATAAGTCCATTTTGCAAAAGAATTATGAAGCACTGGAGGTCACAAAGCATATTGTGACTTTTTAGATGATTGCACATGTTCTCAACTGATCGGAAAATCGTACCATATATTATTATGATTTGATTTGTTATGGTGAGCATAAACAAGTTATTGATTTTACCTTTAACTTTTTTGGGGGGGGGGACAAATACTCATTTATCAGGTCCTCTTCCCTTTTTTTAATCGTTTTATTGGGGGCTCATACAACTCTTATCACCATCCATCCTTCCCTCCATCATATCAAGCACATGTGTACATTCATTGCCCTCAGGCCCTCTTCTGGTGATTTCTTTCGATTACCATATAAATTGGAGGATCACTGACTGAAATATCTTACATACCAGTCAGCCATAATTCAAAACCAAAGTATTTTATTTATGTTGGGACCTATATGTTCAAGAACAGAGGGATTTTTGTGAATTCTTGCCTCCAGTTCGCAATCATATTTGCTTTCTTCTATCTATTCTGTGAAAATAGGATAAAAATTCATATTCACAGTGTCTCTTGGAAAACTGGGGAGGGACTAGGTAGAAACTAATGGAACAGGAAATAAAGAGCTCTGTTCTTTCATCCTTGATTTTCTTCTCCTGTGTCCTTGGCTAAACCTTGAGATGATTCCGCGCTAACTCATCTTTTCACTGGGGTATTCCTGGATTGCACCAGTGGGCTGTTTTCTTTCTGAAAGCAGAAGAGGAAGCTGAATTACACCTTTGTTAACCTTGTGTGATTTAATAAAGGTTCTGATGAAAACAACACGTAACCCAAAAAACCCCAAAACTATGTCATCCTAATCCACCATGAACTCTGCGTTTGTAATGTCGCTTTACAGTTCTGTCTTTTGTCCACAAGATGGTGTTAAATTGTTGTGGTACGGTTACCAGTGTGGGGCCCTTCCTTTCCACGTGCTCACTCCCACTGCCGGCCAGTTGATTCCGACTGATAGCAACACTATAGAGCAGGACAGAACTCCACCTATGGGTGTCGGAGACTGTAAAGATAATTAAGTGCTTTGAAAATGAGACAGCGTAAAATCGGACATTCATTTTTGTTTGTTTGTTTACCCAATAGTCTTAGTGACCTGTAATTCACATATAGTTACGTCGTATTTTAAGAGTTGTAGCTACGTCACCACCATCTCCCATGCCCCATAGTTATTGTGTGCTCTCGATTTTCCCCCTATCCTCCCTCCCTAGCCCTGATCACTGTTGTCTCTGTACAGCCACCCATCCTGTGCTTTCTCTACTAGAAAACATACCCCCAAATAAACAGCAAACCTGTTTTGAAAGACACGACCACAGACAATATTAAAATAAACCAGATTTTATTCTAATAAAATCTGTCCCCCCAAAATATTTAAAACTAGAAAAAAAAACAGAAAATATTTAAAACTAGAATAAAACCAAAATGGGTCAAGAGGGATTCATTCACTTCCCTCGACAGAGGTCAGAGGGAATCCACCAGAGGCTTAATCTATGTAGGTATCCTGCAGGTGAATTTTGGGGTCCCCTGTCATCCATCGTCTTCTGCAAATTGGGTGTTCACAGTTGAGACTCTGACAGTGTTCCCTTCGTATTTGAATTTTGTTATTTGTCTTCTTTGGGTCACACGGGCTGACGTGCTTCATGTGGGCTTAGTGGACCCCCTCACTTGGATGTCTGTTTGTCTGAACACAAGCCTTGAAGATGCTGGTCTGTTCTTTTTGATAGCCCGGAGCCTATTTGGTTTCCTCATCGCGCTTTGCTGTGTTACCCATAATGCTCAGTGATCTCGTCACAAAGGCAAGCATCAAGCAGGGTCATGTCATGAAAACTAAATGCTCTTGGTTTGGAACTAGAATTCAGTGGGAGCCCAAAGTCTACCACATGCCTGTGGACTATGTACATCTCTGGTTCACGTGACAGGCTTCCTTGTCATTTTTATGGCAAACAATGTTATCAATCATACTCCTGGGGTATAAAGGCAATTGTACTGATAATGTCATTAATTTGTCCAAGGGCACAGATTGAGCAAAGGAAGCTGGTGCAAGTATAGGCCAGCTCAAACACACATTCCATGAGTTGTTGCCTTGTACAGATTGAATTCTTAAATAATGGAGCTCTGTTTACCTTGGAGGGTTGGTGATAGGGGAAATTTTCCAGTATAACATTCATTGACAAGGGCAGAACAAGGAGGGCATGAAAATAGTGAATAGATGGTGGTTCTGGGCCACTTGGCATTGGCTACCCACAAATCAAGGAATCTGAAGCAAAGCCCAGTGACCACCTTGAGGTGGCAGTCACCTGTTACTTCTCCTGCCAGGGAGTATCAATACAGGGGCCACAGGTGATTCTAAGGTAGAGCCCAGGTCATTCAGTGGGATTTCCACACTGAGTCCTTCTGATGGGACCTGCATGCGAATGCTGTGTTCCCCAAAAAGATAGAGTCTGAGGTCATCATGGTATAGCACACAGCCTGGGTTACTGAGGGTTGGATAGAAACTAAGTCAAAAGTGTCTAACCAGAAACATAGTACCAGGCTTATTCTCCACGTGGGTTCTCTAGAATTATTGCTCAGCATCCCTTCCCTATGTCAAGTTGCTCCTGCCCAAGTTGCTCTAGACCAAGCAGACACCACTGTTTATCCTACAACAAATAGGGCCCACTCCCTTCTAATAAGGATAGTAGTCCTCTGTTTCCTTGTAGGAGACCCCAGAGAGGTCAAACCTGCCCAAGGATGACTAAGGTTTGGCTGCCATCATGAATCTAGGGTCCGCCCATCTTGTCACATGTATACCCCTAGTCCCTCCCATTCCTATGAGCATGCCCCGAGCTCATCCCCTTCCTGTCACACTTAAGCCTATCATACATCCCCTTCCTATGATGTGTATGCCTAGTCCTGTGACGTGTGGTTACCTGTAACCATGCCTCCCGAAGGAGGGATAACCCTTGGTTAGCAATAAAGTGGGGCTCTCTCCTGCTCTCATGGCTGGGCTCCCCCCTCGAGGACCACCAAGTGGGACTGAGGTGAGCATGCTACTATGAATTGTGTCTGACTCCATTATTCCGATCTCTCCTCTACCTCTCACGCTCTCTATGACTTTACTATAATCTTTACTTATTAACGCTGTACAATTGAGCCTACCAGACCTGTAATGATTTGGGGGAGGACCCTCTTCCCACACAGTTTGAAACCACCATCAACACCAAGAGCAAAAGACTGGGCTTTCTATTCCCATAAACAAAGTCTTGGCAACCCACATGAAGGGTGAGTCAGCATTGACTAGACGGCAGTAAGTTGCATACGGCCTGCAGTAGGGCCTTTACGTTTGTTCCACTTTTCTCATTGACGATCTTGATAGCTGTGGAGTAGTTTGCCTTTGTGCATGGGTAGAGACATGGGTCCTGTTTCATTCTTCTGCTTAGGGAGATCCAATTTATCCAACATTATCGGTTGAAGAGGATGCCTTTATCCCATTTGATAGATTTTGGTCCTTTGTTGATGATCAGTTGCCTGGAGGCGGATGCATTTACCTTCTGTGTTTTCTGTTCTGTTTCAGTGGTCTGTGGATCTTTCATTGTACTGGTAGTAAACTGCTTTGACTACTCTGCCTACGTAGTAGATTTTTAGGTCAGCCAGTGTGAGGCCTCCTACTTCGTTCTTTTTAAGAAGTTGTTTGTTTCTCCTGGGTCTCTTGCCTCCCCTTAAGAAGTTGGTAATTATTCAGAATAACACTGATTAGAGAAAGAAAAACAAACAAGGGCCACCCCAAGACTGTGGAATTGGCGGCCGTTGGTCCTTGGTTAGGATCCATGGCTTAGCAGCCGTCCCGTGAAAGAGGACACAAAACCACCATCTAGTTACTATCTTAATGCCCTCCTGGCATTAATACCTGTATTAATGTGATAGTCAAGGATTGGCCCTTGTTAGCAATGTTACAAGAAATCCCCCCTGGCACCAACCCCAGTGCTCAATGTAAGAAGAGGGCCCGTCGTTTAAGAATTCAGTTGGTACAAAGCGCAACTCGTGGGCTGCAGATTACAGCTGGACTATCCTACCATCAGCTCCTTTTAGCAACAGTGCCTTAGATACGATGCCAGTGGATACATTACTGTTGTTATTAATGGAATCGACTTAGACCCTAGGGAGATGATTGATCGTGTTTTGTCATCAAATGACAATAAGACTGCTAAAGTAAGCCAGAGGCATACATACATAACCTGTGAACAAGCAGATGGATTCTGGGTTCCCATTTAATTCTAGTCCCAATCCAAGAACAGGTTGTTGTTATGACGTGGCTCTGCTGGATACTCACCATCAGGAAGTGATCGCTGAAGATACAGGTGCTACAGCCAAGTGTAGTGAAGAAAGCAGATGGTGCCAGGCTGGCTACCAGTTGAAATAGTGCCCGGAGTCTTAAAGGCTTTTATTCAAACAAACATTTACCTGTATTTTGGCTCTTGTGGATTTGTTTTCATTTTCCTCAGCTTTATCCTGAACTTAAATATGAGCAACTGACCACAGTTGGCCGTGGGCCTGGTTTCAGCTGCTATAACAGTTTTAGCTGCAGATGTAGTTTGATTTCTGTGTATCCATCTAAAGAAGTTCATGTGTCCTGCCCCCTTTTGTGTTGTTAATCGTGCTGTTAATTGTGCTCCTCATTGTAGAACAGCCAAAGCAAATAGAAGAAAGGATGAAGTCAAGGAGCTAACTAGAAACTTTCAAAGGGCAGCTTGAGAAAACAAAGCCAAATATTACAACAAAACTTGGAAAGAACACACGCAGCATATCTGAAACTGACAGAGTCAAGAAAAATAAATTCAAGGGTCGGGTTGTAATCTTGAGAGATTCTATAATAAAATACTGAATGATACAGGAAGCATCAAGAGAAAGTGGAAGGAGTACACAGAGTCACCGTACCAAAAGAACTAGTAGACAGTTCACCATGTCAGGAGGTAGCATGTGAGCAAGAACCAATGGTGCTGAAGGAAGAAGTCCAAGCTGTGCGGAAAGCATTAGGTGAAAGCGTGGCTCCAGGAATTAATACCCCTTGAAACGTGTCAGCAAGCTGAAGAAGCCTTGGAAGCACTCACTCATCCGTACCAATAAATTTGGAAGACAGCTACTTGGCCAACTAACTGGAAGAGATCCATAGTTGTGCCCATTCCAAAGGAAGGTGACCCAACAGACTGCTCAAACTAGACAGCCATAGCATTGACAGCATATGCAAATACAAATTTTGCTTTATATCCTCCAACATGCTTGCAACAGCACCTTGGCAGGGAACTGCCTGACATTCGGGCCAGATTAAGAAGAGGGTGTAGAACAAGGGAGATCATTGTTGATGTCAGGTGAATCTACCCCAAGAGTACCAGAAAGATGTTCACTTGTGCTTCATGGACTATGCAAAGACCTTCATTTGTGTGGACCATGATAAAGTATCGGTAACTTTGCGAAGAATGGGAATTCCAAAACGCTTCATTATGGAACCTTCATGCGGAACTTGTACATGCGTCAAGAAGCAGTTGTGAGACCAGAACATGGGAATACTGCATGGTTTAATTATCAAGGAAGGTATGCCTCAGGGTTGTATCCTCTCACCATACTTGTTCAATCTGTAGGCTGAGCAATTGATTGGAGAAACTGGCTTATATGGAAAGAAATGGACCATCAGGATTGAAGGAAGGCTTATTATCAGGATAAAGCTGACGATGGCACACCTTGTTTGCTGAAAGTGAGGAGGAGGACTGGAAGCCCTTGCTGATGAAGGTCAAGGATCGTGCCCTTCAGTCTGGATGCCAACTCAACGTAAGGAAGACCCAAGGCCTCACGATTGGTCCAATAGGCAACATCGTGATGAATGATGAAGTTGTCAGGAATTTTGTCTTGCTTGGCTCCATCATCGATACTCATGGGAGCAGCAGTCAGGAGATCAAAAGACATATTGCAGTAGGTAAATCTACTGCACAAGACCTCTTTAGAGCATTGAAGAGCAAGGATGTTACTTTGAGGACTAAGGTGTGCCTGAGACCCAAGCCATGGGATTCTCCATTGCATCGTATGCCTGTGAAAGTTGGACATTGAATAAGGGAGCCTGGAGAAGAATGGATGCATTGGAATTGTGGTGCTGGAGAAGAATACTGAAAGTACCATGGACTGCCGAAAGGACAGGCCAATCTGTGTTAGAAGAAGTAAGGCCAGAGGGCGCTCACAGTAAAGATGGCAAGACTTCATCTTACAGACTTTGAACATATTGTCAGAAGAGACCAGTCCCCGAAGAAAGACACCATGCTTGGTAAAGTGGAAGGGCAGCAAAAAAGAGGGAGACCCTCAACGAGATGGATGGACACGGTGGGTGCACCAACGAGCTTGGGCGTGAGAACAATTGTGAGCATAGCGCAGGACTGGGCAGGATTCATTGTCTTGTACATGGGCTATTACAACAATCCATGAACTTGGGATATCCTTCCATTCATGTAGATCTTTTTTGATTTCTTGTGATAGTGGTCTGTAGTTTTCTCTGTACAAGTCTTTTGCATCCCTGTTTGGGTTTATTCCTAAATATTTTCTCTTTCCTGTGGTTATTGTGAATGGTATTGCTTTCTTTTTCTTTTTTTTCTTTTTTCATTTAAGAAGGGTTTTTATTTCTCTTTTAAACAGTTTTATTGGGATAAAACTCACAAATCGTACAATTCAGTAATTCAGTCATCTTAAGACTTGTAGAATCATCACCATAATCCATTTTAGAACATTGTCTTTTCTTTTTTTACAATCAATTTATTGGGGGCTCATCCAACTCTGATCACAATCCATACATATATCCATTGTGTCAAGCACGTGTGTACGTTTGTTGCCCTCATCATTCTCAAAACATTTGCTCTCTGCTTGAGCCCTTGATATCAGCTCTCAATTTTCCCCTCCTTCCCCGCTCCCCCCTAAGGTATTGTTTCCTTAATCTCTTTCACAGTGCTCTCTTTGGTATACATGGATCCAATTTTGTTTTGAGGTTTTTTGCTCATTGATTTTGTAGCTTGCTACTTTGATGAATCCCTCCATTCCTTCCAGCACTCTTCTTTGTGGGGACTTTTGGGTTTTCTTTTCTTTTTTTTAATTAAATGACTTTTGGGTTTTCTACATGTAAGATCGTATCGTCTGCAAACAGCAAGAGTTGCACTTCTTCTTTGCCTCTATGTATTTCCTTGATTTCTTTTGGTTGTCGGATGGTTCCGGCTAAGATTTGCAGTAAGATGTTGAATAAGACTGGTGACAGGAGACCTTCTTGTCTGGTGTCTGTTTTCAGGGAGAAAGGTTTCTAGTTTTTCCCCAGTGAGCTTGATATTGGCTGTTGACTTTTCTTATATGGATCTTATTATGTTGAGGACTTTCCCTTCTATTTCTATTTTGTTGATTGTTTCAATCAGAAATCGATGTTGGATTATTTCAAGTGACTTTTCTGCACGTATTGACATGATCATGTGGGTTTTGCTCTTTGCCTTACTTATGTGTAGTGGGTTACATTTTGTTCGTTTTTCAAATATTGTGTCAGTCTGGGTAGACTAGACAAACAAATTCGTAGACTCTCATGTGTCTAGGAAGGAGCTTTATATACCAGAGCAGTTGAATATTGAGAAAACACCCCTGCCCAGTCCATATCAAGTCCATAAGTCCAATGGTAGCCCATGTGTCCGATACCAATCTATAAAGTCCTCTTCAGACTCAAACGAAACACATGCAATGACCCTGAATGCAGAAAGGTCACAGGCCAGTGGGTTGGAAGTCTTCTGAATCCAGCAGTGGTAGAAGCTTCTCAGGGCTGGCAGGGGTCTCTACGTGGCTTCTCCGGCTCCAGAGGTCTGGTTGCATCAGGGTAGGTCCATGTGGCTTCTCCAGCTCCCAGGGCATAACACCTTGTGTCTTGTCAGTAGAGCATCACTCAAGGAGTGAGGAGAGAGAGAATGTGTATCGTTCTCCTCCAACGAGGAAATCCAAGAGTTCCCAGAATTCTCAGGAGAAGGCCATGCCCTCATAGAGACCTCATTGGCTATGACCTGATTGACACACCAGACTCCATCCCTTCACTCTTAATCCTCTCAAGTCCCAAATTGACACCAGTTACATATAACTACCACACTTGCTGGCAGGTCTTCTTAAAGTACTTGGTAGAATTCCCGTGAAGCCATCGGGCTTTTCTTTGTTGGAAGTTTCTTAATGACATTCTCTATTTCTTCTTTTTTAGTGGGTCTGATGGATTTTTTGACATCTGTCTGCATTAATTCGAGTGGATGATCTATTTCTAGGTACCTGTCCATTTCTCCTAGCTTATCACATTTGTTTGAGCACAGTTTTTCATAAAAGTGTGTTATACTTTCTATTTCATTTGGAACTCTTGTGATGTCAACATTTTCATTTCTAATTCTCGATATTTGCATTGTTTCTTTTTCCTTTGTTTGCCAGCAATCTGTCCATTTTGTTAATCCTTTCTTGTTGATTTTTTCCAACACCCCACACCCAACCCCACCTTGATTGTTTACTTCTGTTCGGATCCTTATTATTTTTCTTCTATTATTGGGGGGCTAATGCTGCTTTTGTTCCAGTTGTTGAAGGTGCAGTGTTAGGGTGTTGATTTTTTATTTCTTCTTTTTGGTGGAAGATGTTTTAGATTTTATTTATAATTTAATTGAATGAGATCTATCTCTTTAGCTTAATTTTCCTTAGCAGTAACTTATTTCACCTTCTTGTCCTGGGATCAGAAGAAATCAATAGGCAGAGTAAAATAATTTTAAGTGAAAATTCATTTTTGTATCGACCTAAATGCTTACTAGATCTTTTCTCCTTGAAACAAAGAACCCCCAAAGTCTCTGTTGCACTTTTATTTGAGGCTAATATTGGGGACACTTTTCCAAAAGGACTGATATTTCCCAGCTTGATCTGAGGTCACGATGGAACAAGCCAATAAAACAGTGTTTGGGGTTTCAGTTTCTCATCTTTATGATCAAGACTCACTACCTCTCATCAACAATACGAGGGGTACTGTACCCTACCCGCCCTGCTGGTGAAGCTTTCATAGTACACGTTTTTCCCGCTAAGTGAGCATCGAAAAACTCGCTCTGAGTTAGTGCACCTGGTGGTATCACCTTGGATAGTTCTCTCTGGCCACAGTGAATTTATTCTTTAAAACAGTTTCACTCAAACCTCATTTTTCGTGACGGCCGATTTAAGAGACCAGCGTGAGGCTGTGAAATTTTGTCTCCTGCTCTGGGAAAAATGCCGCAGAAACCGTGGTGATGTTGAACAGCTGACAAGGACAGCCCGGTGGGGAGATGCAAGTGTACAAGTGGTGTTCTCCTTTCAAAAAATGTGCAATGTCAGTTGATGACAAACCTCATTCTTGACGTCCAAAAAATTCCCAGACGGACTAAAATGTTGACTGGTAGTCCATTTGGAATTTGTTCCACCAGGTTAGACTGTTAATCAAGCTTCTATTTAGAGGTTCTAAAAAGATAGCATAATAGCATGTGACCGAAATAAAGGCCAGATTTGTGGCAGACGGGGGACTGGTTTTGCCACCATAACAATGCACCTACTCAGTGCACCAGTTTGAGGCAAAAACAGCATGCCTTACTCACTTGACCTCACTCGTGCGACATTGTTTTTGTCTCCGTGAATGAAGAGGGACATGAAAAGACAGTGATTTGAGGACGTAGAAGAAGTGAAGTAAAAAAATGAGGGCGGGGCTGTCAGCCATCCACACAGATGAGTTTGAAAAATGTTTCCGAGAATGGAATCATCGCAGATTTGACAAATGGATCAAGTGTAATGGAGAGTACTTTGAAGGTGATAAGGTTGTTTTGTTAAATAAATAAATAAATACATAGATAGTTTTGGGGTGGGGGGAATCTGGTTGTTTTTTGGGTAGCCCCTCGTATCTACAGAGCATTCACAGTGTACCAGGCACTGGTACGGCGATCACATGGTCAGTAGTTAGAAACCACCAGCAGCTCCTCGGGAGAAAGACTGGGCTTTCTACTCCAGTTAGCCGTTACAATCTTTGAAACCCACAGCGGGTAGCTATGAGTGGACATTGACTTAATGGCAATGAGATTAGGTTTTTTGGAGGCACGGTAGAAAATAGGGAAAACATTGTCCCTGCTCTTGAAGAGCTTACATTCTGAAGGGCGGAGGGGGGAGTACTCCTTTTAAAATGGTTTTTCTGTTCAGTGTTTTCTACAAGGTACTGGTAGGAGACGTTCTCTAAGGTAAGCCTTGGAATATAACTTAGCCTCGTCATTAGTTAGAGAATAAAGGAAAAGAAGGGATTTAAAGGCAGACCATGACAGACCATTCAAGATAGGGAGCGCTTAGAAGGAGGTAAACATAATCTCATCCGCTCAGGAGATTTTCTGTGGTCAGTAGGATAAGGGAGATAATTTGTGGGGTACAAGTAAAGGATCATGCGACCTCTTTTCCAAGTACATGGCCACCAAGCAGAGATGGTTGGCGACAAGACAGAATAAGACTAAACAAGGCAGGCGAACCTGTGCACTTGACAAATAGAAGGAAGAAAAGGATCTGTATGAATATTGTTTATAATTTTGTTTACACAAACATGATTTAGAAACACAAACATGTATACTTAATGCTACCCAATGTCACAATAAGCCAACAACATTGTATCTTTCCTAAGTTAGAAAATACCATAGACCAAGTTTTTTTAAAACATTTTATTAGGGGCTCATACAACTATTATCACAATCCATATATATATACATACATCAATTGTATAAAGCACATCTGTACATTCTTTTTTTTTAACAATTTATTAGAGGCTCATACAACTCTTATCACAGTTCATACATATACATACATCAATTGTATAAAGCACATCTGTACATTCTTTGCCCTAATCATTTTTTTTCTCCTCTTTTCTTTTTTTATATTTTATTAGGGACTCATACAACTCTTATCACAATCCATACATATACATACATCAGTTGTAAAAAGCACATCCATACATTCCCTGCCCCAATCATTCTCTAAGCATTTGCTCTCCACTCAAGCCCCTTGCATCAGGTCCTCTTTTTTTTTTCCCTCCCTCCCTTCTCCCCCCTCCCTCATGTGCCCCCGGTAATTTATGCATCGTTATTTTGTCATATCTTGCCCTATCCGGAGTCTCCCTTCCCCCCACTTCTCTGCCGTCCTTCTCCCAGGGAGGAGGTCACATGTGGATCCTTGCAATCAGTTCCCCCTTTCCAACCCACTCACCCTCCACTCTCCCAGCATCACCCCTCACACCCCTGGTCCTGAAGGTATCATCCACCCTGGATTCCCTGTGCCTCCAGCCCTCACATGTACCAGTGTACAGCCTCTGCCCTACCCAGCCCTGCAAGGCAGAATTCGGATCATGGTAGTTGGGGAGAGGAAGCATCCAGGATCTGGGGGAAAGCTGTGTTCTTCATCGGTACTACCTCGCACTCTAATTAACCCATCTACTCTCCTAAACCCCTCTATGAGAGGATCTCCATTGGCCGACACTTGGGCCTTGGGTCTCCACTCTGCACTTCCCCCTTCATTTAATATGGTATATATATATACATATATATACATATACATACATACACACATATATCTTTTTTTTTTTTGCATGATGCCTTATACCTGGTCCCTTGGCACCTCGTGATCGCACTGGCCAGTGTGCTTCTTCCATGTGGGCTTTTCTGCTTCTGAGCTAGATGGCCGCTTGTTCACCTTCAAGCCTTTAAGACACCAGACACTATCTCTTTTGATAGCCGGGCACCATCAGCTTTCTTCACCACATTTACTTGTTCACCCACTTTGGCTCCAGCCGTTGTGTCGGGAGAGTGAGCATCATAGAGTTCCAATTTAATAAAAGAAAGTATTCGTGCATTGAGGGAGTGTTTGAGTAGAGGCCCAAGGTCCTTCTGCCACCTTAATACTTAGCCTATAAATGTAGACACATAGATCTATTTCCCCATCCTCCTATATATATTGCATGTACATGTCTTTGTCTAGACCTCCATAAATGCCCTTTGACTCCTAGCTCTTTCCTCCATCTCCCTTGACTTTCCTCCTGCCCTTCTACCATGCTTTGTTGCCACCTGGGCTAGAGTATACCTCTTCTCTAAGCAACCTTACCCTTGATCATTTCCTACCAGGCCTGCCACTCCCCCTCTCTACCATTTGGGGTCCCATGTTTTTCCCTTGTCCCTGTGTTTGTTAATACCACTTCCTGTCCTATTCAGACAGACCTGTGGAGACACTAACACTAACATGCACGAAAACAAGACAGAGGAAAACAAAGCAACAGTATACAACCAGACAACAAAAACAAACCACTGACAAAGAACAGAACAAAACAGTTCACAAGAGAAAAGCTTGTAGTTAATTCAGGGATCGTTTGCTGGCCCTTAGGAGCGTTTTCCAGTCCAGTCTGTTGGGGCACCACACCCTGGCCCCAAAGTCCACTTTCAGCATTCCCTGGGGACCTTGCCACTCCATTCCCTTGCTGTTCTGCTGCACTCCCCCAGTGATTTGCCTCAGTTCAGGTGCAATTCCCACACTGTGTCTCCGGTGCAGTCCCCTGTATCGCCCTTAGTCACTGATTGGCATCATTTCTCATAGTGGGGCCAGCCATGTTGTCCTCTCTGTGGACTGGCTGCTCTAGTCAGGAACATCATCCTCACGGCCTGGTGGGCCAGGCTGTGCTCTACTCTCTCCTCCTGCCCCTTCATCTGCTCCCGTGTGCACTGATCAGATATGTCCATCTCCCGGAGCTGCAGAGTCAATGTCGTCCTTTGGAACAAATTCTTTTTGGGGGAGGGGCAGGGATCCACTTAATTTATGGTTCTGGGGCCAGCCTCCCAGAATATCTGTACATTCTTTGCCCTCATCATTTTCAAAGCATTTGCTGTCCACTTAAGCCCTTTGTATCAGGTCCTCTTTTTGTTCCCCTCCCTCCCCGCTCCCCCCTCCCTCATGAGCCCTTGATAATTTATAGATTATTATTTTGCATAGACCAAATTTTAATGGAATTTATTACTTTTTTCTGTTCAGTCTCCCTTCCAAAGTCGAGACTAATTGTGAGAGGAGAGAGGGAAGGCCTTGATATGATTGGCAACAATAGGAGTTGTAGTAGTAGTATTTTTGCTATTTTGATAAGCTTAGTATTTAAACTTGGTGGTAGCTCTTTAGCTGCCAAGAGAGAATAAGAAATAAATTTCCCAAAATGCACTATTTATTTTAGAGAAGTTTCAAAAACAAATTTACATGAAAAGCTATAGAGGAAAGTAATTGAAAAGTAGATTCATAAAACATTTCTTCTATTTACATCAACTTAATACATGTTCTTAACCATTATGTTTGGATTAGTCATGAACATTTTTCCCTTTTTTAAATCATTTTATTGGGGGCTCTTACAGCTCTTACCACAATAAAGCCACCCATCCATTTTGTCAAACACATTTGTACATATGTTGCCATCATTATTTTCAAAACATTTTCTTTCTACTTGAGCCCTTGATATCAGCTCCTCATTTTCCTCCCTCCCTCATGAACCCTTGATAATTTACCTTTTTTTTGTTGTTCATGTCTTACACTGACCACTGTCTCCCTTCACCCACTATTCTGTTGCCCATCCTCCTGGGAAGGGGTTATATGTAGACCATTGTGATTGGTTCCTCCTTTCTCCCTTCACCTTGCCCTTAGTAACCTCCTGCTATCACTACTCTCATTATTGATCTTGAGGAGTTTATTTATCTGTCCTGGATTCCCTGTCTTTCAAGCTGTTATCTGTACCAGTGTACATGCTCTGGTCTAGCTGGATTTGTAAGGTATAATTGGGATCATGATAGTTGGGGGAAGGAAGCATTAAAGAACTAGAGGAAAGTTGTATGTTTCACCAGTGCTACACTGCACCCCGACTGGCTTGTCTCTTCCTTGTGACCCTTCTGTTAGAAGATGTCCAATTGTCTATAAATGGGCTTTGGGTCTCCACTCCACATTCCCCCTCATTCACAATGATATGATTTTTTTGTTCTGGGTCTTTGATGCCTGAAATCTGATCCTATCAACATTAGTTGCTTCTCAGCTAGATGGCCACTTGTTTATCTTCAAGCCTTTAAGACCCCAGATGTTATATCTTTTGATAGCCAGGCACCATCAGCTTTCTTCACCACATTTGCTTATTCACCTATTTGTCTTCAGTGATCATGTGGGGAAGGTGAGCATCACAGACTATTGGGTTATTAGAACAAAGTGTTGTTGTGTTGCGGAGTTCTTAAGTAAAGGCCAAAAGTCCCCCTGCTACCTTGATACTTAACATATAAATATATGTACATAAATAATATTTCTCTATCATTATATATAAATGTATTTACATATGCCTCCTAGTTCTTGGCTCTGTTTTCTTTTACTTTCCTTTTGTCCCACTACCATGTTCAGCCTTCATTCAAGTTTCAATAATTCCTCTAAGCTATATTACCCTTGATTAAGCCCCACCAGGCATCCTGTGCCCTCCTCGCCATTGATTTTAGATCACTTGCTGTTCCCTTGTTCCTGGGTTTGTTAACGTGCACTTCCTTCCCCCCCCTCCCCCTCTCCCGGGTTCACCTGGAACTATCAGTCTGTTGTTTTTCCTCTGGATTGTTTATCCCGCCTGTCTTACCCAGATAGACATGCAGAGATAATAGTAAGCCCGAAAACAAGACAAAGCAAAATATAACAACAGGGGGAGGGGGGGACAACAACAACAAAAAAAGAAAAGCCTATAAATAGTTCCAGATCTGTTTATGGACCCTTAGGAGTGTTTTTCTGGTTGAGTCTGATGGGGTACCACACCATGGCCCCAAAGTCTATTTTTGGGGTATTCCCTGGGGACTTCATTGTTTTGCTCCCCTTCCTGCTCTCTTGCATGCCCTTAGTTTGACCCAGTGGGATAGGGTCAGATGGGGTGCGGTTCCTGCACTAGGTCTCCAGTATTGTCCCCTGTAGCACTATGGGTCAGTGAGGGGCGCCGTGTCTGTGTCTTGTGGTGGAGCCGGCCCTATGGTCCTCTCTGTGCATTGGCTGCTCTGAGCAGGCATATCGTCCTCAGGGGTTGGTGGGCCAGGATGTGCTCCACTCTCTCCTTCCCTCTTCCTCTGCTCCGGTATGCTCTGATCAGATGTGCTCCTCTCCTCGAACTATGGCTTCAGTGCTGTCCTTTGTAGTGAATTCTTCCGGGGTTGATCATGAATATTTTAAAGACATGAAACAACGCTAGTCATCATCTCAAGCTGTTACTTAACAGGAGGGCAAAACTGACCCTCTGTTAGAGTCCCAAACACCTATTTTTATAGTTTATCTGCATCGCTGCACAGGATGTCAAATGTCATATTATTGCATTTGGCAAATATGATGCAAAAGATTTTTTTCCAAGTGGTCCAAAGCAAAGATGTCACTTTGAAGACTAATGTGTGTCTGGCTCAAGCCAGGGTCATTTCAGTAGCCTGTATGAACGCAAGAGCGGGACCAGGAATAAGAAAGACCCAAGAAGGACTGATACCTTTGAGTTAAGGTGTTGGATATGAATCTTAAAATCACTCCGGACTGCTGGAAGAAGGAACAAATCTGTCTTGGAAGAAGCATGCTCCTTAGAAGTGAGGGCGGTGAGGCGCTGTCTCGTGTCCTTTGAACATGCTTTCAGGCGGAAGCAGCCCTTGCAAAGGATAGCGAACTTAGTGAAAGGCAGGGTTATCATTCAAGAGGCTGGTCCTCCCTGAGACGGGTTGAGATCGACACAACGGCAGGCAAACGATCGTACAGGATCCGGCAGGGTTTCCTTGTGATGCACATGAGGTCGCTGTGAGTTGCAACCAGTTAGGCAACATCTCGCAGCAACATAGGGAGTTCATGAAAAAATGGGAGAGATGAGGGGAATGTTTTCACAACCCCTACCCCCACTCTCAAGATTACGGGGTCCATTAGGGAAGTTGGCTTGTTACAATTCAGGGTCAGAAATGCGGACCATTAGATACTACAGTTCTGGGATCAGGAGTGCCTCTTCTGAGCCATGCCCACAGGCACGCCCCAGCCTAGCCCTCAAGCCCCTCTACCAAGCGGCCCCTTGGCTTCGGCTGCTCGTTGGCAAGTGTTACCAAGCACCTTGCTATAGCACTGCTAACAAACGCCCAAAGGGCAGGTCACTTCACCAGAAACCCCGACCTAATGGTGCTTTCCTCTAGCTGTGAGAGTCAGCAAACCTCACTGCCCAGTTAGGTGACGAGAGGTACCCCGCTCTGCCAGCCAGCCTTCTGCCCAAAGGCATTCCATTTCACGGACCGTGTGGGCTGGGAGTCTGCCACCTTCTGTCTCGTGGGCTTGCTTCTGCTGTCTCTGCTGCTGCTTCTCCTATGGTATGGCCCTCTCTCTGCCTCTCTCCTGGAAGTGAAGAGGTTCAGAGCAGGTAGCTCAGGGACTAAATGACTGGCTCCACTCCTGGCTCTTCTTTCCTGATGGTGATGAGGTCCCCCATTCCTGCTTCTGAGATGGCTCCTGTTACACCTGACAGGAGGGCAAAACTGACCCTCTGTTAGAGTCCCAGACACCTGTTTTTATGATTTTACCCTGTCCTTTTTAGTTACAAACACCATGGCTAGAAGAATTGTATCCGCTAAATGCACTGGACCACGTGTAGACTCTAAACTTCCTAGATCCAGGAGGGTAGAATCTATCCTGAATATAGTCTTTATTTTTTTACTTCTTTTTTTTTTTACTTCTTATAGTGGATTAGGTTCAAGTTTGCAAAGTAGATCAGCACTTCACACTCAACAGTTGGTATACATTGTGTTTCAATTCATCCAGTGCAATCCCCGCGGTCCATTATAAAAGGAAGAATGATCTATTCCCTCTATTTGTATAAATGAAGATGCTGAAACTAAACAAGCTTAAATTCCCTTGCCATGAAATTTGCAGGATATTTATGTTTGACTTTAGATCACTTGCTTATAAACTCAGAATTATTTATTATCATTGTGCCAGGGAAAGAAAGACACCAGAATCAACCATATTCTAGTAACCTGTTTTGTTTTGTTTTGTTTTTGAGCCTTAAGCAGCACTAAGACACAGTCATCCTGGATAGTGAAAACCATCAGAAAGCACACAGTACAGGGACCAAAATGAAGTTTCCTGACTCATGACCATGGACTAATCACATATGAAGGAAAACATGACCAGATAATGACTGGTGGATTTTTTAATCCGTCAAAGTCGTAAGTGTGACTACAGATAGGGGGAAAGGGATACATTTAAAATTTTTTATTTTTTAATTTTTGCTGCCCATTGAGACAATACCGACTCACAGGGACCCTATTGGATGGTAGGTCTGCCCCTGTGAGTTTCCAAGACTGTAACTTTGACAGGAGTATAAATAAAGCCGTACACAATTACAAATCTGAAAAAACGTTACAGGGTGCTTCTGGTCCTTGGGACCAGGTAGCCCTGAGCCATAGGCACCAGAGGCAACTTTTAAATTAGCATGCAGCTATGTTCAGTAGATCAGTGGAAGACGTGGCCAGGCAAATTACCCGGTTCTTTGTGTACGTGTGAGGGCAAAACTCCCCTTCCCTGGGCTTGTCTGGAAGCTTTCAGAGCCACATTGCACGTTAAATGGTCAGAACAAATGCAAGTGGTGTCTGAATTTATGTCAAGACACAAAATGGCAAGGGCTTAGGTGGAGAGCAAATGTTTTGAGAACGATGAGGGAGGGCAATGAATGTACAAATGTGCTTTACACAATTGATGTATGTACGGATTGTGATAAAAGTTGTATGAGCCCCTAATAAACTGATTTTTTTAAAAAAAGCATCTGAGACCAACTCCAAAAAAAGAAGACACAAAATGGAGGTAGGGCTTACTCTGTAAACTGCTGCCTCCCCCAAACCAAGTGTTCCAGAAATTACGCTCTCATTATATTGAACCTTGAATTGAAGATATACGAAAGGAAGAAGCTAGGGTTTAATAGCAGTTTGTTAGGTTTCTGGATTGGGTTTGCCTCGGTTTGTTGCTTTACACGCTGAAAGAGTTCACCCGGCAGAGCACTTTTGTAATCCAATGGAGTTTTTAAGGAGGAAAGGGGAGTTTCAGGTGTTAGTCTCGAAAAGGTGCACACTATTTCCGGAACGTGTGCAGGGCTGCGTGGAAGCCATGTGGGGTTTGCAAATGGGCACGAAAAACTACAGTGAAAGAATACAGGAACCGGAGTGTGGGAAACCACATGTGTGGAACTGGGGAATCCCCAGAAGTCAAGAAACCAAGAGCATGTGGGGCCCTTGGAGGCCCAGAGCGGCCCTGAGGGGGTGTGCAGGTGTGTGCGCACCGGCATGTGAGACACCCCCACCGTCTGCCTGCAGCAGAATAAGAGCAGAGTCAAAAATGGGTTTGGCCTTTCCGCAGCTGGCTCTTATTCCCTCCAGCCCCACTGCGATTTGGGGGAGTGGGGGTGGAGGGATTGAAGATATTGGCAGACCCCATTGGCCGAGGTCAGACCCACCTATATGACATCATACAACCTGTGCCCCCAGGTGAACCTCCCACCTGGACTCCAGGGGCTTTCTCTGTTGGAGCGCTATCTTCCACTGGGTGTTTTGTTTTGTTTTGTTTTTTCGTTTTGGGTTTATTTTTTTCCATATAATTCAGTAATTCTAATAAATCAAAAAGAATTGTGCTATTTGCCAGCGGCATGAGCGTGATGATGATTTAAGACTACATCGCCATAATTTTTTCTCCTCTTCTCCAACAGACTTTCAGCACAAAATTACCGTGCAAGCATCTCCCAACTTGGAAAAACGAAGAAGTTTGCACAGTAACAGCTCGAGTCCGCCAAGCAGCCCGACGATAATCCCTCGGCTCCGAGCCATCCAGTGTAAGTCCCTCCTCCCGTCTTGACGGGCGCAGGGGCGTGCACCTTTATCTCTGACATTTGCTTGGCTCACATCCAAATCGCACTCACTGCCGTTGGGTCGACGCTGATTCATAGTGCCCTTATGGGACAGGACAGAACTGCCTCTTTGGGTTTCCAAGACCGTGACTTTTTTTTCTTTAACATTTTATTAGGGGCTCATACAACTCTTATCACAATCCATACACATACATCAATTGTGTAAAGCACATCTGTACATTCTTTGCCCTCATCATTTTCAAAGCATTTGCTCTCCACTTTAGCCCTTTGCATCAGGTCCTCATTTTTTCCCCTCCCTTCCCACTCCCCTCTCCCTCATGAGCCCTTGATAATTTATAAATTATTATTTTGCCGTATCTTGCCTTGTCCAACGTCTCCCTTCACCCAATTTTCTGTCGTCCGTCCCCCAAGGAGGAGGTCACATGTAGATCCTTGTAATCAGTTCCCCCTTTCCCACCCACTCACCCTCCACTCTCCCAGTATCGCCCCTCACACCCCTGGTCCTGAAGGGATCATCTGCCCTGGATTCCCTGTGCCTCCAGCTCCTATCTGCACCGGTGTACAACCTCTGCTCTATCCAGACTTGCAAGGTAGATTTCGGATCATGATGGTTGTGGGGAGGAAGCATTTAGGAACTAGAGGAAAGCTGTATTCTTCATCGGTGCTACATTGCACCCTGACTGACTCATCTCCTCCCCTAGACCCCTCTGCAAGGGGATCTCCAGTGGCTGACAAATGGGCCTTGGGTCTCCACTCTGCACTCCCCCTTCATTCACAAGACTGTGACTCTTGGCGTGGGTAGAAATGCACATCTTGCTCCCTTCAGCTAGTGGTTTCGAACTGCTGACCTTGTGGATCGCAGCCCAGCTCGTGACCACTGCACCACCAGAGCTCACTCATCCAGATCTAGTCAGTAGGTTTCTAAGTCAGGGAAACAGATGTTACCGCTACTATTTGGGAAACAAAACTTCATTCCTACTTAGGTCCTTAACAAAAAGAAAAACAAAATAATGATTGTCAAACGGACTCCTACTTAGGATTGACCTTACGTGTGTCAGAGTAGAGCTGAGTTCCACACAGCTTTCTAAAGTCGATCTCCAGATGTACTGAGTGAACTACAACCACCCAAGTGTTGGTTAGTAACTAAGTGCTCAACTATTTGCTCTACCCTGGGTTCCTTTTAAGTCCTTAAACTCCCCAAAACCAAACCCACTGCCATCAATTTGATCAGCCCCTGTATGTGGGGGAGCTTCAAACTGTTCTGGAAAAGAGATTTTATTTTTGTTTGAAACTAGCTTGCATGTCAAAATAGTTTCAGCCGATTTCAATCTTACTTTTTTGTTGTTTTGTTTATAACCACTCAGAAAAGGAGTTTGGGTCTGATGGGTAAGGAATTTGAAGAGTTTTTTTAAACTGTGACCCCTCTCTTCTTTTTAAATTCCTTTTTGTTTTCATTCCTTTTCCTTTTTGTTTGTGAAGTATAACCCATACAAGAAAAACATACTATGTAATTTCTAATCAGAACAGGGATAGTAGAACAGTATATAGTTCTTGTGGTCTTTTTTTTTCCTCCTGCTCTCCTTACCACCCCACTCATGGCATTGCCGTTCTCTTTTAAAGTCTTGTCCTTTAGTGTGAAAATCATTTTATTATCTCCTGTAGAATAATGGTGATACAAAATATGCCCCTTTATGAGATTTTCCAACCCTCGATTGCGTTCTTTAGTTCGTTGGTATTTTTGCTGACTTTCTTCCCAGTGGATCCATCTTTGCTCCAAAGTGATGCGTCTCCTAGAGTTATTGTATTTTGGTTTACCAGTCTCTTCATTTGGTTAATGTATTTTGAAAGTCTTTCACTGGGTGCATGGATGTTAATTATGGTTATGGCTCCTTACTCCGTTACGGCTAGTGTGGGATGTCGTCTATCATTCATCGGGTAGTAGCATCCAGTAGGTAGGGCTGCTGGAGGTGTGGCTGGTGTGGTAGTATTTTAATGGTTGCTGTGTCCCAAGATGGGGAAGGGGAACAAAGGCAAAAAAAAAAAAGGAAAAAGAAAAAGCAGTGAGAAAAAAACAAACAATCAAATAACAACAAAAGAGACATTAATATCTAAAAATAAAGCATCGTAAATTAAAAGAAAGCTAGGGTGAGAAAAAGAAAAGAGAATCGTAGTGAAAATTAAGGGGAAAAAAGGCCATAAGAAAAACAAACAGAAAAAGAAGGTGAAAGACTCAGGAAGGGTAAGGAAAGGTTGGGGGTGGGGGCGGGTTCCTGATGAGAGCATGATGCTGATTCCTTGATGGACATGCTTGCTGGTCTAGAGGTGTGTGGAATCAGACCAAAAGTTCAGAAGGGTCGCTCTGTGTCACGTCACCTGCTCTGTCTGTCTCCTCAGTCTGTCTGTGTCCTTGCTCACCACTTTGGCTCAACCCCTTCAGTATTTGATCTACTTGGCTATCCTGGCCAGGATTCACAGTCATATCTGATGCCTACTTCTTTTAATCTCCTTGTGGGCTGAGGATCTGGGTAGTATGTCTGCCATCCTGGCAGCAAGTTCCCCTTAATTCTGCCTATGGACCGCTTTGCCCTGGGTCAACTCATATGGAATCATTGGGAACTTATCCGATCCTTGTGACGCCCGACGGTGGCCTGCTTCAGAGAGAATTATTTGAGAGATAGTCCTCTACTGTCAGTGAGTCTTCCCCTCTGATGCAGGACATGCAAGGTGGTTCCAGCATCATGCTAGCTTTTAATGAGAGAAGGGGGTCATCTTGATATATCATTGGACCTAATACAGCTTGTAATAGAAATGGTCCTAAGCTGGTGCATGACCGTATGCCATTTGGTCAGCTTAGCTCTCTTGGTGATAGCTGATAACAATGTGGAAATTAGTCTGTTGACCTCTGTTAGTGGTTCCACTTGGCAGAGAGTATAGTAATCCACCAGAAATTGTTTCTCTAGGGGACTGTGCCAGATATGTGAATAGTTTTGTCCTCAGAGTGCATTGGAAAATGCATTACTGAAGATATGGTTAACTTAAAATATTAACATCTTACCATTTGTTTTCCCTCTTGACCCATTTTTTTGCTTGGCCTAGTGTTTATTATTTTCTGCTTTCTTTTGTTTCTTTTATTCTCATTAATAGGATGTTTGCTTTGTTGTGACTTTTTAAATATGAAATTTAGCATGGGTGTAAATCTATAGAGACAGTAACTAAGTTAATAAATCTGAGGACCGTGACAGGGCAGGTTGGGGAGCTAATAACAATGGATAAAAGAATGAACAAAATTATCAAATTATTATTGTGGAGATGATGGCACAATTCTCTTAAATATATGTAAACCATTGAATTGTAGTCACAAAGTATATGTCAATAAAATGGTTTAAAAATATTGGTAGATGGCGCTCTTGCTCTCTGGTGATCAGACCAGCCTGCAGCTGCCTTAGCTAGTTCTCTGCCTCAACTTGTGAGCTACACTACCTGTGGGACAGCCACCCATGGACCATATTGCTAGAGCTTGAGTTTCCTTTGAGACCTACTTCGCCATGCTGCTGATGCATACTTCGCTTGAGCTTGAGGTTGATGGATCCTGTCGCCTTGCATTGCTTGAGTTCCATATCCCATCTGGGCCTGCTTCACTAAGCTCCTAAACTGCTGACTGTTGGTGACCCGCCCTGCTGTTGGCTGCCTGTTGGCGGGCTGCCTGCATTGCCCGAGGGGAAGATTCAGCTGTCTGCTTCCTTGACTTGAGCCCAGCAGCCCTTCTGAGTTGAAGGACTTCCAGTATATTAACTGTTTCACAGAAGGTGGGTCTCTCTGAAATGTGGGAGTTTTAAAACAGGATGAAGGCGAAGAGAAGGGAGTTCTCTGAAGTATCAATGTGCATAGATGGAGGAGGCCACATCTCCATGCGCCTGAGGAAGGGTTGCCCTCCACCCCAATCTTCCCACAATTCTTGCTTCATTATGTTAGATCACATTACGGGGAAGGTCTTCCTGCCAAACTAGAGATAACCTGGAGAAGAATGGGAATTCCAGAACAATTTATTGTGTTCCTTCGGAACTCGAACATGGGCCATGAAGCAGTTATGGAAACAGACCAAGGTTTAAAATCAGGAAAGGGGTGTATCGGGGTATATTCTCTCACCACACTTGTTCAATCTCTCTGCTGAGCAAATCATCGGAGAAGCTGGATTCTGTGAAGAAGAATGCGACATCTGGATTGGAGGAAGGCTTGTTAGCGACCTTGAGTCTGGAGTCTGACACACTGAACACCCATGAAAGGAGGCCTGGTGAGCTGCGGGAGGGCATCGAGAACATCGTTCATAAAGAAAGCAGAACGCTCATTGCACAGACAGGAAAGAGAAAAGATCATAGTGGTGTGGGGGCAACCCTGTCTGCTCCTTGGGCAAGTGGAAGAGGACCACCCCTTCCACGGTTCAGGCAAGGCTCTGTGGGAAATGCTGGCGGCTCAGGCGGGGAGCTGATGATGCACTGGATGGTCTGACTCTCCCCTAAGATAATGTGGACACTTTCCCTCCTGTTCCCTGAGAGTGCTGCTGAACACAGCACTCTGCACAGGATCAGTTCCTCCCTGTTCCTGGCCTTATCGTCCCTTCCGGATCACAGACAAGTTGGCTAAGAAAAATTAATATTTCTTTGTTTGCCCTCAGCCCATTGTCAATAGCCCCTTTGTGTGGAAACTTGTCATAGGATGCAGGGTATTTGGCAAGCATGGTATATAAACCTGCTTTGCATCAAGCTCTGGGTCTTGCAGTGAAGGAAAAAAATATATATACATAGCTGTTCAGCCATTTCGAGAGGTAGCATCTGATCAAATCCAATGGGTAATGAAGAGGTACAACGTTGCACTGAAGGCACAGTGGAAAATGTGGAACTAGGAATTTGCAGGACACCGATGAATGATGGCCAACAAGTTGATGCAGCACTGGAAGCACTCATCCATCGATGCCACGCAATTTGGAAGACAGCTCCCCAACCAGGCAACCAGAAGAGAGCCACACTTATTAGCCCATTCCAAACAAAGGCAGTCCAACAGAATGCAGAAACCATCAAACTATCATTAACATCACATGCAAGAAATATTTTGTTGAAGGATGAAACTCCAATGACTAGTAAACACATGAGGAAATGCGCCCGTTCACTAGCCATCCAGGAAATGCAAGTAAAAAAAAACAAAACCAAAGAACCATGAGATACCATCTAAGGTGTCTGAGGAAGCATAACTGCAGCCCAATTTTTTTAAACTGAGAGCAACAAATGCCGGAGAGGATGTGGTGAGACTAGAACTCTTATCCACCGCTGGTGGGTTTGTAAATAGGGGCAGCCACTGGGGAAGGCAGTATGTCAATTCCTCAGACAGATGGCGGTTGAAGTACCATATGGCCCATATGGGCATGTACCCCCAAAGAAATGAGAAGCAGATCACAAACAGATGTATGCTCCCCCGTTTTCACTGCAGCCCAGTTCATAATAGCAAGAAGTTGGAAGCAGCCTAAATTCTCATCAATAGAATCTTGGATTAAATAAACTCTGGTGTGTATATACACAATGGAATACTACGCATCCCCCCCCAAAAAAAAAAAGTGATGAAACCCCTCAAGACACGGAGTGATCTGGAAGGCATTCTACTGAGTGAAGTTAGTCCATCACAAAAGGACAAATACTGTATGCGTCCGCTGCTATAGGAACAAGCAGAAGAATGGGCAAAACTCAGGCTTGTAGGGCATCCCGTTGGCAGGCCAGGGGCGCAGACAGCCTGGTAGAGAGCCTGACTAGTGCCAGTGAACCATGCAGCATCCTCTATAGGTAAGTACTTTGAATGTCATTTAGCTGGAGGGCATTGGGAGCTACTGGTCAAAGGAGGGGAAGGGGGTGTTGTCTACTGAGTGGTCACCATGTAAACCTAGGAAGAGGTCCTCCCAGACAGGTAGACAATCTATCAGAGGGATGAGGGATGCTGATGGAAAAATCAAGTCAGGAACGGGGCAAGGGAGCAAACGCTTCTTGGGAAGCACAAATGCATGGCTGTTGGTAGGAAAAGTGAGAGGACCAACCTCCAGTTTGGGGGAAGAACGGCTGAAAATGTTTGGGGGGAGTGACTTTGGTGCTATGCACCGAATGGCACATTGACCTGGGCTTCTGAGTGCATCCTAGGGACCCAGGCCTGGAGCCATGGAATACTGGGACCCTGAATCCTGGATCTTCAGGGCACCTGGCATGCTCCAGAGGCCGCATCGGTGAGATCCGATGTGGAAATTCCACTGGGTGAACTAAATTTTACCTCATACGCACCTGTAACCTGAGGACTTAAGATGGAAAAGACATGGTCTCTGAGGAAGAGAAGACGGCTGTACCAATATTATTGAACTGTTGGTAGGCGGACAAACGTGGTCCTGCTACATCAATGCCCTGTGTGCTGTGTGAAGATATGTATTATTCTGGCAAACCTGTGCCTACATGCTCAATGATTATTATTGTAAATTTCCTTGATAATTAACCCCATTGTTTGTGTAAATAGCGTCCAGCCACAAAAGGATTCTGTAGGATAATTCAGGTACTGTGATATGGCGTTAGCCTACATTGGCCCAATATCCTCTCACACCAGGGTTTTGAAAAATTAGTACCGGGGATTAATCAAAGACAATATTAATGGAAGATCATTATGCCCTAGGGGGAAGATCAATAAGACCCTCTACCATAAATTAAACAGGGAGTCAAAGGCAGATAAAACAAAGAAGACATAGATCCAGGAATGGGACTTGGGCGTGCATTGAACTTAAGAACAATTAGCTGTTCAATACTACTCTCAGAAAGGGAACACAGAAGATGTGGCTGTACGGCAAAGTGTGGTGAAGAAATTAGATGGTGCCCGGCTATCGGATAAATAGCATCTGGGGTCTTAAAGGCTTGTCTCCAAACAAGCAGCCATCTAAGTGGGATGTCAACGAAATCCACATGAAAGACTCACACCATTGGTCACCGAAGGATTATCTTATCATATAATCCGAAGTCAAAGGAGGAATTAGGATCAGAGCCTAAATTGTGAGAATCCAGTTTGAAGAAGCCTATAGAGGACAGTAGGAGCGCTCAATACATTTGTGGGATCTACATAGGAAATAAGCCTCCAGTGATCTCCTTCCACCCGTAATTGAGGGGTGGCAGGGAAGAGGTTACTAAACACAGTGCTTTGGAGATGAGTTTATAAAATCAAAGGGATGAACTTGACTTGAACAGTTAAAACTTTGTCAGTTGATCCCCTCTCTGATACATCCTGGACCTGATCTGGTTTTCAACATTAACTGTATTTTTTTTTTAGTTTCTTGGTTCACATTCAGATTTATCTCAGAGGTATCATGTCAATCAGGGTGTCACTCTCTTAAAGTTGTGTTGTATGTTTTTCTGCTTTTGGGATACGAAAACCCAGGATTGATAAACCTATAGGGACAGCAAGTAGAATAAGGGTTTCGGGTAGGGAGGGGATACAGTGGGGGGAGGGGGCAAATGAGACATAAATAGGGATCATGTCAAGGAGTTCATGAAGGAAAAAGAGTATTTGGAAACTGATTGTGGTAGCAATTGTACCATACTGGTTGGCATGGTTGAACTAGAAAGATGTGATACACGTATTAACAAAATTTTTTTTAGATAAACCTTTTTTTTTCAGGTTTTTTTTAATTTTAACAATTTATTAGGGGCTCATACAATTCTTATCACAGTTCATACATATACATACATCAGTTGTATAAAGCACATCTGTACAGTTTTTGCCTTAATCATTTTTTTCTCCTCTTTTCTTTTTTTACATTTATTAGGCACTCATACAACTCTTATCACCATCCATACATATACATACATCAATTGTATAAAGCACATCCATACATTCCCTGCCCCAATCATTCTCAAGGCATTTGCTCTCCACTTAAGCCCCTTGCATCAGGTCCTCTTTTTTTTTCCCCTCCCTCCCCTTTCCCCCCTCCCTCATGTGCCCTTGGTAATTTATACCTCGTTATTTTGTCATATCTTGCCCTATCCGGAGTCTCCCTTCCCCCCTTCTCTGCTGTCCCTCTCCCAGGGAAGAGGTCACATGTGGATCCTTGTAATCAGTTCCCCCTTTCCAACCCACTCACCCTCCACTCTCCCAGCATCGTCCCTCACACCCTTGGTCCTGAAGGTATCATCCACCCTGGATTCCCTGTACCTCCAGCCCTCATATGCACCAGTGTACAGCCTCTGTCCTATCCAGGTCTGCAAGGTAGAATTCGGATCATGGTAGTTGGGGGTGTTCTGTTGAAGATCATTAAAAGGAGTGGCAGTAGTACATCAACTGGGAGCTCCCAGAAGCTCAAGCTGGATCCAGAAGAGGAAGTGGAAGGAGGGATATCATTGCTGACGTCATCTGGCTCTTGGCTGAAAACAGAAGAGCAGAAAAATGCTTACCGGTGTTTTATTGACTACGCAAAGGCATTTGACTGTGTGGGTCAGAACAAACGAGGGGTAACATTGCTAGGAATGGGAATTCCAGAACACTTGGTTGCATTCCTATGGAACCTGTACACGGACCCAGACGGAGTCGGTTAAGTAGAACAAGGGCATGTTGCCTTCCTTAACATCAAGAAAAGTGTAAATAAGGTTGCATCCTTGCACCGTACTTATTCAGTACGTATGCTGAGCAAATTATTTGGAGAGCTGGACTATGTAAAGAAGGACCAGTCGTCAGGACTGGAGGAAGGTTTATTAACCTATAATATGCAGGTCACACACCTTGATGATGAGAGCAGGGGAGGATGCGGAGCACTTGCTCATGAAGATGCGGGACGACAGCCCTCAATATTGATAACGAACTCAATGTAAAGAAAACCAGAAGTCACGCAGGTACACCAACGATTACAGCATCATAAACGACAAAACGATTGAAGTTCTCCAGGAATTTGTCTTCCTTGGATCCACAAATCAGGGCCCGTGGGAACCTGTTGTTAGGAGCTTTTGTTGAGTTCTGACTCACAGTGACCGGATGGATGTACACCAGAATGAAACACTGCTCTCCCTGCACCGGGCTCACGGTTGTTCTAAGGCTTGAGCACATTGTTGCAGCACTGTGTTAATCCGTCTAGTGGAGGATCTTCTTTTCTGCTACCTCTCTGCTTGACCAAGCACAATGTCCTTGCCTGGATATGTAGTCCCTCGTGACGACATACCCAAAGTATGAAAGCTGAAGTTTCCCCATCCTCACCTCTCGGGAACATTCTGGCTGTACTTCCACGACCTTTGTTGTTTCTCTTGGCAGTGTTTCTTTTGGATAATGAATAAGGAAGAAGGGTGCACTCGAATCGTGGTGTTTGTTAAAGACAACTGAAAGCACCGTGGAGGGCCAGAAGAACCGACAAATCTGTCCGGGAAGAAACACAGTAGAATGCTCCTTAAAAGCAAGACGGTGAGACTTCGTCTCATATATTTTGGACGTGATCAGGAGAGAGAAGTCTCTAGAAAAGGACATTAAGGTTGGTCAAGCTGAAGGTCAACAAGAATGAGGATGACCTCAACAAAGTTGATTGACAGGACGGCTGCCACATTGGCTCAAACAGGAGGGTGTTGGTGCGGATGGCACCGAGCCGGGCAGCCGCTGTGCACAGGGTCACTGAGTCAGAACTCACTCAACCGCACATAATGCCAACAGGGAAACATACCCTTCCTGTGTTTTTAAAGAAGAATACTGAAACACAAAAAGCAAAAGCAAGCAAACATGAGACCTCAAATATTTTTTTAAATGATTAAAGTAAGTGAAAGGTCCAGCTTTTACATGATCAGGCCTCTTCTTGAGAAGTAAACATGTTAATGGAAGTTGTGTATCTGTGTTGATTGGCTTTTAAAATATGTACATAGATGTATATGCCCATAATTCTTATTAAAATCGCCGTATATCGTATATAATTAACATTTTGTCTGTAACTCATCTTTTCTGGAAATACATATTCTGCCTATGTTGATCGTGATGTGTGGTTTTAGAACATCTACAGGTTTCACACACACACACACACCTACATGTGTAAGTAACATTAGTTTTCCCTAGTGATTTCTAATGTCATTATAAATGCACTTGAAGGCTGGCCACATGCAAGCATATGGAAACTATAGATTTTGCATGGGGAAATTCTCTCCCTATGAGGGCAAGGAGCTGTGAGACTGTCAGATGTTTTATATTAATATGATACGATAAAGGCAATTCTAGCTAAACTCTTGTGATGACTTAGCAAAAGCTTAAATTGCAATTTAAAATGTTTCTTTTAGGCAGTGTGGGGAGGGGGGAAATCACATCACCTTGAATGAGGGGAGTGCGTGATGGGGACCCAATGCCCATCTGTAGACAGCTGGACATCCCTTGCAGAGGGGTAGTGGGGAGGAGATGAGTCACTCAGGGTTCAGTGTAGCAACAATGAAACTCAAAACCATCCTCTAGTTCTTGAACGCTTCCTCTCCCCCCCCCCCAATTATCATGATCCCAATTCTACTTTGCGGACCTGGTTAGACCAGAGGATGCACAGCGGTGCAGTAGGGATCTGGAAACACGGGGAATCTAGGACGGATGAACCCCTCAGGGCCAGCGGTGGGAGTGGTGACACCAGGAGGGAAGGGGGTGTAGAAAGGGAGAACCGATCTCAGGGATCTACATGTAACTTCCTCTCTGGGCGATGGGCAACAGGAAAGTGGGTGAGGGGAGACACCAGGCAGTGTAAGATAAGATAAAATAATTATAAACTATTAAAGGTTCATGGGGGAAGGGGGAGGTCCAGTGAGGGAGGGGGAGAGGAAAAAAAAGGAAACCGAGCTGATTCCAGGAACCCAAGTGGAAGGCGAATTTTGAGAATGACGAGGGCAACGAATGTATAAGGGTGTTTCATTCAATTGATGTATGTATGGATTGTGATAAGAGTTGTATGAGCCCCAATAAAATGATTTTAAAAATAAAATATTTCTTTTTTGCCTCAGAGTCAAAACTCTAATAGATATGGTTTAAAAGATCAGAGTGCTGCTAATCATTTATTTTAAGTTAAATGCTCAGTGTGATTCTTTTCCAAATAAAATGAAACCCTAATTGTTGCAGAATGTTAGATAAATTGATAGCAAAGATTCGATTAATCATTTCTATTTATTTTATCTTCCTATTTTATGATTAAGAGAAAGAAATATGCCAGAGACGAAATGAAGGAAATGATTTCCCCCTTTTTCTTGTTTTGTTTTGTTTTTAAAGCATTGCATTGGGAGTTATACAGATATCACATCATTCCCAAGCTCAGTCATGTCAAGTAGTAGTGTACAATTGCTACCACAGTCAGTGTCTTTTTCTTGTTTTTCGTCAGATCATGGCACAAATGATTGCGTCCTTGTGGATGTTGAACATTGTGCATGCAGCTTACTGAATATCCCTTTCTGTTTAGTGACTTCGGATGAAAGCAATAAAACTTGGGGAAGGAACACAGTCTGTCGCCAAGAAGAGTTTGAAGATGTGAGACGGAACTTCAAGAGGAAAGGTTGCACCTGGGGACCAAATTCGATTCCGATAAAAGAAAGAACTAACTGCAAAGAAAGGTACACCTGTGATGACCACAGGGCCCCCGATGCTTGACAGACAAATGCCTTTCTCATTGTGGTTGTTACCAGGCTTGTCTGTTAAAAAGCAGTGAATCCGGACAGACCTAGATAGGAATTTCATTTTCATGGATGAGCTTTTCATACTCATGATTCAGTTAAAATTTGTATTTGTACTGTTAACCCTGCAGAACTCAGGGTGTAGAAGTCTTCTCTGTATTGCCTTAAAAATACTGGAATTGTGTCGTATGGTTGTATTGCATCAAAATTAACATTTTTGTTTTATAGAATAAGACCTCTCTCAGATGGCAACAGTCCTTGGTCAACTATCTTAATTAAAACTCAGAAAACCATGCCCTTGGCTTCCTTATTTGTGGACCAGCCAGGTAAATATGTTTCAGGAATAGAATTTGTTTTTGATTGCCCTGATATTTATGGTCATTAAAGTGTTACCGAAAGGCGAGCAGGTGGTAACATTTACCTGTGGTTTTCACTTAGACTCCAAATGTTTTTAGGTAATTTGTGGCTCGCTCCTTTCCTTTAGTAGAAAATTAGTCTTGGTGGGCCAAGGAGGGGAGGAAGGGGAAACCGAAGGTGATGACCAACACAGAAACTCACCGCCACCCCTCTCCAGGGTGCTGAACAACAGAAGCTGTGGGGGGAAGGGAGACAGCGGTCAGTGTAAGATATGAAAATAATAATTTATGATTTACTAAGGGGCCCTGAAGTGGGAAGGGGAGAGGAGCTGACACCAAGAGCTCAGTAGAAAGAAATGTCTAGAAAATAATGATGGCAACATGTGTACAAATGTGCTTGTTACAGTTGATGTGTAGCTTGTCATAAAACCTGTAAGAGCCTCAATAAAACGATTAAAAGAAAAAGTATCTAGATTAATTGCATAGAAGCAGGTTGGTTCACTGTAGGAAATAGGAAAATGTAGATTCTCTGCGAGTTTTTCTGTTCCTGGCTGTATAGCCACCTCTGGGGGTGTCTTAAGGAGCCCTGGTCAGAGAGAGGGTGCTGTGCTGGGCTGCCACACACCAGCCCCTCCACAGGAGAGAGATGAGGTTTTCTACTACTGCAGTCACGGTCTCGGACACCCTCAGAGTCAGTGCGACCCTGTTCTCTAGTCGGAATCCACTCGATGGCAGCAGGTCTGGTTTGTAGTCTGGGGGTGTGTCTTGGAAAGACAGCTAGCGTGTTCTTGCGAAGGAAGGGGGTCAAGACCATCTCATGTACCTTGAGATGCAACAGAGCAGCGCCTGGGGATGGACATCCTGCTTCACGAAGTAGATCAGCAAGAAAGCAGACTCGGCCTGAGGCGTGCGGACCTGATGGCTGTAACAAGGGGGGCTCAGGCCATGGTGAAGATGACCCCAAACTGGCAGTGTTTCATTCTGCTTGATGTGGGTCCCTCTGAGCACGGACCCACTCGACAACACAGACAGCAGACGTGGCAGAAATCTTCGCGTTTAACTCGGTAAAACGGCTTGAAGACTATTCCGTAGGCATTTCTGTTCCATTTAAATGCATCTTGATAAGAACAGTAAGAAAAGGTGGTTGAGATAAGGAAATTACTGAGGAAAAGACAAACCTTAAAGGTTGCTCTTACCCCCCCAAAAAAGTTAAGTGTGGTGAAGAAACTAGATGGTGCCCGTAGCGGCTCAGGTCTTAGAGGCTTAGGTTCAAACACACAGCCATCTAAGTGAGGCATCACCTAAGTCCACATGGAAGAAGCACACCAGCCTGTGTGATCCAAGGACTGCAAATAATATAACCCCAATATAGAGGAGGGAATGGCAGCAAAGCGTACATTGGGAACGGCGGGTTTCCAGAAGGATCGTGGATGACAAAATGGAAGTCCACAATCCATTTGCATGGATTAGCCTCCGGTGAGCCCCTCCTGTCATAGTGGAGGATATGAATCAATCACCCTTTTATCAGACAGAGGGCAGACATTGTAAAATTGCTGTTAGCAGAAGTGATTAAGTCAAAATGTAATGTTATTTGGTCTCCCTTTTGACCCATTTTAAAGCTATTTCAGTTTTGTTTTGTTTTGTTTTTTCGTTTTGGGTTTTTTTGTTGTTTAGTTGTTTTTTTTCACCATCCTCTCTATTTTTATTCTGTTCAATCCCATCGCCGCGGCCACTATGCCAATACATCTTTTTTCTTAATCATTTTATTGGAGCGCATACAACTCTTAGCACAGTCCACACATGCATCAATTGTGTAAAGCACACTTATGCATGAAGGAGTGATGCATATGGATTAAGCTCCTGGGAAACCCTCTGACTGTGGACCAGGCATGTGAATGACCTTAGCTAACCTTGCTAACAGTGCCTTGGAAAGTGGGTTGCTACAAGCGCGGTTAGGTTAAAGTCCGGCACCCCATCATTAGCTCTTCCTTCACCCATTTAAACTTGTTCTGGTCTTGAATATTCTGTGCTTTCTTTTCTATTGAAGTTTTTCATCTGCTTTACCCTGTTCTTTGTGAGTTGTTTTTGTTTGTTTTTTTAATGTTTTTCTGTATATGAAATTCAGGATAGGTAAATCTATAGCAACAGCAGCTGGATGAATGGTTCCTTAAGGGTGTGGCAGGGGAGGTTGGGGGGCAAACAGGGAGCTAATAACGGGTACAAGATTGAAAGGAAAATGGTTCTGAAACTGATTGTGGCAATGATTATGCAACTCTTCTTGAGTGGATATTGAATTGTATGATATGTGAATTCTATGCCAACCAAATGATTGCGGGTGGGGCAATGAAAACGAAAAAAGGAAGCTGTGTTGGACAGGGTTCTCTAGAGAGACAAAACCAGATTGCTAGTAATTATATATAAATATATTTATAAAGATAGATAGATATATAATACAAGAAATAAACCATTAAATATTATACAGATAGATAATACAAGAAATTAACAGTTAAATTATAAAGCAGTGAGACACTAGCAGTCCTTTAAGGCTTGAGAGCTGCCAGTTGCCAGTCCCCTTCTGTAGAGAGAGCTGGGCTATATATACCCAGGCAGCAAACAGCAAGGCAGGTCCCCAACTGTCATCAACTGTCAGTCCCCAGCTCCAGAGATGAACATTCCAATCATGTGGGCTTAAAGGGACCTCAACTTGCAGCGACACAGTCCACAGGCTAGGCATCCCACAGGTAGTGTACCCCTTTAAACTGAGGCACAGAACAAGCAAGGCGAGGCTCACCGAGCCATTTATCCCTCTGCCCTTCAGTTAATCCTACTTCTGTTTATCGGCCAGGCTGGCACGATAAACTATCGCAGAAGCAAAGGAGAAAATTGGCCTTTGTACTTGGCAATTTACCATGTTGTTCTTTTGAGGGGCCCTGTAGTATGGTGGGTTATGAGTTGGACTACAAACTGCAAGGTAAGCAGTTCTGTGTCCTATAGCGTCCCTCTAAATGGAGATGGACTCCGTGGCATTGAATTTAACCACATTATTAAGGAGCAACTGGGTTTAAATTTCTCTGTTTAATTGAAAGCGTCCTTCCTGAACGCCTTTGCTCATAATACTCCACTCTTCGCTCTCTGTCCCAGTACTCCTCATGTTCATAGTTTTATAGCTCGCATTTTCTCTGCCACCCCCATTGTCAGCTCCACAAAGGCCAGGCATGTCTGCTTCCCCCCGGTCCATTCTCACTGTTACGAACATAGGAAGCACTCAGAATGAATTAACTGATATGAATGTTTTATGACTAAATGAAGGACTATTTGGATTTACATAATTATATAAACTCCATGCAAATTATATTTACCAAGACAGAACGCTCTGCAAATACTTGCCAGTAGTCATAAGCAATGGGAAAGATTATAAATGGGTCCCTGGATGCATAAAGCCCTGACCCGCTCAGGGAGGGAATAAACACACACGAGTTGTTAAACCCACTTCCATAAACTTGTACGAAGAACAAGAGACAGTTGTATAAGCAGAACAAGGTTACACCATGGCTTAAAATTAGGAAAGGTGCTCCACAGGATTGTATCTTTTCACCGTATTTATTCAGTCTGCATGCTGAACAAATGTACAGCCCAAGAAATAAATTTTTTAGGCCTGTTCCTGGGGTTATTTGAGGTGCTGGTTCTGAAATTTGCATTGGATAGACAAGGTCTAGTTTCTTAGACATGGTTGAATTTATAAAAATGTAAGTGCTCCTCTAAAGATCTCCTTCGCAGAATCAGGATGTCAGAACAAGCTTTCTTTCTTTCTTTTTTTAAGATCATTTTATTGGGGCTCTTACAGCTCTTGTATAGCAATCCATAAATCAATTGTATGAAGCATATTTGTACATATGTTGCCATCATTATTTTCTAAACATTTACTTTCTATTTGAGCCCTTGGTATCAGATCTTTTTTCCCCTCCCTCCCACCTTTCCCCCTTCTCTCCTGTTATGGTTACTCCCATTGCTGTTCCTGAGAGGTTTATCTGCCCTGGATTATGTGTATCATGATCTCTTATCTGTACCTGTATACATGCTCTGGTCCAGCCCAAAGTGAAAGATGGGACTGGGGGGGGGGGTTATGATAGTGGGGGGTGAGGAAGCCTCAAAGAACCAGAGGACTATTGTGTGTTTCATCAGTGCCACACTGTGCCCTTCCTTGTGACCCTTCTGTGAGGGGATGTCCCATTGTGTACAGATGGGTTTTGGGTCTCAGCTCCAAATTCCCTCATTCTCAATCACGTTTTTGTTTGTTTGGGGTCTTCTGATGCCTGTTACCCGATCCTGTTGACACCTCATGATCGCACAGGCTTTTGTGCTTCTTCCGTGTGGTCTTGTTGCTTCCCTGCCAAATGGCCGCTTATTAAACACAAGTCTTTAAGACCCCAGATGCTATATCTTTTGATAGCTGGGCACTGCTCGCTTCTTCACCACACGTGCTTGTGTACCCATTTTGTCTTCAGCGATCATGCTGGGAGGCTGAGCATCTCGGAATGCCAGGTTGTTAGAACAAAGTGTTCTTGCATTGAGGCAGGGCTTGAGGAGAGGCTCAAAGTCCATCCCCTACCTCAATGTATTGTCATATAAATATATGTGCATATGCTAATAACTCTGTTTTTATGAATTAACGTATTTACATGTGTACACACCTATCTTTATACCTCTACCTCTATCCATAGCTTTGCTTCCTAGACCTTTCCTCTGTTTCCTTTTACCTTCCTCCTGCCCCACCATCACACTCACCTTTCTTCTGCCTCTTAGTAATTCCTCTCGGCTAGATTGCTGTTGCTCCAACACTCCCAGGATCTCCATGTCCTCCTCATTGTTGATTTTAGTTCCCTAGTTGTTCCCCTGTCTATGGTGTTGTTTGCTCACTTTTACCTTCCCCGCCTCCTCCTCCCAAGTCCCTCTGGAACCGTCAGTCCTGTTTCTTTCTCCTTGAGCTCCTAACAAGCTTTCTTACTGGAATGGAAAATGTATGTATTTAAGTGACCACATTTTTGTGTGCATAATGACCTTTGCTTCACAACTATCTGTCTACTTCCTTTCCTGTGACGCACTCTGTTCTGCACTTGGATCCACGTTTCTGTGAACTGCCCAGCTCTCAGCAGGTGAGTCATGCATGTCTGGCGGCACGCAGGGTAAAGAAAGTGAGGAAGCGACCCGCGGTTTCCAAACTGCTTCGCATAGTGAACATTTTGAATGAATTGGGTGATCCTATCATGGGCGTAAATCTTTCCAAGGAATCTTCTGAATTGCTTTCCTCCAGACCAAAGGAATGTACTTTAGTCTGGAACAAAAATTACAGTTTATGGAAGCAGAGAAAGGGCTTGCTGCCATTCTGTTCCAAAGACGACAACGTCCTATTCTGTAATGACAACCAGAAAGCACCTGAAGAAAAGTAGTGTCTCCGAATAAACGCAAGTGAGCGGCTTCTTTTCATTAACAGTTCAAACAGTAGTTTGCAACGTGTTCTTTTAAAGAACGGCAACGGGTGTGATTCTGTTCCAATGAGTCATTCCATCAGGAAGAAAGAAGAAGACAAGTCTCTCTCTTCCTCAGGCTTGAAAAGAAAAATTACCAAAAACATGGGTGACGGGGTTGGTTATAGACTCGAAGAAAGTTAATTTGCTACATTTATTTTTATGCCCTTGGGAGATAATAAAGCCAAGCATGAACATTGGGCAAGAAAAGATTGGCCTCCATAAGAATATGTGGTGGTTGTGAGCTGTTGGTAGCATGAGACAGTCGTAAAGCTGGACCTGATGGACAATTTGTATAGGTTTTGAATAAAAATGCCTCTGGCATTGAATAAATAGTGCCTACGTTAACTGGACTTACGTGGAAAAAAATTAAGGCAGGCATTTTCGATGGTCCACAGATCAGGCACTTTATAAATGGACCTACATTTCATAGCATCAATGAATGAAATCAGATCATGTGCCTGGTCTTCCTTTGTTCTTCTTGTAGAAAACTTCCTTGGCAACAAGAAGGCAGTTAGGACTAGCACCCCGTAGAGGAAATGCTCTTTCATTTCTACAGGCTTGACTGTCACATGAGTGTTATTGTCCACAGTTCCAAGGGTCCTCAAACTTTTAAACAGGGGGCCAGTAGACTGTCCCTCAGACCCATTGGAGGGCCGGACTATAGTTAAAAAAAAAAAAACTATGAAAAAATTCCTATGCACACAGCACATATCTCTCATTTTGAAATGAAAAACAAAACGGGGCAAAAACACCCGGCGGGCCGGATAAATGTCCTCGGCGGGCCGCATGTGGCCCGTGGGCCGTAGTTTGAGGACGCCTGTCACTAGACAGCTTTCCAGAGAACCTTAGTGACTTAAGCAAAGAGTAAGGTGAAAGATTTCACCAAGATATAAAGCAGTGGAAACCAGATACCAATGAGGATGGAATGCACACATGATGACAGACTGTTGTCGGAATTTTATGTCGGATTATCTCAACAGACACCACTCTCAGAAGACTTGCAAAAGGAGCCTCCTGTGTGTCAAAGGACTAGAGAGTTTGTATCAGACATCTGTGCTTTCAGTATGAAATAAGTCGATTTTCATCTATTAAAACTGCCCTTTTCATTTTTAATATGGTCCCGTCATGCTTAAAATACTTTGAAAAGTACATTAAAGTATCCTGATTTTTTTAATGGGACAAAAAGAGTGAAGAGCGCTAGGTGGCATAGAGTCTGTGTCTCAAAAGCTGGAGACACGAGTACCAGTTTGGAACCAACAGGACAAATCTATCTAGGAACAGATCTAACCTTCGAAGCACCGCGGTGTGTGTTGGCCAGTGGACACTCTGAGAAACAGGCGATCCGAAGAACACCGCAGCCGAATGAAAGGGAAGCTTCTTAACCTGCAAGATGCAGCTAACACCGTCTTGCTTACTGCAAGTGAGGAGGACTTGAAGCATTTGTTGGTTGAAATCAAGCGCGGCAGCCTCCATTATGGATTTTAGCACCATGTAAAGAAACAGAAACCGTGACGGCGTCACCAGTAGACATCATGATAAACGGAGAAAAAAGATCGAAGCTGTCAATGATATCATCTTGCTAGGATCAACAATCAATACGTGTGGAAGCAGTAAGGTTTGTTTGTTTGTGGTCTTTATTTGTTTGGGACCTAATTCTGGAACAATTATTGGAGGTTCTTTGGTAGACGCATGCGAAATCAGATGGAGGGGTTTTGAGTCGAGCAAATAAGGAAAATGATTTTAGCATCGTCTTCGGTCGAATTTCTTACCCTTTGGGGACTTTGTCACCTTTGGGAAACTTCATCTACTGCCCGCTGCCACCGAGTCGATTCTGACTCTTAGGGTGGAACTACCTCTGTGGGTTTTCAAGTCCGTAACTCTTTACGGGCGTGGGAAGCCTTGTCTTTCTCTTGCTCACCTATTGCAGTGGTTCCTAAACTTTAGTAAGCTCTGGTTTGAACATGGGAAGCTGGACTCCATCCCTCAGATTTCTTACTCAATAGTCTGGGATAGGCCACGGATTTTCATTTTTACCAGCCCCCAAGCAATGTAGTCATTGCTGATCCAGGCAAAACGCCCAGAGAAACACTAACATGTTCTAACTGTTCTTTTAAACACACCCTAACTGTTCTTTTAAACATAGCTAGCTATGGATAAGGACATCCATCCGTATGTTTTAGACCTGAGGAGGGCATGTTTTGTGTAACCTACCTTTCTCATGTCTTGCGTGTGAGTGACATTTTTTTCCTATCTAATTTCTATTACTCCTACCGATGAAGAACCATCTCTTGAGTGATAAAAGCCAGCAATGGCTCTTTAGAAGACAGTTCAAATAATCTTTACTGTCAAAAGCGAACGGCAATGATGTATATGTCTACCTTTCTTTAGGTGCTTGCGAAGAACCAAAGCCTTCCCCTGATGGATTGGAGAACAGAAAACCAAAGCAAATAAAATTGCCCAATCAAGCCTACATTGATGTGCCGCTGTGTAGAGACGACCACAGGGAGAACTCCGGGGCCCCTGAAAGCTTTGAGGAAGACTCGGCCGGCTCGGCCCCGGGCACCCCTCAGGTGACCCCGACGGACAGTCTGAGAAGACCACCCCAGAAAAAGAAAATGGACTCCGCTGTGTATGCGTGCACGGTGCTTCTTGCGTCTGTGGCTTTGGGGCTGGATATCAGAGAGCTTGCTACAGCGCAGGCTTCGGATGAGTTGCTGCTCAAGGAAGAAAAGAAGAAGAGAGAGGCCGTCTTGCAGCGTGCTGCCAGGCCTCGCAGAAGTGCCAGTCCGCTGACAAGACTGCCGTCTAAGAGAGAGGAGACCGACAGTGCTCCTTCGTTCCCCCTGCCAAGTGCTGTGAATCTTTTTTCCGTGCCTTCGCTTTCCACAAAGTGCCTGCTGCAGGCTGACCAGGATGACATCTCTGTGGGCAGCGCACACACCACCTCTTACCTAGAGATTCCAGCTCCACAGCTTCGTTCCGCTTTCCAAGGATGTCATCATGAGCCCACCTCCGTGTCAAGACTTGACCTTGATCGGGGCCTCCTGAAAAACCAGTCATCTTCCCCCGTGAAACACGGGAACGTGCCTAATTGTGCACCTTCACAGGGAAGAACGTCCCATCACAGACGGACCCTGTCTGATGGAAATACGTCTCAGTTTCCAAGTAGGTTGTTCTATTTGGGTAACAGTCTTTGAGTTTAGAATGGAACATTGTATGGGTAGATCGGATTTTTTTCCTTTTTTAAATGAGTGCCTTTAAAAATCGGTTTTAATTGTTCACTTAACATGTTTAATGTGTCTACCCTCCTCTCCTTTTTGGTTTGCTCTTAATTAACTGTACTTGGCTTCTGATAAAGCATAGTTCAATGTCGGTATCCTACTGAGTTCACCAGGGATTGTCCACATTGACACATACAATACAGCGAATCTTCGAGTGTCCAGATGTGGACATTCATAAATGTAAACAAATTTTCTAGTTTTTCTAGTCAATGAAATGAGAGGTGGTTGACTAGAGAGAAAGCACTAGTATGTGGGCAGTGGTGATTCCATGATAGAATTCTTGCCTAGGACCTCTGGTGGCACAGTGGATTAAGCACTGGGGTGCTAACCACAAGGTCTACAGTTCAAAGCCAACCCTGCTTAGCAGCAGGAAAAGAAAAGGCTCTCCACTGCGATTAAGAGTTATATTCAATCCTTCTTCAGTTCTCCCTTATTCCTAAAAATTCAATTATAAAAGGTGATAGATTCATAGAGAAAAGAATTCTTGCCTCACCTGCAGGAGACCCAGGTTCAATTCTCAGTCAATATACCACAAACACAGCCACCTCTTGTCTATCAGCAGAAATTTACGTATTACTTCAATGCTGAATTAGTTTCATCAGAGCTTCCAAACTTCCCGTATATGCTCATGTATAAGCCGAGTTTTTCAGCAAATTTTTATGCAGTTTTTGTGGTAAAATTAGGTGCCTCAGCTGATATGCAAGTCAGCTTATACTCGAGTATATATGGTAGATGGATTAGGAAGAAAGGCCTTGAAAACGATCTTAAATTGAGCTAATCAAACCGTGTGGATCACAGTGATCCAATCCCATTGTATATCGGGTTGCCATGTGTCGGGGGACAGCACAAGGACAGCTAACAACTTCAATCACTAATTGTGTTTTGAAACAGATAGAAATCGCTTCTCCGCCTTTTGGCTAAGATCAAGTGCAGTATCTGTTCTTATCAGTTTAATATCTGATATGTCCTCTATCCGAGGACAATCTATTAAATGGATTTTTGGAACAGGAAGATGGAATAGGAGCTTGCTCCGTCCACTTCACACATAGACCTGGTAGTGCAGTATCTCCAGGAACAGATAGAATTTGAAGAAAGCTCATCCAACTCCCTTAGATTATATAGAAGACAAATCATTTGCCCAAATCTAAACCAAAAATGAGCGGGAGAGTGAGATAGTTAGTTTATTGTGCCAGCCTGGCCAATAAACACAAGTGGGATTAATTGAAGGGCAGGGAGATAAATGGCTCAGTGAGCCTCGCCTTTGCTTGTCTCTCGCTCTTTGATCATCGGACCAGTGTGCGGCTGCCTTGCTTGTTCTGTGCCTCAATTTACAGGTTACACTACCTTTAGGACGCCTAGCCTGTGGACTGTGTCGCTGTAAGTTGAGGTCCCTTTAAAGACCACACGATTGGAATTTACATCTCGAGCTGGGGACTGACTGTTGGTGACCTGGCTGACAGTTGGTGACCTGCCTTGCTGTTTGCTGCCTGTACTGAGATAGCCTAGCTCTCCTCTCTACAGAGGATGACCTGGCGGCCCTCAAGACTTGAAGGACTGCCAGTGTCTCACAATTCTCTCACGGGAATGAGTCGCACTGAGCCATTTGTACGGCTTTATAATTTAACTGTTCATTTCTTGTATTATATATCTATATCTGTATATAATTAAACAGTTCATTTCTTGTGTTATATATATCGAACTATCTTTATAAATATATATATATATATCAGCAATCTGGTTTTATCTCTCTAGAGAACCCTGTATAATACAGAGAGGTAACAGTAACTTGGTCCTCTGATCCCCAGAGAGGGCCCTTCCTTATCTTCTGTCACACCGCTTCACGTGTTGAGACTGAATCGAGCTGGCATTATCCCCAGGGACACATATAACACACAATTCCCTAAATGGAATATATGTCCAGGTGTGGACCTCCAAAATAGAATCAGCTTTCTAGTTGTTCTAATCATTTAAATTAAAAATCGGAATATCGTAACGCCGCGTTAGCTAGCTTGGGATAGCAGACGTGCACGCCGGTGTTATTTAAAGTACTTGGCGTTGTACTAAATGTTTCAGCCAAGAGATACTCCCATGATTCCCCTGATCCTAGGATATGTTTAAACAGTACGATTTACATGAACTTGGAGTTTTCCCCAACTTATCACTTCACCTCTGTTGGGAACAGATTGGCAGGCAGTTCCAGTTTATTAGCTTAACAGGGGGCCAGAAGTAAGAGCTACTGTGCAGTAAATAAAAGAGGCCTGAGGGCATCGGCTGTATGTTTGACTGTTAACCACAAGGTCAGCTGTTCGAGCCCACCAGCTGCTCTGTGAGAGAAAGATGAGGCTTTCTGCATCCACGAAGGTTTTCAGCTTCAGAAACACACAGAAGATCCACTCTGGCCTGTAGGGTCCCCCTGTGAGTTATAATTGTCTGACTGGAAGTGATTTTTGATACAATAAAAAGAGATGCAAGTGTTCTGAAATCCAACATGGGTCCGTCAGAATTCAAACTGCTTTATTCAAATGTGCTAACCTTGCTATAAAATGGCTCAACTTCACCTGTGTGCACAAAGACTCTTAACAGAAAAGATTCTTGTGAGATAATTGATGTGAATTGTCCACTGAGTTCTGTATATTAAGACGTGTTCTGAAATGTTTACCGTCACATTGAAAGAAGAAAACTTTGGATCTTCGAAATATTTATGAAAATTGCTACAAAGTCTTACATTTTCGACCCTCTAAATTGTCCTCACATCTTTCATACAAGTGTCTTTTCAATTTTCTTTTTGCTTTTCCACTCTCTCCAGGTGTGTTCTGGCTTTGCTGGTGACTTGTTGTTGTTGTGAGGTGGCAGCAAGTCAGTTCTGACCCATAGCAACCCATTGCAAAACAGAACAAACCAAGCCCAATCCTGCACCATCCTTCCAATGGTTCCTAAGCCTCAGCCCATTGTTGCCACCCCAGTGTCAATCCGTCTCGTTGAGGGCCTTCCTCGTTTTTGCTGGCCCCCCCTTTTACCGAGCATGGCGTCCTTCTCCATGAACTGTTCTCTCCTCTGGCATGTCCAAAGTCTTCTGTAAGACCAAGTCTGCTTGCCTCTAAGGAGCACTCTGTCCGTATTTCTTCCAAGACAGATGGGTCTGTCCTTTTAGCAGTACATGGTACTTTCAATATTGAGCTCCAGCACTACATTTAAAATGCATCAATTCTTCGCCATTATTCAGTGAGGCAGTGGAAAATACCATGGCCTGGGTGAGGCGCACCTTAGTCCTTGTGTTAGTCCGGGTTGACTAGAGGAACCAATCCAGGGACACTCGTACGAGGTGTCAGAAACAGCTTTATATCAAAGAGCAATTGTATATTGAGAGAACATCCCAGCCCAGTCCAGATCAAGCCCATAAGTCTGATATTAATTAGCCCATATGTCCGATACTAGTCTATAAATTTCTCTTCAGACTCATGTAGCCACTGGCAAGGATGCCAAATGCAGGAAGATCACAGGCCAGTGAGTGAAAAGTCTTGTGGATCCAGTGGTAGGGGAAGCATCTCAGCTCTGGCCGGGTCTAAACATGGCTCCTCAAGTGTCCCAACAGCAGAATCGGAAGCAGAGAGTATGTGCCTCACATCCAGGGAGAGAGAGAGGGAGTTCCCAGAATCCTCATGAGAAGGCCACACCCACAAGGAGACATCATCAGCCTGTGACCTGATAATGACATATGATGGACATCACGCCCTCTTCTGAGTCTGGCCTGAACATCTGGCAGTTCCCCACCAATGTACTATGACAGCCGTTGTTGGAAAATCTTAAGCAAAATTGTATGTACATGCAATATCTATAACTTGATCATTCCGTTGGGACACTGTTTTTTTCCCCCGGAATGGGCACGATTATGGATCTCTTCCAGTCAGCCAGCCAAGTAGCTGTCTTTCAAAGTTCTTGGCGTTGACAAATGAGTGCTTCTGACATTTCATCAGCTTGTTGAAACGTTCCCATGGCTATCCCCTCAATTCCTGGAGCCTTATTTTTGTTCATTCTTGTTCAGTGCTTCTTAACGTCTTCCTCCAGTACCTTTGGTCCTTGCCCATATGCGGAGATGGTGGCATGTCGACTAGTTCTTTGGATACAGTGAGTCTGCGTATTCTTTCCGTCTTGATGCTTCCTGCTTCACTCTGAATTTTCCTACAGAGAGTAGCTCGTCGTCTCTGTATATTGACAGCCTCCCGTACCAAAAAGAAAAATCTGCTGCCACTCATTGGATCTCACAGTGACCCTGTGGGACAGAGAGGAACTTCCCCTTTGGGTTGCCAAACCTTTCCATCGTTGAAAGGCTGCAGAGTGACTGGATTTGAACTACTGACCTATTAACTGGAAGCTCAGTGTGTAACCAAGTAGCCACCAGGGGTCTAGTTACAGCTCTTTGAAAGCCCCTTGATACCTAATTCTTTTTCAATTATTTCTTACCTTTTTTTGTTGTTGTTTTTTCTTGGAATTTGTGGGTCTGAATTCTGCTCCCTTCAGTTTCCAAGACTGGAACTGTGAAGCCCCATCTTTCTCCTGCAGAGCAGACTGGTGGTTTCAAACTGCTGACCTATTGGTTAGCAGCCCAATGCACACCCACTACACCACCAGGACTCCTTTTTTATATTTGAAATTAGGATGATAGGTTAATCGATGAGTATAACTTACCAGCTGAAAATATAGTGGAATGCCATATCTAAGAAACGAGAGCCGATGCAGTCTATCCGACGCAAACCAAATAAGCCCAGGAGGAGGTCCAAAAACCAAGACACCAAGAAAATAATGCTTGTTGTTGTTGGACTGTGTTCTTGAACTGACTTCCTCATTTTCTTGCCTTGAGCGCCATGATGGCCAGGGTAATGGTTAAGATTATAGGAATTATCTGGGTCCCACTCTTAACCCTGTCTCAGTTCTGTGACTGACTTGCATGTGACTTTGGGCAAATCATTAAAAACCTTATGTGCTTCAGTTTCTTTATCTGTAAAGAGGAGGTGGTAATATCATTACCTCAGTTAGGATAATGGTAAGAAGTTAATACCATACCGGGGCCTAGTGGCATAATATAGGAAGGGCCTAGTGGCACAGTGGTTACACATTGGGCTGCAATCATCACCGTCAACAGTTCGAAACCACCGCCAGCTCCACAGGCTAACACCAGAGCTTTCCACTCCTGCGAATGGTTACAGGCTCAGAAACGCGGGGGCAGGTCTACTCTAGCCTATATGGTCTCTGAGTCAGCCTCGACTCAATGGCTGTGAGATTTTGGTTTTTAGGAACTCGTTGAGATTGACTGTTACTTTTCCATATGAAAATGATTACATCTACCTCACGAGTAATGCATGTGGAAAATGCTTTCTAATGTGCAAAATGCTATACAAGGGTTGTTTGTGCTATTTTAAAACCAGAATAGCTTTTATTTCTTTTATCTTTCCTTTACCTCTTCAAGTACCTACTTTGATAGTTCTCATAGTTTTCCAGATTGTTCCACTGTCTTTTGATAGATTGTTGCCCATCAAATATCGACCCTATATAGAGTTTCCATTGCTATACATCTCTATAGGAGTAAATAGCCTCATCTTTCACCCACAGAGCAGCTGATGGATTTGAACCTCTGACTCTGAATTTAGCAGTCCATTGTTTAACAAACAGCACAGCCAGGGCTTCTGTAATACACGAGAGCTGTAATAATGTATAGTGATACGCACGGAAACCCCAGCACGTCATCTCAGAAGCAACTATTCTTTATCTCTTACCTATGAGCCAGTAACCGACAACGGGTCGCTTCTTAAGAACAAAGATGAGGAAGGGCGAGGTGTAAACACCTATTGTCATTAGCTTTCCAAAATCGTATTCTGAAAGTTTGATCATAGCGATCCTTGCTAAGCGTCTGGAATGTCTTTTAATCCAATCCATCTTGAAATCTATTCAGTTCATGAGGAAATTCTGGTTTCCACCGGCCTATGTACTATGAGAGTGGACAATGATCAAGCATTGGACTAACTGAAAGTCGGGAGTCTCAGAGCCATCCGGAGGCATCTCAGAAGAAGGCCTGGCATTCTTTTCCGGATAAGTTCCAGCCTTGAAATCACTGTGGAGTACAGTTCTGCTCCGACCCCCGGGGTCAGTCTGAGACACAGCCAGAGCTAGGACAACGGTTTGATTTGGGGGTTTGTGCACGACGGAGCTTTTATTTGAGTTCTGTTTCCATGCAATTTGCAGAAGTGGACGCACTCTTACCAACCTTTTCCATGAAAAAGGAAAAATCGGTATCACTTTCTCTGGGATAGATTTTCTGGCCTCTTTGAAACTCAATTAAGTATGTATCCTTTCTGTGTGATACATTCTGTGCTGTACAATGCACATACGTGTCCCAATAGCACATAAGCATGTATGTCTATAATCTCATCTGACTGTTTGTCAGGACTTTTATAACAATATTCCTCAATACCTAGCCAAATTTGGAGAAATTCATGTGGCAATTGAAACCAATGAATAAAATAAGCTACCAAAATAATACAATCATTAGAGACCTAAAATGCACTGATTCCTGCCACACAAGTACAGTTACTTCTTTTTTTTTCCCTGTGGGGGTGGGGTGGGGGGGTCACAGTGATCAGGGCAGTTATTTCTTTCATTATGTTTTATGTCACTTAATTTTTTTTACTTAATTTTATTTTCATAAACAATTTAATGTTAATTAGGAAGAGAACACGTAACATCCAGATAAAAGGGATTAGGTATCATCTCATTTTGTAATTAAGGTGATGCTCAGAAAGGTAATTATTTGCTAAGGGACAAAACGCTATAAAACAGCAATGTCAAGATTAGGCATTTTGATGTTCTTAAAATTATATGCTTTAATTTTAGAAGTTCAGATTTGTTCATTTTTTAAGTTAAAAACCTTTATAGTCATTTGTCTCTAAGGTAGCAAAGGTATTTAAAAAGCAAGCAAGTGATTCACCAATTCACTTAAAAGAGAGGTTTCAACAATATTCTTGTGTTTTAGCATAAGAATATTTAATTAGGCTATTTGAGCGATTTGTGATAATTTTCTTATGTAATTGGATTTGCAACTCAAATACTTTATTAAATTTATTACACAATTGTGTTTTGCCTCTAATAAAAAAGAATATTTAATTATAAGAGTAATATACTATTGAGTCATATTATAATTACACATTATAACCACCATATGGATATTAGTTACGTTCACGGCTCTGTGGAATATATTCATTGAGTATGCAAAGGGGTGTTAAAATAGAACCATTACTCAAAAAAAGCTTAAAATGTTCTGGGGAAAAAAATCCAAACCTGAATCGTTTTAGAAAATTCAGTCATATTTTTTTCTCTTTTTATTTCATGTTATTATTTTGTGATATCTTGCCAGTCATATTTTTTATTAAAATACTCTTTAAAATTACCGATTGATTTGTCATTATCTTTTGGGGGAGGGAGAGACGGTGGGGACAGTCATCGACTTAGAAATCACAGTCTTTCTAACTGCACTTTTGTCTCTACCTTCTCAACCAGCTGGTGCAAGTGTTGCTGAACTACCGCTTCAACAGGTTTGGGAGGTATTGCACCTACCTTCTGCTCCCAAGAACCTGCCCAGTGAGGGCTCATCTGCACCTCAGAGACCTCTCAGTATTGTGCCTCAGCCTCGCCCTTCCCCCCTGAGAAGCCAGCTGGATCTGCTACCTGCTTCCCCTTAGAGAACCGCCGACAACAGGCTAGTGGGTCTCTCGGAGCCCGCTGGTGTCAAGGAGAGCACTGAATTGCCTGTGTCTTCTTCGCTGGATGTGGATGCTAAAGTCCAACCAGGGACCACACCGGTGCCTCTGTTCATGATGAAGGACCGAGCCAGGAGGTCATATGAGCTGGAGAAACTATCGCTGTTTTATATGGAAGTGCCTTATGTATGAATCAAGTCTGTTGTTTTTTTTTTTAAGTGAACAAATTTTAAAAATATGTCTCATTTTTTTTTCATGGTTTCATGCTGCTTGTTCAAAAGCTGTGGCCACATTCCTTAAGTAGCAATGAAGATTGCTGACTTCTCAAAAAGTGCACGTGATTTTTATCTACTGGTCTATACATTTTCCACTGGGTTTACCCGCGGTAACGTGAAATACACAAAAGTCTAAAACACGACATGTAGAGAGCAGTGTAGCGTGATGCTGGGCAGAGTGCTTCATAGACGAGTTTAATCTGCGTTGTTCTTCTGTGTACCTTGGTTGGTCTCCGCACAGGAGACGTGATGGCAATGCGCAGCACTTTAGTTTTCATGTTCCTCCTTCCCGCTGTTTCTTTTTGCCTTCGTTCATTTCTTTTCTTGTGCAAACAAAAAGCCAACAGAGCCTTCTTGGTCTAAATAATGCGATATGGATAAGGAAATGTGTCTGGAAAATAATCTGATCACTAGACTAGATGTAGACTCCTATTTAAATCTCGTAAGCAGTAAGCTTATAACACATAACGATATCTCCAGGTCTCCCCTAAATTGTGCAATGCATTTCTCTGTGTGAAGACCTTTTGCAGAACTTAGGAAAGGTAAAAACACTTCAATGTCTCCAAAATAAATTTTTAAAAGCTGAGTCATTCATGGTTAGCCAAGGCTGTGGTTCTCCACCTTCCTCATGCCGCGACCCTTTCATACAGTTCCTCATGTGGTAGGAACCCCCAACCATCACATCATTTTCGTTGCTACTTCATCACTGTCATTTTGCTACTGTTATGAATTGGGTGACCTCTGTGAAAGGGTTATTCGACCCCAAAGGGGTCGCGACCCACAGGTTGAAAACCGCTGAGCTAAGGCCCTATTGTGTACATTTATTTGAGAAAAGATAAGCTGTAGTTACTTCCATAGAAAAGGGTCTTGTTTTATCAGTGGTATATTTGGTATTTGGTATCTCAAAGTGTTAAATTTTTTTATTATGAAATAGAGTCTTACACAACATGCTACACATGATCTTAATATTTGTTCACAGTTAACATCTATTGCAAATATTCCATTTCATTTTGTCTCTATTGAAGTGTATAATTATCCTCTTAATCTCCAATACCACTAGAAACACTACAAATTCAAGAAACAGTACTGTTCGAATTTAAATACATTATAATTACTTCCCATTTCATTAGTTATAGATAAGAATTAGACACATGTTGAGATAATTTAATATAATGGAAATCACCAGTATATTTTACTTTTTAAAAATGGGTTATAAAATGGTTCTTTGAATTTTACACCAGGATTGTAAAATTATAAATCACCTCTTACAAGTTGTACATACACAGTATAAATAAACTACTAAATTAGTAGGTGATATCATGGCTATCCAGGAGTTTTTAATTTTTTCTTGGTTTATTTTGTTAAACCTTCTATGTTTGTACCTTCTTCTCACTTGAATATAAATCGTCAGTTGACGAAGAGCATTGAGATTTTTCCAAATGATGAAAAGAGAAGTCCCAGTTATTACTTGATATTTTAAGTACTTAAGGTTTGCCGAGTAACAAATTTCAGCAATTTAAAATGGATTTTTAAATTATCTAAACTTTAAAATATATTAGTTGTAATATATAAAAACAAAAATCATTTGACAATTTTTGTCACCTAGAAAGTGTGCCTCACCAGCTGGTGACTGGAGAATAGAAGTATTACATGTCTTGCCCTAAGGACCACAAGCTTGTGTGTCAACTCTTGCAGCAGGGTTGCATGTACTTATTGAAATCTGTTATGTTATTTTCCATTTTATGCCTTGGCTTTATTTTGCATGCTTACTGAATTATGGACTTGAGATGGTTTGCTCAAAATGGTATCACAGTTGAATTATGCTCTGTGTTCAGTCACTTGTTTGGCATGTAACTTCCAGCTAAAAAGAGGGAAAAAATGCCTGTCTAGATTAGTAATAAATACACAGAAGCAAAAGTATAGAAACTATGTTGTCAGTTTTGGTTCTACCAAAAAACCTCTGTGTGTGTGTGTGTGTGTGTGTCTGTGTGTGTGTGTGTGTCTGTGTGTGTGTATGTGTCTGTGTGTGTGTGTCTGTGTGTGTGTGTGTGTGTGTGAGAGAGAGAAAGAGAGATTTTTCTCCCTTTCATCCTGCTCTCCTCTCACATTTTTAGTCAACTCTACATCCTGATGTATTTTGAAGTGAAGATATATTTAAAAGATAATTGCAGTATATGGATGAGTCGATCTCATGTTAACTGCAGCTCATTATTATTATTGTTGTTAATTATTTGGGGGCTGAGATCTCTTGTACATTTGAGATTTTCTGTGGGTATCTGTGTACTTGGCAGAATTTGATTATTTATTTTTATAGAGATTTAATAGTTCCTTTAAAGGTTCACTAAGCTGATTACAATCTGACCACAGTTCAGGTGCGCCCACTGTCAGAACAGTCAGGCATGCGTGCTCCTTAGACCCTGTATTATAAAACCTTTTGACTAAGAAAATGTTTACATTTGCTGTTTATTTTTTTAATAAACTTTTTTTTATAGTTCGCCTATTTGCTCCGTGCTTTGATCTGCTGGTAATTGTGACTGTAATGTTTTATTCTTTTTTGTATTAAATAAGAAAAAAAGCATGTTAATAAATGAAGATGATTCTTAAGAAGTCTGATATGAGCCTACTAACTTCCTTAAATCAAAATGAGAGCAGAGACTTTGAAAAGGCATAAGGAAGTGTGTTAAAATGTTGGTTTCACACGTGTGCATTGAAAAGTTATATTCATTTTGCATTTTGAAATTCTAGCTTTTCAGAAGGCATCCTTCCTTCAAACGAAACTGTAGCAGCTGAAACTAGAAATGCACATGGGATATCACCCATGGAGGTGGCTCGTATCTTCTTCTAACTGCGACTCCACTATTGACAGCAGACCGACCTCCAGGTGCCCACTGCGAACACAAGTATTTTTTCACATGGGCCAGATGATGTGATTTTCTTTTAATACAATGAATGCCAAATCCAGACTCACTGATGAGCCAAACTTCTGGGACGGGATCGTGCATTCCATTGTTGTTGGAGGGAGTGGTCCCATGTGGGATCTGCCGGCATTCGGTCGAGGTGCTGCACGGCACTTGATGCCACATGCCCTGGGAGAATGTAAGCATATTTCCATGCTTCTGCCTTAAGCGAGATCTGGATGGTTGCGCTTGGGTGGAACCTTGCGACCCATACTCACAAAATCAAAACTTGTGTGATCGTTTTTCTAGACGATGCCTGGTCAACTCTGGCGTATGTGACTGACCCCTCTGTGGTTGCTTTCTTCCATTTTGATTAGTAAGTTTTCATTTTGAGCATATGTCAGTGTCCACTCTACCGAAAAGTTGGAGTGATAATTCAATGCAGTTCGCCCATTTGCTTTCTCCCTGTTTTTGCACCGTATGTGTAGATGAATAAGTAAATAGACAGTCTCTGTTTTCAGAGCCCATATTTAATCTCCCTTTATGCCTATGTACCTCTCATGATGGCTGAGTCATTTGAAAGCAAGTTGCAAGTCTCGTAGCTCTTGACTCTTAAATATATGATTTCTTATCTAACGTAACTGTGGTATGATGAGCAATGTCAACGTTTTAACCGTGGATGTCACTGTTTATCTGTTATGCAATTCTTAATCTAATCAGATATCATTACTGGTGTCAATATTGTTCTTTTTTTGGTGCCGTGACTCGGATTCGAACCGGTCAATATTGTTCTTGTTGCATTTGTTTTCTTGTTGCGATTTTGGGTTTGCTTTGTGACCTGAGATCACACACTGCACTTAATTGTAAAATCTCTCCGGTTTCTATCTAATTTCTCATCTGAAATAATTTGTCAGCCTCTATTATGAACATTTTGGGTAGAATATTTTCAGTCGGGTTAGATTTTTCTAGATGGTGCATTTCACTTTGGGGCAGGAGTAGCAAAGGAGTATGTTGTCCTGTCATTGCCTCGCCCATCAACAGACAAGGAGGCCCATCTGCTTTCTTGGGGTAGTGTTGTCTAGCATATGTTTAGATTTCCCCACTGTAAAGATACATTTCTCCCTTTTTCGGTTACTAGGTAGTTCATGGAAAGAGTCTCGGTATGCGCGAATATCCTCTTGTCCCTGCAAAAATTCACTCTTACGGACTTAGCCATTGTTAAATGTCGCCTGGTTTCATTTTTGACAATGATGCTATCACATTGCTATTTTGTCAATCTTCTTCATTTATTGGTTAGTATTCTGCTACTACAAGGACTTTCCTTTCCTCTTATGATTATGTACCTGCTTATCTATCACCTATCTATCTACCTGCCTACCTATTTATGGACCTGTCCACTATCTACTTGAATCCCTATCTATCTGTCTGCCTGCCTGCCTGCCGACATATTAATTTATCATCTATCTGATGCAAACAATTCATAGATGTCCCTGCTAAGGAAAGGTTGGAGGTTTGAGTCCTCCAAGGGGTTCCTTGGAAGAAAGGTTGGACAATCAACTTCTGCAAAATCAGTCACTGAGAACCCTGTGAAGAGCATGTTCTGACATATAGGTTATCATGAGTTTCAACTGACTGGCTGATCACCCCAAGGGCAGCAGCTCAAAACCATCAGGCACTCTGCAGAAGAAAAATCAGGCTTTCCACTTTCCTTTCTTCTTCTTTAAAAAAAATAATAATAATTTTATTGGGGGTTCATACAACTCTTATCACAATCCATACATACATCAATTGTGTAAAGTACATTTGTACATTCATTACTCTCATCATTCTCAAAACATTTGCTCCCACAAAAGTCCCTGGCATCAGTTCCTCATTTTTCCTCCTCCCTCCCCCCACCCCCTTCCTCATGAAGCCTTGATAGTTTATAAATTATTGTTTTGTCATATCTTGCACTGTCCGATGTCTCCCTTCACCCATTTTTCTGTTGTCCATCCCTCAGTGAGGAGGTAACAAATAGATCCCTGTAATCGGTTACCCCTTTCTACCCCACCCTCCCTACACCCTCCCGGTACCGCCACTCTCACCACTGCACTTGAAGGGATCAACTCTCCTGGATTTCCTGTGTTTCCAGTTCCTGTCTGTACCAGTGTACATTCCCTGGTCTAGTCGGATTTGTAAGGTAGAATTGGGATCATGATAGTGGTGGGGGTGGAAGCATTTAGGAACTACAGGAAAGTGGTGTGCTTCATTGTTGCTACACTACATCCTGTCTGACTTGTCTCCTCCCCGAGGCCCTTCTGTAAGGGGATGTCCAGTTGCCTACAACTGGGCTTTGCGTCCCCACTCCGCACTCCCCTTCAATCACAATGATATGGTTTTTTGTTCTTTGATGCCTGATACCTCATCCCTTCCACACAGGATGGTGTGATTCTTCCACGCAGGAGGGTGTGCTTCCACGCAGGATGGTGTGCTTCTTCCACGCAGGATGGTGTGCTTCTTCCACGCAGGATGGTGTGCTTCTTCCACGCAGGATGGTGTGCTTCTTCCATGTGGGCTTTGTTGTTTCCGAGCTAGATGAGGCTTTCCACTTTCATAAAGGGTTACAGTCTCAGAAACCCACAGGGGCTGGTCTATCCTGCCCAATGGAGTCACCCTGAGTCAGAATTGACTCAATGGCAGTGAGTTTGGGTAACTGGAATAACTTACTAGAATGAGTATGGAGACTCATGAACTTTTCAAAATTAAATGGAAATTTTAAAATGTCAACATTCTATGGACTATTCTCTTTCTCACAAAGATTCATTTTAATTTTTGTCTTGAAAGTCAGCATAACTAAAATTTTAAACTGTTTTTCCATATCATGCCTTCCAAATTGAACATGATTAGCATTTGGGTCACACATTGTTTAGCATACCCATCTAGTGGCGTTGATGATTGTTGGCTAGTTTTATGATAAGGGTACTGAGGGAAAGACTGAATTTTGCCTAAACTTTCCAGAAAAACTTTTAGAAAAAATTATTAGGGTACCTAAGTCATTTATCTCAGTTCTTCCTTAAAAATCATATAGTACCAGTGTTGACCCTTGAGGCCAGTTAGATGTATGTGGAACTTCGTGGCAGTCTAGCAGTTCATGGACATGTATTCCTTTTATTTATTTATAAATCAATTTATTAGGGCCTCATGCAACTTATCACAATCCATACATGCATCAATTGTGTAAAGCACATTTGTACATTCGTTACCCTCATCATTCTCCAAACACTTGCTCTCCACTTAAGCCCCTGGCATCAGCTCCTCATTGTCCCCCTCCTTCCCCGCTCCCCACTCCCTCATGAATCCTTCATAATTTGTTATTATTTTGTCATATCTTGCCTTGTCCGACATCTCCCTTCACCCACTTTTCTGTTGTTCATCCTACAGGGAGGAGGTTATATGTAGATCCTTGTAATCAGTTTCTCCTTTCCACCCAACATTCCCTCCACCCTCTCGGTATCGCCACTTTCACCACTGGTCCTGAAGGGTTTATCTGCCCTGGATATGTGTGTAGCAGAGAGCTTTATATCAAAGAGTAATGGTATGTTAAGGAAACAGCCCAGTCCAGATCAAATCCATAAATCCAATAGGAGCCCATATGTCCGATACCAGCCTATAATTTCCTCTTCAGACTCACGCAACACATGCAATGGCGTCGAATACAAGGAGACTACAAGCCAGTGGGTGGGAAGTCTTGTGGATGCAGTGGCGGTGGAAGCATCTCAGCGCTGACGTGGGTCTCCATGAGGCTCCTCCAGCTCCAGGGCTCTGGTTCCATCAGGGGTCTCCATGTGGCTTATAAACAGGAAGACAAACAGAATGCATATGTCCCGTCTCCAGGGAGGAAAACAGGAGTTCCCAGAATCCTCAGGAGAAGTCCATGCCCACAGAGGCCTCATTGGCTATGACCTGATTGACATGCTAGACTCCACCCCTTCACAAGTTGACAGATTATATAACTGCCATACAAGGTGTCACTATGGTAAACTTCCTCTGATTAAAGAAAGCTGCAGTCCCCTTATTTCATTGTGAAACACACCTCATTGAGCAGCATTTCCATACACCTAGCTTGTGTCAAATGAACCCTGGTAGCGATGTGGGCTGCCAGCCAGAAGGTCCGTGGTTGAATCTACCAACTCCTCTTCAAGAGAAAGATTGGGCTGGCTGTTCCCATAAAGATTTACATCCTTGGAAACACTGTTCGGCCAGGTTGTGTCAAGAAACTAACCCAGTGACACGCATGTGTAAGAGCTTTATACCAAGAAGTAGTTGCCTATCAGGAAAACATCCCTGCCCAATCCACCTCAAGCCCATATGCCCAATACTAGTCTATAAGTCTCTCTTCAGACTCACGAAGCCACAGGTACTGATGCAGAAGGTGGGAAGGTCACAGGCCAGTGGGTGGAAAGTCTTGTGGATCCAAGGGCAGTGGAAGGTCACAGGGCAGGAGCAATGGAAGGTCACAGGGCAGGTGCAGGTCTCCATGTAACTTAACAGGAAGGTGAAGACAGAGTCACCTGCCTCCAGAGCCATTTATCTCGGTGTGCCTACAAATGAAGTCATCAAGCTGCAACCGGATTAACAGCTGAACCTCCACCGTTGCACTGCAAGTTGACATAAAATTAGGTAACTACCACAGAATACCCCTTGTCAACTTGTCGCTTTCACAACTCTTTAGCCATACATAATTTTTTATTTAATAAACCTTTTTATTGGGGCCCATACAACTCATATCACTATCCATACATACGTCAATTGAGTAAAGCACCCTTATACATTCGTTGCCCTCACCATTTCTAAAATTCGCCTTCCACTTGGGCTCCTGGAATCAGCTCGTTTTCCTTTTTTTCCCCTCCCCCTCCCTCCCCGCTCTCCCCTTCCTCCCCAGCGAACCTTTAATAGTTTATAAATCATTATTTTATCTTACCTTACCATACATAATTTTTAAAACAAAGACGGTAGTAGAATCATATTTGTACCTGTTATTGTTAACCAGCCTCTAGCAACCAAGGGATCCGTAGACTCAATTGTATGGTTATAAAATATGCAGGTCATAGTAAAGTCATAGGAGATAGGAGAGAGAATAAAATAAAGGAATCAGACATTTCACGGACGCATGCTCACCACCACCGGGATAGCCATGATCTCAGCAGCCAGGTTCATGCAGAGACAAAATATATTTCCATTCACAGCTTATATATACTTAGGGAACATGCAAGCTCCAATTAACCATATATGTAACAGGAAGGGGCTGTACAATAGGTATATTGGTCACAGGAAGGGGATGAGTCAGGTGTACACGCAATAGAAGAGGAGGTACTAGCGGTACACGTGACAAGATGGGCAGATCCTAGATTCAAGATGGCAGCCAAACCTTGGTCCTCCTTGAGTTGGCTTGACCTTGACTTTGGGCTGTCTTTCAGGGATGCAATCCACTATCCTTGTCAGCAGGGAGTGGGCCCCACCTAAGGTGGGACATACATGTACCTAGCAGGATTAAACTAAAATTCATACAACTCGAAATGTGCCAGTCTCTTTGAAACTTAATACTGTATATGTGAACAAAACAAAAATATTCTATATTTAGCAATTGCAGTTATGTGAATACCTACATCATAATCCTATCAACATATTCCTCCACCCATGAAGATTTGTAAGACAAGTCATTTCATCCCTTTATGCTCCCAATTTTGGATATCCAATTTCTGTACTGCCCATTTATATCAACCCAGGGCTCTGAGGAGACGAGCAGGTTCTTTGGTGGGATGAATCTTCATTCTAGTTGGAACTTTGTGGGTCTGCATCCACAAGCAAAGGCAAATCAGGAGAGGCCAGCAACAATATGGACCAATTCACAGGACCAAAAATCTTACCAGCATTGGATCAACTCATTGTGGGCTGCCTCATTTAACCTTACCAGGGTGCCCATTGACCGCCTCACCTTTTGACCATGGACCCCGTCAAATGCTCAACAGTACTAGCCCCCATAGGCTCAGGTTCCACAGATTCCTTTAAAGTTCAGGCCAGCCAAAATGCTCTGCCTTCTCTAGTTGTGAACCAGGTCCATGAGTGTCAGTGGCCAGACTCAACCCATCTCTCTATTGCTGCTTTCTTCCCAATTCTACTCAACAAGTGGATCCAGGTGGTTACCTAGCAAGTTTTCAGGCTGCCTACAGGTTCTCTATAATTTTCAGTCCTACAGAGGAGCTTTCCTTCCTGGCCCCAGATTTTACCAGCTTCATCACAACCCCGTAATTCAAAATTCAGAAGGGCCAAAATGACTTTTTCTCTCTTTCTTTTTTTTTTTTACAGAGCCAAAATGACTTTTTCTTCTTCAATCTGCTAACAGTTCTTTCAGTAAGTCTTCTCAAATGCAAATGTATGGAACATTCAAGGCATTGGGTGAGGCTTATCTTTTCAGAGCCTTCTTTGAGGTGTGTCCTATACCCATTTAAAGATCTAAGTTAATGGCTAAAGGCAGGGTGCTTACAAACTCCCTTTTTCATACTTCTCAATAATGATTTCTATCACACATTAGATAAATAACAAGAGTTAGGAAAAATCAGGATCATCCTAGTACAACGAGATGCTAAACACATTCTTAAAAGTCAAATTCAGTCCTTCCCTACACGATCCTATTCACATGCAATAAGGTCTTGGGCCTCTGGCTCCATCCAGGCCTTCTGTCAGCAATTTTGACTAGGCAGCATGAACTCAGGCTATTTTCAAGCCCTACATTTACATTTAGCACATTCATTTTTGCCATTTCCGATAGGGCTAACCAAAGGCAACAACCAAGGAAAGGAATCAAAACATTAGCTTCCCATGTTCCTTCCGGAAAACAACCGAGAAAACTGTATGGTCATGTCTGACCTCCAGGTAGCCAGAGAAGAAAGAGTGCCACGAAGCAGAAGTCAGACAAACATCCACTCTCCATCTTCATGATGTATTTCTCTAGTACCCCACTCCCGGTACCATAATCTATTAGGCCGGCTTGACTACATGTGTGTGTAACAAAGAGCTGCATATCAAGAAGTAGTTGTAGATCAGGACAACATCCCAGTCCAGTCCACCTCAAGTCCAGATGTCCGATACTAGTCCATAAGTCTCTCTTCAGACTCGCAGCCACATGCAGGGATGCAGAATGCAGGAACATCGCAGGTCAGTGGTTGAAAAGTCTTGTTGATCCACTAGTGGTGGAAGCATTACAGGGCTGGCACAGGTCTGTATGTGACTTGTCAACAACAAGGGGAAGGCAGGGAAAGAGTTGCCTGCCTCCAGAGAGCCCCTTGTCTCAGTGGCACCTAGAAATGAGGGCATCAAGCTGTGACGTGATGAACAGCCTAAACTCCACCCCTAGACTTCAAATTGACACAAAATTATGTAACCAGCACAGAAAGAATATATCCACAATCAGAATAAACTAAATGGTAATGGCTTGGAAGTAATGGCTAATGATTGCAAGCATTTCTTCACACTCGTTTATGAATGTCTGTTTTAGTGAGATGTCCTTGCCTTCTGCATATTCTTTCATTGGGTTGTTTGCCTTTTATCATTGAGTTAATGAAGTTTTGTATAAGTTTTATAAAAAAAAAAGTAGTCCCTTGTCTGATAGGTCATTGCCAAAAAAAAATTTTCCCCTGTCTTGTGGTTTCTCATTTTACTGTGTGGATGAAATATTTTAACGTACATAAGTGTCTCATTTTTAGAAGGTCTGTTATCTGGTTTGTCTTCTGCTGTTGTTTGTTTTCAGTTGTTTGATACTGGTTATGTTATATATTAGGGGCCCTAAATTTGTCCCTATGTTTTATTGAGGATCTTGATAGTACAAGATTTTGCATTTTGGCTTTAAATGTATTTTGAGCTCATTTTTATATGTGGTGTGAGAGAAAGCCTCTATTTAGTTTTTCTGCACATGGCTAACCAGTTTTGCCAGCACCCTTTGTTATAGAAAATATCTCTTCCCCATTTAATGCTTTTTTGGTCTTTTGCCAAAGATAAGATGCCCCATCGTTGTTGTTAAGTGCAGTCAGATTCATCCTCTTACTGACCCACAGCACTACAGTGGGGCAACACTGGAGACACAGTGCAGGAATTGTGTCTGGCTGATGCTCACACACCAGGGCATAACACAAAGGGAGTGCAACAGAGCAGCAAGGGTAGCAAAGACCCCAAAGAATTCTGAAAATAGACTTCAAGACTTGGCAATGCGTCAGACCCAATGTGAAAACATTCATAAGGGTCAGCAGACAGACCTGGAACTATTCATAGGCTCTTTTCCCCCTTGTCTATCTATATAAGATAGGCAGGATAAACAATCCCAAGGAGAAAACAATAGGACCAATGGTTCCTGGGGGACATAGGAGAGGAAGGGGTCAAGGAAAAGGAGGGGCTAGCAAACAAACCCAGGGACAGGGAACAATAAGAGATCTAAAATCAATGGCGGGGAGGACATAGAATGCTGGTGGAGTTCAATCAAGTGCAATATAAATAAAAATAAAAATCGAACATGATAGTGGGACAAGAGGAAAGTAAAAGGAAATAGAGGGGAAAAACTAAGAGGCAAAAGACATTTATAGAGGTGTAAATATAGACATGTACATATATAAACATATTAATATATAACAATAGGGATATAGGTCTATCTATATATATTTATAGGTTAAGTGTTAAGGTAGCAGACAGACATTGGGACCCTATTCAAGTCCTCCCTCAACACAAGAACACTTTGCTCTAATAATCTGGCATTCTGTGATGCTCACCTTTCCGACACAATTGCTAAAGACAAAATGGGTGCATTAGCTAATGTGGTGAAGAAAGCCGATGGTGCCAGGCTATTACAAGATAGAGCACCTAGGGTCTTAAAATCTTGAAGTTAAATAAGCAGCCATCTGGCAGGGAAGCAACAAAGCTCATGTGGAAGCAACACACCAGCTGTGAGAACACGAGGTGTCAATGGGATCAGGCATCAGAAGACTCCAAAACAAACAACCATTTCAATGAGAGCAGAGTGGGGTTGGAATGGAGACCCATGCACATCTGTAGACATCCCCTCACAGAAGGGTCACAAGGAAGGAATGAGCCGGTCAAGGTTCAGTATAGCATCAACAAAACATACAACTTTCCTTTAGTTCTTTAATGCTTCTCTGTGCCCCCACCCCCACCCCACTATCATGACCCCAGTTCTATCTTACAAATTTGGCTAGACCAGAGCATTTACACTGGTACAGATGAGAGCTCTCAACACACAGAATCCAGGATAGATAAACCCCTCAGGACCAATAATGAGATTAGCGATACCAGGAGGGTAGGAGGAAGGTTGGGGGACGGGGAGAGAAATGGGGAGAAAGGGGAAACCAATCCCAAAAGTCAATGCACAACCCCCTCCCCTCAGGGGGACAAACAACAGAAACACAGGTGAATGGAGACAGCGGATCATGTAAAATATGAAAATTAAAATAATTGATACCAAGGTCTCAAGTAGAGAGAAAATGCCTTGGAAATGAGGATATCAACATATGTACAAATGTTCTCGATACAATTGATATATGGATTGTCATAAGAGCTGTAAGAGCCGCCAATAAAATGATTCGTTAATCATTTCTTAATCATTATTAATAATAAATTACTTTATTAATCATTTTATTTAGTGTCTCTGGATGTGTTTCTCTAATCTAACACACGCTCCTTAAGGAGTGACCCCTGGCCACATGAGGTCTCCTGCTTCAAGTTGGCTCTTGTGAACTTCGCAAAAGGGAGGTGATGTAGGATTCATGGCCGGTAGGTAGCCTTCTCTCTCCTTTTGTTCGGGAATTGTTTCCTAAGATTTGTTAAATTGGTGTTTCTTCTTATAGAAGTGGACTCACACAAGACTTGTCCTTTTGCGATTGTCTAACTTCACTCAGCATATGATTTTCCAGGTCCTTCTATGGCATGAGGTGTTCCATGCTTTCACCACTGTCTGTTGTCGCTGTGCTCCATTTTTCATCACTGTTTTGTAGGGATGCATAATATTCCATAGTTCTTTTATGCATTCTCCCACTGTTGGGCATTTGGGCTGCTTCCAGTTTCTGGCTATTGTGAACTGTGCTGCCAAGAACATGGGAGAACATGCCTCCACTTGTGTTTTGTCTCTTTGGTTCTTTAGTGTCTATGCCTAATAGTGGTATGTGTTAGTCTGGGTTGACTAGAGAAACAAATTCATAGACACTCATGTGTGTGTAATAGAGAACTTTATATCAAAGAGCAATTGTACATTAAGAAAACATCCACATATCACCTCCTCTGTGGGAGGTGGGCAATAGAAAAGAGGGTGAAAGGAGACATCAGACAGTGTAAGATATGACAATATATGTGATAAGAGTTGTATGATCCCCTAATAAAATGTTTTTTTAAAAGATATGACAATATAACAGTAATTTATTTATAAATCATCAAGGGTTCATGAGGGAGGGGGATTAGGGAGGGAGAGGGGGGGAAATGAGCTGATACCAAGGACTGAAGTAGAAAGCAAATGCTTTGGGAATGATGAGGGCAACAAATGTACAAATGTGCTTGACATACAGTGGGTGGATGGATGGATTGTGATAGCCCAATAAAATGATTTTAAAAGAAAACACCCCAGCCCAATCCAGATCAAGTCCATAAGTCTGATATTACCCCGTATGTCAATACTAGTCCATAAGTATCTCTTTAGACTGACAGAGACATGCAATGATGCTGAATGCAGGAAGACCACAGCCAGTAGGTAGGAAGCCTTGTGGATCCAGTGGTAGTGGAAGCATCTGAGAACTGGCACAGGTCTCCACATGCATCGTCCAGTTCGAGGGCTCTGGCTGCATCAGTGCAGCTCCATGTGTCTTGTCAGCAGGAAGATGAAGCAGAGAGAGTGTGTCTGCCCTCCAGTGAGCTTTTTATCTCCTTTGAGCCTCCAAAGGAGGTCATCAAGCTAGACTCCACCCCTTCGCAAGTTGACAAGAGATTATGTAACTACCACAGTGGTATCGCTGGATCATGTGGGATTTCAATTCCCAGTTGATTTAAGTGTTGCCATACAGTTTTCCAGTGTGGCTGTGTGTATTTACAAGTCCACAAGAGCGTATTTGAGTTTTAATCTCTCCACATCCTCTCCAGCATTTGTTGTTTTGTGTGTGTGTGTGTGTGTATGTGTGTGTGTGAGAGAGAAAGAGAGAGAGAGAGAGACAGAGAAAGACAGAGAGAGACAGAGAGAGAGAGATAGTATTGTGAGTGTAAAGTGGTAGGTATCTTATTGTGGTTTTAATTGGCATCTCCCTGGTGGCTAGTGATCATGAGCATTTTTCCATTTAGTCATTTGTACTTCATTTTTGGTGAACTGTCTGTTCATATATTTTCCCCATTTCTTAATTGGGTCTCCTGTTATCTGTTGTATAGTTCTGTATATTTGGGAAATTAGCCCTGATGTGTCAGTAAAAAAATCTTTCCCCCGGGGGAGTGGGGAGGGAGGGGGGAAACGAGCAACCGATATTAAGGGCTCAAGTAGAAGGCAAACGTTTTGAGAATGATGATGGCAACAAATGATCATATGCACTTGACACAATGGACGTATTATAGATAGTGATAAGAATTGTACAGCCCCCAATATAATGATTTAAAAATTTTTTTCCCAATTGTGGGCTCTTCTTTCACTCTCCTGATGAAGTCTTTTGATGTGCACAAGTGATGTAGTCTCAGCATGTCCCATTCATCTATCTTCTCTTCTGCCGTGTGTGCCTCCTTCACTGTATGTGGTAGTCTATGGATGCCCTGCAAATATAGCCCTTAAGTTTGTTCAAGTCATCTCATTGATGATCCTGAGAGCTTTGGAAGTTTAAATTTAGGTCTTTAATGCATTTAGAGTTCGTTTTTGTGCATGGGAACGGTATGGATCTTGATTCATTCTTCTGCATATAGAAATCCAATGAACCCCTAATAAAACTATTAAAAAAAAAGAAATCATTTGTTCAACACAATTAACGAAGCTGTCTTTCTCCCATTAGATATTTCTCTGGTCCTTTGTCAAAAATTAGATGCCTGTAGGCTGATGCATTATGTCTGATCCATTACTGGTCTATGTAGCTATCGTTGTATCAATACCAGGTTGTTCTGACTACTGTGACTATGAAGTGGGTTCTTAGATCAGGCAGGCAGTACTAGGAATCCTACTTGGGTCTTTTTAAGAAGTTCTACCAATAAAATGATTAAAAAGAAGAAGTTCTTTGCTTATCCTGGGTTTTTTGCCTGCCCATATAAAATTGGTAATTAGTTTTTCCACTTTTTAAAGAATTTATTTGGGATTTGAATTGGTATTACATTGTATCTGTAGGTTGTTTCAGGCAGTATTGTCATTTTCACAGTAGTAAATCTGCCTATCCATGAACATGGGATGTTTTTCCATTTATGTAGTTCCTTTTTAGTTTCTTGTAGTAATGGTCTGTAGTTTTCTCTGTCTAGTTCATTTGTTTCTTTAGTTAAATTTATTCCTAACTATTTCATCTTTTGTGTGGTTACTGCAAATGGTGTTGCTTTCTTAACGTCTTTTTCATAGCACTCTTCAATCGCATACAGGAATCTGATTGATTTCTGGTTATTAACTTTGTATCCTGCTACCTTGCCGAATCCCTCAATTGTTACCAGCAGGCTTTTCATGGAGACTTTTGGGTTTTCTTTTTTCAAATATTTTTGGGGGGTGTTCTATATATAGGATACTATCTGCAAATAGCAAGAGTTTCACTTCTTGTTGGCCTGGTTGTATGCCTTTGATTTTGCTGTCTGATGGCTCTAGCTAAGGCTTCCAGCACGATGCTGAATAATAGTGGTGATATGTGACATCCTTGCCTGGTTCCTCTTTACCGTGGGACGGTTTCCAGCTGTTCCCCATGAAGCATGACAGTGGCTTTTGGTTTCTCATACATGGCTTCCATTATAGAATTCTCCTTCTATTCCCATTTTGTTGAGTGTTTTGACCAGAAATTAGTGTTGAATATTGTCTAATGCATTTTCTGTACCTATTGATATGATCATGTGGTTTTTAATTCTCATCTTATTTATGTGGTGGATTACATTAATTGGTTTTCAAATATTGAACCATCCCTACATACCTGAAATGAATCCCACTTGGTCCTGGTGAAGTATTTTTTTGATATGTTGCTGTTATCTATTGTCTTCTAAGACTTTGTTGAGGATTTTAACATCTATGCTCCTGAGGGTCAGTGGCCTGTAATTTTCTATCTTTGTGGGGTCTGTACCTCATTTGGGTAGCAGTGTTGTGCTGGCTTCATAGAATGAGTGGGAGTTTGGTATCTTTTTTTAATGTTCTAGAATAGTTTGTGTAGTATTTGGTGTCAGATCTTCTGGGAGTAATAGGTACAATTTCCCTGAGAAACCTTCTTAATGACCTGCTTTATTTCTTTCTTGTTATGGGTTTGTTGAGTGTTTCAGTATCTGTCTGCATTAATTTGAGTGGATGATGTGTGTCTAGGTATCTCTCCATTACTTCTAGATTGTCAAATTTGTTTGAGTACAGTGTTTCATCGCAGTGTGTTATTCTTCTTTTTATTTTGTTTGTATCTGTTTTAATGTCACAATTTTTCATCTCATGTTCTGGGTATTTGCATCTTTGCTTTTTTCCCCTTTGTTAAGTTTGCCAGGAGTCTGCCTATTTTGCTAATTTTTTCAAAGAATCACCTCCTTGTCTTGTTGATTTTTTTCAATTGTTTTGTTGTTGTTTGTTTTCTTTCGTGTGTGTGTGAGATCCAAGTGGGATTTTATGAAGAACAAGATAAGTTTCAGGTTTCTATATCACTTGTTTCTGCCTTGATCCTTATGATTTCTTCCCTTTTTAAAAATTTATTTATTTATTTATTTTTAAGCATTTTATTAGGGGTTCATACAACTCTTATCACAATCCACACATATACATACATCAATTGTATAAAGCACATCTGTACATTCTTTACCCTAATCATTCTCAAAGCATTTGCTCTCCACTTAAGCCCTTTGCATCAGGTCCTCTTTTTCTTTCCCCTCCCTCCCTCCACACCCCTCCTCCCTCATGAGCCCTTGATAATTTATGGATTGTTATTTTGTCATATCTTGCCCTATCCAGCATCTCCCTTCACCCCCTTTTCTGTTGTCCATCCCCCAGGGAGGGGTCACATGTAGCTCCTTGTAATTGGTTCCCTCTTTCCAACCCACCCTCCCTCTACCCTCGCAGTCTTGCCCCTCACACCCCTGGTCCTGAAGGTATCATCTGCCCTGGATTCCCTGTGCCTCCAGCTCCCATATGCACCAGTGTACAACCTCTGCCCTATCCAGACTTGCAAGGTAGAATTCAGGTCATGGTAGTTGGGAGGGGGGGATCTTCCCTTCTTTTATTGCAGAGATTATGTTGCTGTCCTTGTTACAGTTTTTGGAGATGTTGTTTTAAGGTGTTGAGTTCAGTGTTCTCTTCTTTTTGCATTTATGTGTTGATGATCATGAATTTGCCTGATTACTGCTTTTGCTGTGTCCCATAGGATTTGATATGTTGTGTTATGATTCTCATTTTTCTCAAAAAAATTTAATTTCCTCATTTGTTTGATTTATTGACCAATCATTTTTAGTATTAAGTTGCTCAATTTCCATGTGTCTGTCTTTATATTTATGCTTGTTTTATTGTTGATCTATAATTTTATAACATTGTGGTCTGAGAAGATTGATTATAGGATATCAGTTTTTTAAGATTTGTTGAGACATGATTTGTGGCCATGAGAAAGTTCCATGTGTGTTAGAGAAGAACATATACTGTTGTTTTGTTGGATGAAGGTCGTTTTTATTGCTTGTGTTATTGAGCTTTTTTGTGTCTTTGTTGAGGTTTTTTTCTTGATGTTCTGTCTTTAATTGAGAGTGATGTATTAAAGTCTCCTGTTATTATTGTCAATGCGTCTATATTATTTTTCAGTTCTCTGAGGATTTAATTGACGTCTTTTGAGGGACTTTCATTGGATGCATATATATGTTTATTATTGTTTGGCTTCTTGAGATATTTTCCCTTAATTATTATGTAGTGTCTGTTCCTATCTCTTATTACATTGCATGCCTTGGAATCTATCTTAGCAGAGATTAATATTGCTACCCCTGATTTTTTTGGCTGCTATTTGTTTGGCATACTTTTGTCCAGCCTCTGATTTTTATTCTGTTCATGTCTTTGTGAGGTGTCTTTCTTGTAAGCAGCATATCAAAGGATTTTACTTTCTTATCCATTCTGCTATTCTCTGTCTCTGTACTGCTGCGTTTAGCCCATTAACATTCAGTGAAATTATTGATATATATGTATTTGTTACTGCCATTTTGCATTGTGTGTGTGTGCTGTGTGTTTGTATGTGTATTGTGTTTGGTTTCTTTGTTCTTCCTGTGTTATTTCCTTGCTTTGGGTATTGCTCTGTGTGTGTTGGTTTTTGTGAGGAATTGTCTTATATGCTGGCCTCAGGTTTGTGTGTTGTTGGTGTTGTTTTTTTTTGGCCATAGTATTTCATTGAGTATTTTTGTAGTGGTGCTTTTGTTTATGTGAATTCTTTTAGTTTTACCTTGTCTTGGAATAGGTAGCTGGTGCTATGTGAAAGTAGTTAACTCTGTTAGGTGGGTGATAGTTTGTATTAAACATCTGGGTTTAGTGTTAAAATAAGTGTTAGGACAGTGATAAGAAAGTGGTGGAGGAAGAGTTAGGGGAGAGAGAATAAGATGATCAGTAGGTTAAAAAAATGGGAGAGATTAGGTAGTGTTATTTGGTAGGTTTGAGGAAGGGCGATTGTTCCCCCCAAATGCCTAATTTCCAATGATGGAGAAATGGATACTGGTATTTGAAAAAAATACATTTTTAAAAAATGTAAAAATAGTGTCAGCTTTGGTTTTATGGGGATGAGAAGTGTCAGGGGAAGCCAGCCCCTAACACATCATTACGGGTCCAGTAGGCACAATTGTACAGCGATAATAAGTAAAGATCATAGTAAAATCATAGAAAGCATGAGAAATAGAAGTGAAGTATTTAAATGAATGGAGTCAGACACGATTCATGGTAGCATGCTCACCTCAGCTCCACTTGATGGTCCACGTGGAGGGAGAGAGTCTCTTTAATGTTAGCCCAAGCTTTTTATATTCTCCAGGGATGTGCAAACCCCCTAATTACAGGTGAGTCCATACAGCACAGGGAGGGGTTGTGCCATAGGTAATACAGTAATGAGAGGGGGTGGTCTAGGGACAGACATGCAACAGTAAGAGGAGGAATTGGGGGTATACATGTGATAAGATGGTCGGATAACTTAACTTTGGATGTCCAAGAGTCAGTTTGGCCTATTCCCTGACTCAACCGATAGAGATCATTATTGGTAGGGTGAGAACACTTGGTCACAGGCCTCAGGGTGGAATAGTTTCTTGTCCCCAGTAGCAGGGAGTGAGGCCTGCCATATAGTCTGGTGACTAACTGCCCTCGGGAAGGATGTCTGTAAGTGTCTGACCTCTCCCCACAGAGGAGAGAAAAGCTTTGACAAGAAGAAAAGCGGAAACTAAAGATAGATTCATAGTGTTATGAAGTAAAACTTCCGATACTTAGGTTAAAGAAAAGAAAATTAAAGAAAAGAGCAAGAGATGAGTTTTGAGAATAGCAATAGGAAAAATAATCCCAGTGTAAGACATAGAAGAGCTATTAGTGTGTTTGGGCTCTAAACTTTGCTCCGTTGCTTAATCCTTGTTGTGGGTGCTAGCTTGTGGGCAGATAGTGTGTTAAGGGACTAGAAAATAAACAAATTAAATGGGAAGGAAAAAAGTTAGGTGAATATATATATATTCTCCCTGTCCTTATGTACACCTACAAATGGGGCAGTCCTGATATTGAGGATAAATCATAAGAATAATGTACGACTTTATAAGTAGGGATAGAGCATAAGAGTGTAGAACACCGAGCAACAACAATACCAGTAAAAAGAGCTGCCGGGTCCCACACCTTGCTCTGGGCGGGTGGCAGGGGGCAGGGGGGGAGCAGGACTGGGTGGAACAAAGGTCTTTTATGCAGTTGGGGATAATGTCTGGTAGCCTGATGTTTTACCACTGCGTGATCTTGTAGGGGGTCAGCGTAGGGTGGAGATTTAGGCTTAGAGAATGATTTTGGTGTCTGGTGTGGCTGCGAGTCCTATCTTCTTGTGACTGAAGTTCATGATCTTCCCAGGATAGACGTCTGGTGAATCAGGTCGGCGGGGCTGGGGTTCCCTCTTTTGGGGTGATGGTGGTGACCGAGTGAGGGTGGGGAAATGGGGTCTATACCTACCTAGGTGGCCTAGCAGGGCAGAATAAGGCAATGACCCCCTCAGAGGGCAGGTGGCTTCTGTGAGAGTCTTGGGGCACTGACGAGAGGCTGGATAGCTAGGTGTGTGGGTCCTGAGTGGCCTCTGGGCCTCTAGGTCTCTGTTTCAAGCTTAATTTCCCTGCCTGCTGCACTTAGAAAACCTGCTGCAGATTCTCCTTGTTTTGCTCTGCTAATACTCTGGTGCTGAAGCAGGTGTGTGATGGCTGCAATCCAGAGGAGTTTACAAAGTGGAAAACAAGGAAAGCTCTAGAGTGTGTGTGTGTGTGTGTGTGTGTGTGTGTGTGTGTTTTAAGCTCTCCGGCTTCTTTTGAGTGACTTGGGATCAGGGGCTGTGCCGAGCTGTACCTCAGGGAGGAGGGGTGTCACTAGATGCAGAGTGGGGTGAGTGTGGGAGTTGGTCAAGCTTTTAGTCACCAGGAAAGTGTGACTTTCCGGTGTCTTGTTGACATCCAGAACACTGATGGCTAGTGGGCTGCCTACCACCAAGGCAGAAGTTCAAAACTACCAGACACTCCATGGGAGAAAAAGGAGGCTTTGTACTGTACCAACAACATTCTACTCCACCATAAACAGCTCTTTTCTACCCTATATGGTTGCTATGAGTCAGATTTGACTCCATAGAGTGACTTTTGAGGGGTTTTGCTTTCTTTCTGTTTTATGAGTTTTCATCCTGATAGCTTACAAAAATTTTATGGCCGTGTTGTCAGGCTGTCTGACAGTTCACTTGCTCCATATTTCTTCTCTGTCATCACTTTTGCTGTTTCCATCCTAATCTATATTCAGTGCACTTCTCTATCCTTTCCTCTGAAGCTCAGGGCCCCAGGATTATCGTTCGTCTCTATCAGTCGTATGTGTGTTGGTTTGTCTCCCTTGTGTTTGTTGCAGAGGATCCAGGGAGTGTGACTACCTAGTCAGTCATCTTGCTAAAAGTTGAAATTATTTCATTCTTGGTGTTTTCAAGATTTTCTGTTTTCTGGGGTTTTTTTTAACTTAATAAATCTTTTTATTGGCGCTCGTACAACTCTTATCACAATCCATACATACATCAATTGAGTAAAGCACCCTTATACATTCATTGCCCTCGTCATTCTCAAAATTCGCCTTCCACCTGGGTTCCTGGAATCAGCTCGTTTTCCTTTTTTTTTCCTCCCCCTCCCTTCCTCCCCGCTTCTCCTTCCCCCCTGCACCCTTAATAGTTTATAAATAATTATTTTATCTTATCTTACACTGCCCGGTGTCTCCCCTCACCCACCTTCCCATTGCCCATCTCCCAGAGAGGAGGTTACACATAGATCCCCAAGATCAGTTCGCCTCGGTTTTCTGGTTTTTATCACCGCAATCTAGCAAAAGGAATTCCTCAAATTAATAAGGAAGAAGACTGAGGATCAGGACAAAGCTGGTCCCTAGGATATGCAGACCAGCAAGACCTCTACTTTCCAATTTCATCATTTCTGACGCCAGCCTCTCACAACAATCTCTATCTCTCTCTGCTAGATCCGACATAATTCATCTCAGTGGCCACAGGGAAGTCACACACCCGAGTCACAGTCAATGTGATCTGTCAAGGAAGAAGCACAAACCTCCCGGGACCAAAGCACACATAGGAGAGTTTCTGGAAACTTCCCTGAGCTGGAGTGCTGAGCCAGTGCTGAGGTGCACTGCGGACCCAGGAGAGCTCTCTGAGCTATTCTTGGCCATGCTCGCAGGCCACCCCTGAGCCTTGAACCCCCACTCTCGGCTAGACAAGGCCCTGCATTTGTCTGCCCCGTCGTCAGCTCCTCTGCTGCTAACTGGCCCAACCAGCCTCCTTGGGGTTGTGGCCTTTTGACAGGAGAGATGCAGAGAATTTCTCTCTGACTGATAGATTGGACTCCACCTCTACATGTTCACCCGGGTGCAAGTTGACATAAAGATCTAACTGCCACACAGTTTAACAGCACAAATCATATTCAGAAGTTCCTTATACAGCGGTGCTTCTGTTTAAGCTGTGGAGTTGATTCTGACTCAGAGTGACCCTAGGCACAGTGATGTGTAGTCTTCACTCATTCTCACAAATCATTGCATGTTCTAAGCTTATTGTTGCAACCACTGTGTCAAGCCACTGTGTGGAAGGGCTTCCCTTTTTTCCCACTGACCTACTTAATCAGGAGCTTTAGTGGTGTGGTGGGCTGTGTGCTGAGCTGAATTGCAAGGTCAGCAGTTCAAGCCAACCAGCCATTCCAAGGGAGAAGGATGAGCCAGTCAGGGAGCAGTATAGCACCGATAAAACAGACAACGCTCCTCTAGTCCTTTAATGCCTCCTTCCCCCCACTATCATGACCTCAATTCTCCCTTAAAAAGTGGATGCAACCAGAGCATGCACACTGTTGCAGATAAGAGCCCGCAACACAGGGAATCCAACATAGATAAACCCCTCAGGGCCAACAAGGAGAGTAGAGATACCAGGAGGATAAGGGGAAGGGGGGCAGAAAAGGGGAATCGATCACAAGGATCCGCATATAACCCCCTCCCAAGGGAAAGAACAATAGAAAAGTGGGTGAAGGGTGACAGAGGATGATGTAAATATCAAAATAATAATCTATAACTTATCAAGGGTTCATGAGGGAGGCAGGGCGGAGTAGGAGGAGGAATGAGGAGCTGATACCAAGGGCTCAAGTAGAAAGGAAATGCTTTGAGAAGGATGATGGCAACCTATGTGCAAATGTGCTTGACACAATGGATGAACGTATGGATGGCGATAAGAGATGTAAGAGCCCCCAATAAACGTATTTAGTTAAATAAACAAATAAAAAACTTAGAACCTCAGAAACCCGAAAGGCAGTTCTACTGTAGGGGCTGGGGGTCAGAATCAACGGCACTGAATTTCGATTTTTGTTTCTCCTTTCTAGAATGTTCTTTCTCCTCCAAGAACCCATGAGATGAAGTCTCACCACCCTCTCTTGTAAGGAGCATGTTGACTGTACTTCTAAGACAGATTTGCTCGTTTTTCTGGCAGTCAATGGTATGTTCTTCGTGGAATATTTTTTGTCAACACCATAATTCAAAGGCACTGATTTTCTTGTTTTCCTTATTCTTTTTAGCTTTGATATGCCCACGAGGCCATTGAAAATGCCATGGCTTGAGGCAAACGCACTTTACTCATAAAAGTGACATCTTAAAAGAGGTCTTTTGCTGCATGTCAGAGCTCTAGTGGCGCAGTGAGTTATGCATTGGGCTGCTCACCACAAGATCAGGAGTTCAAAACCACAAGCTGCTCTTCAGAAAAAAGGACAAGCCAAAACAGACTTCTAACAAGTACCCAAGAGGTACAATTTTATCACTCACATGTCCAAAAATGAGAATGCCTTATAGCGTAATCTTTCCCAAAAATGTTTCAGCTTCGTTGCTCACGTGTAAATGTAATCTAAATCAACTAAATTCATAATAATTATTCTTCCAATCTCTGTACTATTCAAACTGAGCATACCTATTTCAACGATTGAAAACTCTGGTTTAATTTGCCTTAGATTAGGATTTCTTATTTCCTCACAGTCATTGGCAATGTACACATATTATGTCAAAGAATAAAATCACCCCCCAATTATCATGATCCCATTTCTACCTTGCGGACCTGGTTAGACCAGAGGATGCACAGCGGTGCAGTAGGGATCTGGAAACACAGGGAATCTAGGACGGATGAACCCCTCAGGGCCAGCGGTGGGAGTGGCGACACCAGGAGGGAAGGGGGTGTAGAAAGGGAGAACCGATCTCGGGGATCTATGTGTAACCTCCTCTCTGGGGGATGGGCAATGGGAAGGTGGGTAAGGGGAGATGCCGGGCAGTGTAAGATAAGATAAAATAATAATTTATAAACTATTAAGGGTTCATGGGGGAGAGGGGAATGAGGAGGGAGGGGAAGGGGAAAAAAGGAAAACGAGCTGATTCCAGGAACCCAAGAGGAAGGCGAATTTTGAGCATGATGAGGGCAACGAATATATAAGGGTGCTTTACCCAATTGATGTATGTATGGATTGTGATAAGAATTGTATGAGCCCCAATAAAATGATTTTATTAAATAAAAATAAATAAATTTTTAAAAAGAATAAAATCAGGTCAAGTTACAGACCTGTTTATTATTTGACTGAAGAGAGCAAAGAGAGTCAGTTCAGGTCAGGCCTGGAGGCTGACATCTCTGTGGTTCCACTCATCTCTATCTGAAAACTAAACCTAGTCTTTGGGTGTTTCCATCTCGTCCCATATCTTTCTCCCACTTTATTCAGTACCTTTTTCTTTTTTTAATTCAGTACCTTTTCATGTGATTCTTTTAGAATGATTGGTAGTTAGTTCAAGTCTCAGGGTTAGAGGCTGAGGTTTGCATTGATACCTAATTGCTTCCAAGCGTATGCTTTCTTCCCTCTTCTTGACCGTAGATAGGGAGACACCAATAGGCGTACCTTAGATGGCTGCTCACAGGCTTTTAAGGCCCAGTAGCTACTAACCCAAGTAGGATACATAACATTGTCTTTACAGACGGTGTCATGCCAATTGACCTTGCATTCTCTTTCCTATATCATTCTGCTTGTATGTCTATGCATGCTTCTACTCCTATAGAACTGTTATTGCAGGATTGTCTATGAAATAGTATTTGCCTCTGTTGCTTTTAACTCTTGCACTTCTCCCAGTATCTTTTTCCCTTCACCATTTTTTTGCTGACCACCCTCATTATATATTGCCGTTCCCATCCCATAATTGGCGTGTGTCTACCTCCAGGTGTGATTTTCCTCCTTCTGCCTCCCGCCTCTTATTCATTGATTTTCCTTATTCATTGCCATTAAGTCGATTCCAATTCTTAGTGACCCTGTAGGACAGAGCACAACTACTCCTGTGGGTTTCAGAGACTAACTCTTTACCCGAGTAGAACAACATTAAAGAATAACAATCAGTCTGTGAAACACCTCAGCACATGGATGAACTAACAGGACACTTCAGTGAGTGAAATGAATCAATCTAATTTACTACTACTCAATCTAATCTACTTATTTTTAAAAGCCAAGAAAAGGCTTTCACGCTGTAAGGAACATTCTTTGATGGTTACCAGAGGTGGGAGGAGGAGGAAAGGTCGATTACTTGCTGAAGGGTAGATGAGTTAATTTGGGTGAAAACCAGTCTAAGGGGCTGGTCCCAATCCCAACTACTACGTGGACACCTGCCCCTCCCCGCAGAAGAATTAATTTCAAAGGACGGCATTGAATCTGCAGCTCCGGGAGAGGGATATATCTGATCGGAGCACATGGAGCGGATGAAGGGGGAGGAGGAGAGAATGGAGCACATCCTGGCCCATCAGGCCTTGAGGACGATGTTCCCGATTAATCAGTCCACAGAGAGGACCACATGGCCAGCCTCACTATGAGACATGATGCCCCTCACTGACCCATAGCCCTACAGGGGACAACACCAGAGTCACAGTTTGGGAATTGCGCCTTATCTGATCCCGCCACACTGAGGCAAAACACTAAGGGGGTGTAACAGAACAGCAAGGGAATAGAGCAGCAAGGTCCCAGGGAATGATTAAGGTGGACTTTGGGGCCAGGACGTGATGCCCCAAAAGACTGGACTGGAAAACACTCCTAAAGGCCAACAAACACTCCTAAAGGCTAACTACAAGCTTTTCTTTTTTTGTTGTTTTGTTTTTTGTCACTGGTTTGTTGTTGTTGTTTTGTTGTGTATTGTTGCTTGGTTTTGCTCTGTCTTGTTTTTGTGCATGTTAATATCTCCAAAGGTCTGTCTAAATAAGATAGACTGGATGAACAATCTGGAGGAGAAAATGTGACCGACAGTTCCGGGGCGGCATTGGAGAAGGGGAGGTGGGGGGAAAGGGAGTGGTGTTAACAAACCCAGGGACAAGGGAGCAAGTGATCCAAATTGGTGGTGAGGAGGGTGTAGGAGGCTTGGTAGGGCGTGATCAAGGGTAATGTAATCGAGAGGAATTACTAAAACCCAAATGAAAACTGAGCATGATAGAGGGACAAGAGGAAAGTCAAAGGAAATAGAGGAAAGAGCTAGGAGGCAAAGGGCATTTATACAGGTCTAGATAAAGGCATGTACATATGCAAATATATTTATATATGAGGATGGGGAAATAGATCTATGTGCACACATTTATAGGTTTAGTATTAAAGTAGGAGAAGGACATTGGGTCTCCACTCAAGTACTCCCTCAATGCAAGAATACTTTCTTCTATTAAGTTGGCATTCTATGATGCTCACCTTCCCGACACAATTGCTGAAGGCAAAGTGGGTGCATAAGCAAATGTGGTGAAGAAAGATGAGGGTGCCCGGCTATCAAAAGAGATAGCATCTGGGGTCTTAAAAGCTTAAAGGTAAACAAGCGGCCATCTAGCTCAGAAGCAACAAAGTCCTCATGGAGGAAGCACACCAGCCTATGTGATCACGAGGTGCCAAAGGGATCAGTTATCAGGCATCAAAGAACAAAAAATCATATCATTGTGTGCTCACCTCCATGATATGATGGCTTAAGACAAATGGGTGCATAAGCAAACGTGGCAAAGAAAGCTGATTGTGCCTGGCTAACAAAAGATATAGCATATGGGGTCTTAAAAGGCTTGAAGGTAAACAAGCAGCCATCTAGCTGAGAAGCAGCAAAGCCCACATGGTAGAAACACACCAGCCTGTGAGATCAGGAGGTGTCAAAGGGATCAGGTATCATCAGAACAAAAAAATCATATCATAGTGAATGAGGGGGGAGTGTGGAGTGGATACCCAAAGACCATTTGTAGGACACTGGACATCCCCTTACAGAAGGGTCTTGGGGAGGAGATGAGACAGTCAGGGTGCAATGTAGCAACAATGAAAAGTACAACTTTCCTCTAGTTCCTAAATGCTCCCCCCCCCACCCTCTCCCCACGCTACCATCATGATTGGAATCCTACCTTGCAAGTCTGGCTAGACCAGAGGATGTACACTGGGGCAGATAGGAACCAGAAACACAGGGAATCCAGCCGGATGATCCCCTCAGGACCAGTGGTGTCAGTGGCAATACTGGGAGGGCACAGGGCGGGTGGGTTGGAAAGCAGGAACTGATTTCAATGATCTTCATGTGACCTCCTCCCTGGGGGATGGACAACAGAAAAGTGGGTGAAGGGAGACATCGGACAGGGCAAGATATGACAAAATAATAATTTATAAATTATCAAGGATTCATGAGGGAGGGGGAGCGGGGAGGGAGAGGAAAAACTGAGGAGCTGATGCCAGGGGCTTACGTGAAGAGCAAATGTTTTGAAAATAAGGAGGGCAATGAATGTGCAAATGTGCTTTACCCGGTTGATGCATGTATGGATTGTGATAAGAGTTGTATGAGCCCCTAATAAAATGATTTTTTTAAGTAAAAAAAAAAACCAGCTGGTTGTAGAAGATCTTGCCCTTCCAGGCGTGGCCAGACATAGGCACTATGTGTTCGGCTGGTCTGATGAGGCACATTTCACATGCCGTCCAGCTAGAGGGTACTGCACTCCATGGCACATCCAGGAGTGTGGAGCTCCGGTCTCAAGCAGAGGAGGAATTGTGCGTACCAGCACTCCGGATATACAGACCACACAATTTCACTTGCTGCAAGTAAGGACAACTTGAAGTGCTTACTGATGAAGGGAAAAGGTCCACAGCCTTCAGGATGAGCAATTGCTAAACACAAAGGACATTAAAATCTTCACAACTGAGCCCACAAACAGCATCTTGATAAATGGCAAAGAAATTGAAGCTGTCAAGGAATTAATTCTGTTTGAATCAATGGTCAATGTCATGTAAGCAGAAGGCAAGGTCACTCTTAAAAATCCTCTAAACCAGTGTTGACAAAGCCTATGAAATATCCTATAGGTCTACCAGAAGGATAAACAAATCTGTCTTGGAAGAAGGAGAGTCAGAATATTCCTTTCAAGGTAAGTGTGGTGAGATTTTTGTGTCATATTACTTTGGACCTGTTATCTGAACCAACCAATCCTTGGAGGACATAATGCTGGGTAAAGAGAGGGTCGGATAAGAAGAGGACAACTCTAAGCAACATGGTTCAAACATAACATCCGTGGTGAGGATGCTGCAGGATTGGTTTATTGCCCATGAAGATGCCGCGGTTGGGACAGGTTCCATGGCCCTTCGCAACAATAGCACTCCATCACATTTTGGCTTGATGTAGAATTCTGTGTTGAACATCTTTTATTTATTCCATGCCTTTTAGCTTTAAGAAATGCTGGTTTTTGTTGCTTCTGACATGTTTTCATTGCTATCCTAAAATTGTTATTGTGATGAATCATTAGTGTGGGTCCATGTGCATTGACTATAGTAAAACTTTGTGTGCTTTCCTTTGTAAATGCTGATTTTTCTTGGATTATTTTGAATTCCTTTCCTAGCATCATTTCCGTTGACGTGTGTAACAACATTGTTGGAATTCCTTGATTATTAATCTAATATGTTTATACTTCTCTTCTGTTTACGATGTCTTTTCTATTTTGTCCTATCTTGTAGAAAAACGTTTTTTTGTTGTTGTTTTTTTAGGAATGAATAGGAATATTGCTTTGATGAGGGGGTAGGGGAAGAAAAATGGTTTTTATCACTCAGCTCACCCGTTAAATTTTCATATTAAATCGAATTGAACTATATTTTACATTTCCAACAGCTATTTCTTGTTCTCTGACTGGATATAATTGTACACATTTTATGTATCTTTTGAAAAAATTATGAGAAAGCATTTGCCCTGGGCTGAGTTTTCTAGGGAAGCAAAACCACTGAAGCTTGGATCTATACCTATGGCTCCTGGCTGCAGAGACTGACCCGTCTTAAGTCTGGAGGCTTCTTGACTCATGTGACTGCAGGAGCTGATGAAGCTGAGATCAGCAGGTCCGACAGCAGCAGGCTCTGCCAGCACAGCTATCTGTAGTCATTGCAAGGCGCACTCTGAAAGACACTTGCTTTACATTGGATTAGAATGTGATCGAATTAAGAGTATTGCAAGCTCTCTTGGGTCAGGATTGCTACTTGAGTAAAGATGGTGCTTCCCACCACCATTCGCTTCTGTTAAGATCAGAGCTAAAAAATTAATAAATGAATGAATAAATAAATAAAAAGATCAGAGCTGATCACATCAATCACATCATGGGGGAACGACTGCATTATTATGTCCTGCCATCTTATACCATTACTGCCCAACCAGAGAAAGCGACTGAGTCATGCTGACGACAAACTTATTGATCACAGCATGTATCTATTGTGAGTTGGTAGTTACTGTGAGATTTTTCATTTAATCAAACATTCCCATTCGTTTTAAGGTTTTTCACGTTGTATTTCGTACAAAAGAATCCTTCCCTTCACAACTGTAAAAACCGCATGTGCGTTTTCATCTATTTACAGATGAAGAGGTGAGAAGGATGTGAGTCATGGAAAATAAAATTGTTTAAATTTTAGAGAAAGGGGAGCAGTAGGTAAGATGATAAAAAGTCCATTGTTGGTGCAATTCTTTTTTTTTAACATTTTATTAGGGGCTCATACAACTCTTATCACAATCCATACATATACATGCATCAATTGTATAAAGCACATCAACCCATTCCCTGCCCCAGTCATTCTCAAAGCATTTGCTCTCCACTTAAGCTCCCCCCTTCCTCATGAGCCCTTGGTAATTTATACATTGTTATTTGTTGGTGCAATTCTAAACTTTGATTGTCCCATAGTAAATACACACACACACACACACACACACACAACCTTCCTGGCAAGAAATGGGTAGGGGTGGGGCACGGGGCGCTAACCCACCAAAGGGGAGGGTATTGTTTATATCTCCACAGGGAAAGAGGGATCAGACTTCAACCCAGTGTCCCAAGGTGTGAATGCAACATTCTGGCGTGGAGTGGGGAACCAGTGGAGAGGCCCGGGGGGCTGGCCCCAGTCCAAAATACTAAGTGGACGCCTGCTCTTCCCCGCCAGAAGAATTTATTCCAAAGGACTGCATTGAATCTGCAGCTCCGGGAGAGGGACATATCTGATCGGAGCACACAGAAGCAGATGAAGGGGGAGTAGGAGACAGTGGAGCACACCCTGGCCCACAGAGTCTCGAGGACGATGACCCCAATTAGAGCAGCCAGTCCACAGAGAGGATCACATGACCAGCCCATGAGACATGATGCCCCTCACGGACCCATGGCCCTGCTGGGGACAGCACCGGAGACACAGTGTGGGAATTGCGCCTGATCTGATCCTGCCACACGGAGGCAAAGCACTGGGGGAGTGCAGCGGAACAGCAAGGGAATGGAGTGGCAAGGTCCCCAGGGAATGCTGAAAGTGGACTTTGGGGCCAGGGCGTGGTGTTCCAACAGACTGGACTGGAAAACGCTCCTAAAGGCCAACAAGCAATCCTTGAACTAACTCCAAAAAAAAAAAACCACAAACCTTCCTGGCATTTGCTCTGTGTGGCATCAAGAAGCACTTGTGTGTAAATAGTTATTTCCTCCTAAGGCTACAGGAAATGCCAACACCAAGAGTCTCAGTGAAATACAGGCAAAGATTAGCCCTGATGATGGGTATTTCTGAACATTTCTAACCTTGAGAGGGCAATCTTTTAATCTGTGCATTCTATGTGTTAAAAAATGTATTCATTAAGCTTTTATGTGTCCTATGGACGTGTGTGTGTGTGTGCCAAAACCCGGGGAGTCCTATGTACTTTAAGAACATGTCTAAGACCCACTTAAATAAATGCAGGATTTTAAAATAACAATTATTTTATTTTTAAATCATTTATTGGAGGCTCTTACAGCTCTTATAACATTCCCTACATCAATTGTATCAAGCATATTTGCACGTATGATGCCATAGCATTTTCTAAACATTTACTTCATATTTAAGCCCTTGGTATCAGCTCTTTTTTCCCTCCCTCCCCACCCTTCCACCTTCCAGACCCCTTGATAAATTATAAATTATTGTTTTCATATCTTACACCAACGGCTGTCTCCCTTCACCTATGTTTCTGTTGTTCATGGTGGGGGGGGGAGTAATTATGTATCGATCATTGCGATCAGTCCCTCCTTCCTCCCCTTGAAAATATTTTAATATATTCTCCATCTATAAATAATTTGGTAGCTTTTAGGAGCGTGTAGCACAGTGAATTACTTAACATGACTCTCCTAGCCATAGTTTCCTAACTCTCGGCCAAAGATTAGGTGAGAATATGCAAATGAAGAGCTGGCAACCCACCAAGGGGATTGGATGTGAGTTTGTGAAGCCAACAGGGAAGCAGAGAATGTCGTGGAAGGGAAGGCTTCGTGGCAGAATTGGTGAAATCAAGTTTGAGAGTGGAGGCACTCCTAAACTTTGCTCCACAGGAATCAGCCCTGGGCTCTTGCTTATTGCTCTTCCAGGTTGGGAAGCTAGAAGAAGTGAGTATCTTCCCCGTGTAGTCAATTTGTAAAGGAAGAGACTGAAAATTCAGGACATTCTAGATATGAATATGTCATAGGCGTAGTATAGATACGATGATTATGGCTCACATATGCACAAGTGTATTCCAACCAAACATGTTTAAATGTGACTAGTGAATGGTTGCAGACAAGTTCTCTCAGGCACGTACTGGTCTTAGTCTTGCTAGCGTGCCTTCCAACATAAGATCAAATCAACTTAGTGCCTTTGAAGGCCAGTTAAAATTCAAGGCAGAAAGATCCGCTCAGAAGGTTATCGTGACTGCTTTGGGGAACGGCAAAGAGTTAATATTAATTTTTTTTTCAAAATACAATGATGGAGTCTTCTTAAAGACTCCATGAAGAAATTTTAAACTACATTTACGGAGAAAAGGTCTTTGGAAAGTTATACTGAGGAATTTTTCCCTCCATCATGACAAGGGTGTATGACGAGAATTTCATTGGGAAACTTGCACCATTCAACTCTACAGCCCGGACCTTGCCCCTTTCAATACCTTTTTTGTCCCCCAGACTCATCACTTCTTTGATGATGCAGTACAAATCGAAGATCACCAAATTCTTTGGGAAGGGTGGTTGTTGTTAGGTGCTGCCAAGTTGGACTCAGCAGAGCGAAACACTGCCTTGTCCTGTGCCGTGACCGTAATCATGTCTACATGGGAGCCCATTGCTGAAGTCACTGCATCAATCCAGTTCCTTCGGGGTCTTTTGCTTTTCCAACAGATCCTCTCCATAACCAAGCATCGTGTCCTCCCCCAAGGGCTGGTCTCTCCTGACCACATGTCAATCAGCCATCGTCATCCTCGCCTCTAAGTAGCTGGCTGCCAAACAGGTCTGTTTGTTTCTGCCGTCCCTGATTCTTTTGTGGTTCTTCCCCAATACCATCATTCCAACGAGTCAGTTATTCTGTCGTCTTCCATATTCGTTGTTCAATTTGCACATGCATCAGACAGGATGGAAAATACCAGGAATTGGGTCAGGTTCCTTAGTCCTCACATAACACTTTGCTCCAAAGCAATATGTCATTTGGCTCCTTCGCTGCTGCTTCCAGGAGCGCCGATTGTGACTCTAAGCCAAAACGATCCTGGACAGTCTCAATCTTTTCTTCATTTATCATGATGTCGTGCATTGGTCCAGGTATGAGGTCATCCATTACTGAAGGCTGTCGTCTTTGACCTTCATCCGCAAATGCTTCAAGTCCTCGTGACTTTCAGCACACAAGATTGTGTCATTCGGCGTATCTTAGGTTGTTAAGGAGCCTGTCTCTAACCCTGGCGCCATGTTCTTCTTCAAGTAATCCAGCTTCTCAGGTTTACTCGGCACACAGATTGAATAACTATGATGAAAGGATGCAACCCTCATGCACACCTGTCAGGATTTTAAGCCATGCAGTCTTCCCTTGTTCTGTCTGAACCACGGACTCTTCTCCCATGGGTACGTTCTACGTGAGCACATCGAAGTGTTTTGAAATTCTCATTCTCAATGTTTACAAGAAAGAAATTCATGTAAATATTCTCGATGTTTACAAGAAATATCCTAAAATTGATTGTGGTGATGACTGTACAACTTTTTAATAAAATTAAACCACTGAATTTTATGATATTGTGCTATAGTTCAATAACAATTTTAAAAATAAAAAAACACACAAGTAAACATCTTTCAGGTAGTCTCTGCTTCCAGTCACGATCCATCTGACATCAGAAATGATATCCCTTGTCCCATGTCCTTTTCGGAATCCAGTTTGAATTTTTGGCAGCTCTCTGTCGATGTACTACTGTGACCATTTTTTAAAATTATTTTTAGCAAATCCTTATTTGGATGTGTTATTAATGATACTGTTAAATAAGTCCTAGTCTGTCACCTTTCTAGGATGAGCACAAATACAGACCCCCTTCAAGTATATCGGACAGGTCTTTCAAATTTGGGGACATGGTGTTTCATCAGCTTGTTAGAAAAGGTTAGAGAGATGGAAATAACACCTTCAGGATTATATAGACCTAAATGGAGGATATGCCAAAAACAACAATTACCTTCACATTTGAATAAACTTAAAAAACTCATTGTCATCAAGTCATTGCCAACTCATATTGATCCGATAGAACTAGCTAGAACTGCCCCTGTGAGTTTCTGAGACTGTAACCGTTTATAGGAGTGGAAAGTCCCATATTTCTACCATGGATTGGCTGGTGTTTTTTAACTACTGACCTTGAGGATCACTGGCCAATTCATAACCACAAGGCCACCAAGGCTCTGCTCAGTACAGTAGCTATATCTAATGTGATCGATAACCACTGTAGGGGACAGCAGGGATATATAATTCTTTCTTTACACAAAGATCTATTGGCAGAGCCACTCTTGATAATCTGTGGAGCTTCAATCAGCTGTCTTAAACATATTTATAAGGCCTAAGGTCCTTATTCTTTCTCACAGTGTGGTAGCTATATAATCTTGTGTATGGCCTTCTCATGAGGATTATGGGAACTTCCTTTCTCCTGGGAGGTGGGCCACACACTCTGTTTCACCTTTCTGTTGACAAGCCACATGGAGCCAGGCTGATGGCAGCCAGAAACCTGGAGATGCATCCACCGCCATAGGATCCACAGGACTTTCCAGCCACCGGCCTGTGATCTTCCTGCATTCGGCTTCATTGCATGTGCTGCATGAGTCTAAAGAGGAATTTATGGACTAGTATTGGACTTATGGACTTGATCTGGACTGGGCTGAGCTGTTTTCTCAAAATACAATTGCTCTTTAATATGAAGTTCTCTCTTACACACGTATGAGAGTGTCTGGACTTGTTTCTCTAGTCACCCGTCTAACACGCACATCACTTCAGCTCTCTAGGACATGAATATACATTAAGCTGGTCCATTAGAAAATAAAACATCCCCCCCACAATCATGATCCCAATTCTACCCTACAAATCTGGCTAGACCAGAGGGTGTACATTGGTACAGATGGCAACCGGAAACACAGGGAATCCAGGACAGATGACTCCTTCAGAACCAGTGGTGAGAGTGGCAATGCCTGGAGGGTGGAGGGAATGTGGGGTAGAAAGGGAGAATAGATTAAAAGAATCTACATATAGCCTCCTCCCTGGGGGGTGGACAGCAGAGAAGTGGGGGGGACGTCGGACAGGGTAACATATGACAAAATAATAATAAATTATGAAGCATTCATGAGGTAGGGGGGAGTGGGGAGGGAGGGAGAAAATGAGCAGCCGATACGAAAGGCTCAAGTAGAAGGCAAATGTTTTGAGAATGATGATGGCAACCAATGTACATATGTGTTTGACACAATGGATGGATGGATGGATTGTGATAAGAATTGTACAAGCCCCAATAAAATGATTTCTTGTAATGATTTTTTTAATAATAAAAAGTCACCCCCCAAAAAGAAAGAAAATAAAATGTCATGAGTGAATTCCTATCTGGCAGCCCAACATGTAAACTACGACACCGCCAGGGCACCACAATATATTCTGTTATGATTGAACATTTTTACCATTTGTTTCTCTAACTCATTCTTAACTTGTTCTACTTTTTCTTCTATTTTGTTTCCTTTTCTCTCAGTTACAGCACCCAGTGACTGTGTAGGCTCCGTGCAGGAGCAGAGTGTCAGGACAAAAATAAATCCCAGTACCCGGGTTTGGCTCTTAGACCTCCCCAGGACTGCGTTTAGGGTTTGGAGCGCCAGCCCAGGGATGGGGGATTCCAAACTAGTTTCGTTTCTCTCTTTTACACGGTCAGCAATTTCTACCTGGATACAAATGACGCGGCCCGGGCTCCTGATGGGTCATTGGTTTCGGGAGAAGCCCGTCCTCGCTGGCAATTGGTGGCGCCGATTCTCCCTCCCTCGCAGCTTTGATCTGACTCCCAGTGACACTGTAGATGAGCCCAATTCTCTGCAGGACCATGGCTCCCTGGACCCTCCTCCTGCTGCTCTCGGGGGTCTCGGTCCTGACCCCGACCCGGGCGGGTGAGTGCAGGCGGGCTCGGCAGAGAGGCACCCGCCAGGCTGGGGCGCAGACCCTTGGGGTCGCCACGTGGGGCGAGGGGTGGAGGGGTGGGAGTGGTGCGGTGGTCTCAGCCGATGCCCGCCCGTCTGCAGGCTCCCACGCCTTGCGCTATCTGCGCACCACCATGTCCCGGCCGCACGCGCCCGACGACTACCACTACATTGAAGTCGGCTACGTGGACGACACGCAGTTCGTGCGGTTCGACAGCGACGCTCCGAACCCGAGGCTGGAGCCGCGGGCGCCTTGGATGGAGACGACGGAGCCGGGGTACTGGGAAAAGGAGAGTAAGCGCGCCCGCCGCCGGGCCCAAGGTCACATAGATGACCTGCGGGATCTGATTGCCGCCTACAACCAGAGCCAGTCAGGTGGGTCACGCCGAGGCTGGGCTTCAGGGCACACGCTCCCCGGGTCCCAGGGGCTCGTCTGCACCTGCAGACCTCGCAGTCCGCACCCACCTTTGACCCCGACCTGCGCGGGAATCGCTCGGGTTTCATTTGTTTGCAGTTTAAAGGCTGATACACTCTGACCAATCACCGCTGGCCAAAGCCAAGAGATGGGGCTAGCCGCGGGCGGGGCGGCTGATAGACTGGCCGGTCAAAGCCAGGGGGCGGGGCTGGGCGGGGGCGGGGCTGATAGACTCTGACCAATCACCGCCGGCCAAAGCCAGGAGGTGGGGCTAGCCGCGGGCGGGGCGGCTGATAGACTGGCCGGTCAAAGCCAGGAGGCTGGGCGGGGGCGGGGCTGATAGACTGACCAATCACCGCCGGCCAAAGCCAGGAGGCGGGGCTAACCGAGGGGTGGGGTCAGTGTCTCACACTCTTCAGGTGATGTGGGGCTGCGACACGGGGCCGGATGGACACCTCTTCCGGGGGTACCTGCGGTGGGGCTACGACGGCGCCAATTTTATCACCCTGAATGAGGACCTGAGCTCCTGGACCGCCGCAGACGAGATAGCTGAGGTCACCAAACGCTTCTGGGAGAAGGCTCGCCTGCCAGATCATAAGGACTACTTTGAGAGCACTTGTGTAAAGGAGCTCCATAGTTACCTGGAGAAGAGGAAGGAGATGTTGCAGAGTGCAGGTACAGGGGGACCGCTGGGCGCCTCCCCGAACTCCTTTCTAGCTGTGTCCATGCTTCAGGCTTCTCAAAATAAGGTGGGAAATGGGGTGTCCGAATACCCTCTCACACGGGTGAGGAGGGAGAAGTTAGCCCAGATGTCTAGATCTGGTACCATAGCAACTGCCCAGAGGAGCTCCCTTAGGTACCGACCTGAAACGACCCCTATGCACAACAGAAGAAAACACTGCTGGGTACTGCTTCGATCCTCACAAATAGCCTGTGTCTGTGCCCGTTGATTCAGCTACTGTGTCTGTCCATCTCATCAAAGGCCTTCTTCTTTCTGCTACCCCTCCACTATACTAAACATGACATCCTTCTCCAGGGACTGGTCTCTCCTGACTATATACCCAAAGTAGGTAACATGAAATCCAAGCCATCCTTGCTTCTAAGGAACACAATCTTACTTCTGATACAGACCTGCTTGCCCGTTTAACAGTTTTTGGTGCTTTTAATATTCTTCTCCAGCACCACAATTCCAATGCATCGATTCTTCTACTGTCTTCCTTATTCAGTGTCCAACTTTCACATGCATACAATGCCATGGAGAATACCATGGCTTGGTTCAGGCACACCTTAGTCTTCAAAGTGACATCCTTGCTTTTCAATGCTCCGAAGAAGTCTTGTGCAGCAGATTTACCCAATGCAATATGTCTTTTGATCTCTTGACAGCTGCTTCCATGAGCAGCCCTTAAAAATAGTTAAGGGCGGCATCAAAGAACAAAAAATCATATTGTGTGCTCACCGTCAGACAAATGGGTGCATAAGCAAAAGTGGTAAAGAAAGCTGATGGTGCCTGGCAATCAAAAGATATAGCGTGTGGGGTCTTAAAGGCTTGAAGGTAAAAAAGCAGCCATCTAGTTAAGAAGCAACCAAGCCCACATGGAAGAAGCACACCAGCCTATGTGATTATGAAGTGTCGATGGGATCAGGGATCAGGCATCAGAGAACCAAAAAAATCAAATCATTGTGAATGAGGGGGAGTGCAGAGTGGAGACCCAAAGTCCATCTGAAGGCAACTGGACATCCCCTTATAGAAGGGTCTCGGGGAGGAGACAAGCCAATCAGGGTGCAGTGTAGCTACAATGAAACATACAACTTTCCTCTAGTTCCTAAATGCTTCCTCCTCCCTCCCCACCCCCCACTATCATCCCAATTCTACCTTACAAATCTGGCTAGACCAGAGGATGTACACTGGTACAGATAAGAACTGGAAACACAGGGAATCCAGGATGGATGATCCCTTCAGGACCAGCGTGGAGTGCCGATACCAGGAGGGTGAGGTAGAAAGGGGGAACCAATTACAAGGATCTACATATAACCTCCTCCCTGGGGGGGGTGGATAATAGAAAAGTGGATAAAGGGAGATGTCGGACAGTGTAAGATATGACAAAATAATAATTTATAAATTATCAAGTGTTCATGAGGGAGGGGGAGAGGAAAAGGAGGGGGAAAAATGAGCTGATGCCAGTGGCTCAAGTAGAAAGCAAATGTTTTGAGAAGGATGATGGCAACAAATGCACAAATGTGCTTGACACAATGGTTGTATGTATGGATTGTGATAAGAGTTGTATGAGCCCCCAATAAAATGATAAAAATATATAAATTAAAAAATAGTTCAAAGAAACACTCTTTTTTATTCCCAACTTATCAGCCGTTCTCATTGATCCTGGTATTGACCCTGGGACCCACAAAGGACTTTGTTTGTCGAGCTTTGTTCTCTATCTCACCTCCATCTCACGTTTGGAGGTCTGATTCCAGCTTTTCCAAGTTTCTCGGTCTCTGGCCAAGTCAGAACTAGAAATCCCTATTCTTCTTCTCAGGCATCTGGAATCTCTTACCCTGAGCTGCTTCACCCTCATTTTAGGACTTTCCAAGAAATAGGGAAGAGATTGCCCCAGATCGCTAGTCCAGGCTGGTTCTGGGTTTTGCCTTCCCTCTCTCAAGCCCCAGTTATCTTGTCCATGCTCAGGATGAGCCCATAAAGCGTTCTTGAATATTTTCACTCATTCCCTCAGACCCCCCAAAGGCACATGTAACCCACCACCCCATCTCTGAACACGAGGCCACGCTGAGGTGCTGGGCCCTGGGCTTCTACCCTGCGGAGATCACCCTGACCTGGCAGCGAGACGGGGAGGACCAGACCCAGGACATGGAGCTGGTGGAGACCAGGCCTTCGGGGGATGGCACCTTCCAGAAGTGGGCGGCTGTGGTGGTGCCCTCCGGGGAGGAGCACAGATACACATGCCATGTGCAGCACCAGGGGCTGCCCGAGCCCCTCACCCTGAAATGGGGTAAGACGCGGGTGAGGGCTGAGCCACTGCTCAGGGAAACGGGTTCTTCTATGTGCCGGTGTCTGTGTTCCTCACCTTTCGTTCTCTTCCCAGAGTCCTCTGCTCAGTCTGCCAGCCCCATCCTGGGAGTCATCGTGGGCCTGGTTCTCCTGGTGGTTGTCAGAGCTGTCGTCTCTGGTGGTGTGGTCAAGAGGAGGAAGATCTCAGGTAAGGTATGGGGTGGGTTTCAAGCCCCAGATGGGCGTTTGCCTGTCTTCTGTCTTGTTGCTAAGAGGCACCACCAGGAACCCCTTGCTTACCCTGACTTGGGGAGCCGTACGCTAATATTGTGAACGTGAAGGAAAGATTTCTCACCTTGAGGATTCTGCTGATGGGGACCGGATTCCCACAGCCCTGCTGAGGATGGACCTCTAGGGAGGGCGATTGGTTCCAATCCCCGTACATCTGCTTTATTCTCACTTCTTGATCCTACCTGGTCCCTCGCAGTCCTCTGGGACTAATGTTAGAACTGTATTGTCCTCCCTGCTCCCTGGTCCCTCACAGGATGTTTGCTTCCCACAGGTGGAAAAGAAGGGAACTAGGCTCAAAGAAGAGGGGGATCCCGAAGACCTTTAGACTCGTACAGACAGGTACATATGGGAAGGGGGGGAGCTCCCTGCCTCCAGAGCGCTCTGACCACATCCTGCTTTGGTCTTTTCCAGGCAAGGGCAGTGCCTCGGGCTCTAACGTGTGTCTCTCTCACTGCTTCTAAAGGAGAGACCCTAGGGGTCCTGTCATGGGAGGGCGGGGGCGGGGGGCATGACTGGGTTAAGGGGATGGTTTGCATGTAGACATCTGGAACATGTGGTTGGCTGCTGAGCGTGTCAACACTCACCAGCAGTTGACCCCAATTTTTTGTGATTACCCTCTTCTTTTTTTACCCTCTTCTTTTTATTTATGTTTTATCACCCTCTTCTCTAGTGAGACAGCAGACACAAAAGCTGCTCATAACTTCAAGAACCCCTGACTGTCTTTCTGCATCTGGCATTTGAATATGTTTGCATTCCCTTCTGCATAATGGGAAGCCATGGAGAGAGGAGTCCCAGACCTCTTCTCCACTCTGACCTGTGTCCTTTGCCTCGTCGGCATTCCTGTTCCAGCAGAGTGGGGGGGCTGGGAAATGGAAGAGGAAAATCTGGACATTGAAGCAGGACCAAATAAATAAATAAAGCCCGGAGAAGCTTTTGAGGACCCTTTGGGGTGTTGCATGAGCTGAGCAGGAGCGGGCCTGTGCCTGGTGGGGACTCAGCACTTTATGGGTTTGACTAAGTGACTCCTTAGCTGGGTCATTGCCAAGGCTCTGTTCTCCTGGTCCCTGCAGAACCTTTGATCTCTGGGCTCCGGACCATTCATAACCCAGCCCTCATCCTCTCTTCAGGACCTGGGATAGAGAAGACGTCCGAGGCCAGTCAGCCCTGGCTGTCATTACTGTGGCTAATTTTGTGTATTGGTATTTACAGAGGATTTTATCCACTCTTATTTTCATTTCCCTCTGGGTGTCCTTGAGCCTTACAGCAACCGTTACTGTTTTCCTGTCACTGCCCCGACAAGGTGGCCCCTCGCACAGGTTTGCACACAAGCTCAGCTCTTGCCTTCCTCCTTCTAGGACCCTTCTGGATAGTTCTTTACATTTCCCCTCCACATTCCAAACAAAACCAAACAACAAACCCTTCCCTTCTCCCCGCCCTCGCCCCCCGCCCCACTCCCACCTCTCTCTCTTAGTTTGCTCCCCTATGGTCAGGACAGACTGACTGGCCACTCTCCCTAGCCTATATCTGCAGTGCTGTCCTCCAGTACATTCTTCTAGGGAGGTCAGATTGGGGCCGGCCCACAGTCCTCTCTGTTGATGTACTGCTCCATGCCTGCACATTGCCCTCCAGGCTTGGAGCACCAGAATGACCTCTGGTCTCTCCCTTTCCTGTGGAGGCATAATCAGTACCCTCTGGGTAGATTAGGGCTGTTTCCCCACACCATCTTTTTTTTTCCCCCCTCATTTTTAGTGGGTTGTCATTTGCATCTCTGGTTTGGTCTGACCCCTGCCAGAGTGCCTGGACCTTGACCCAGAAATTATGCATTAAGTAACTTATCCTTTATGCCCATTGTGCTTTTTGAGCTTGCCTCGTGGACTCATGTTGTACTTGTCCTTTTGTGCTTGGCTAACTTGGCTTAGCATGATTTCCTCCAACAATTTCCCATGAGATCAGGTGCTTCCTGCTTTCGTCACTGATTTTTAGGGATGTGTAGTACTCCATTGTGTGTGTATACCAGAGCGTTTTCATCCATTTGTCAATTGATGGAAATGTAGGTTGTTTCCAATTCTTTGCCATTGTGAACTGCTCTGTGGTGAGCATTGACACACAGATGTCTGGTCGTGGTCTGTCCCTTGCTTCTTCTGGGTAGATGCCCACTAGGGGGGTTGTTGGGTCACATGATAGCTCGATTTCCATTTGTTTTAAGTATCGCCAAATCAATTTATGTAGTGGCTGTACATACCTACAGGACCTCCAGCAGTAAACAAGAGTTCCTAGTACCACACCCCCTCCAACATTTGTTGCTTTCTGATTTTTTGAATTGGGCTTTGAGGGTATTAAGTGGTATCTCACGGCTGCTTTAATTTGCATTTCCTTTATGGCTAATGATCAGGAACATTTTCTCATATGTTTATTGGCCATTCGGGTTTCCGCCTTCGTGAAACTTCTCTGGGTCTTTTGCCCACCCCCTCAATGGGTTCTGTTTTTTAATTATTGTAGTCTAGCAGTGTATTGTAGATTTTAATATTAAGCCCTTTGATGTGTCATTGCTAAAGATGTTTCCCATTCTGTGGACTCTCTTAATACTTTCTTGGTGAAGTCTTTTGATGTGCGCAGGTGCTTTATTTTTAGTATAGCCCATTTGTTAATTTGTGCTTCCTCTATGTTCCTTCCCAATTTCCTGTCGCTTATGTATTTCCTACGCTAAAGTTCTTAGATTTGTCTCCGTTCCCTCATTGATGGTCAGTAGTGTGGGGGTTTACTTTGAGATCTGTGATCCACATTGAATTTATTCTTGTGCGTGGAGTGAGGCAAGGGTCTTGCTTCATTGTCTGCAAATAACCATTTTTTCCAGCACCACTTGTTGAAGAAAGAATCCACTTACCATTTAATATTTGGGGGCCCTTATCTAAGATCAGTTGTCTGTATGCTAATGGTTTTGTGTCTGAGTTTTCTTTTCCATTGGTCTGAGTATCTGTCATTATACCAGTATCATGCTGTTTTGAACACTGTGGCTGTATAAGAGGTGTTAAAAGTCAGGTAAAGCAAGCCCTCCGTCTGTTCTTGAGGAGTTCTCTGCTAATTCGGGGCTTCTTCCCTCTCCTTATGAAGTTGGTAGTCAGTTTTTCTTCCAATTATTTGAAGAAAGATGTTGGTCTTTCTATGGGGATAGTGCCTTGGGTAGAACTGGCATCTTTACTATATTGAGTCTTCCGATCCATGAGCCCAGGATAGTCTTCCATTTGTGAAGGTCACTTTTGGTTTCTTGTAACAGTGTTCTATAGTTTTCCTTATACAAATCTTATGGTTTTGGGGGTAAGGTATATCCCACATATTTCAATTTGTACTTGGCTACTGTGAAGGGTAGTACCTTTTGATTTCTTCTTCCATAATGAAGCTTAAGTTATTGATTTGAGATGCTTATAATTATATATGCCTGTAACTTTTTATTATGGAAGATATCATACATAAAAATTAGAGAAAGTAGTGAAAGATCTTTGTCCATGGGAGGGTGGAGGGAAGGTGAAGGCGAAAGGGGGACCAGATTACAGGGATCTACATATAACCTCCTCGCTGGGGGACGGACAACAAAGAAGTGGGTGAAAGGAGACGTCGGATGGTGTAAGATATGACAAAATAATAATAATTTATAAATGATCAAGGGGTCATGAGGGAGGGGGAGCAGGGAAGGAGAGGAGCTGATACCAAAGGCTCAAATAGAAAGCAAATGTTTTGAGAATGACGATGGCGACAACTGTACAAATGCGTTTGACACAATGGATGGATGGGTGGATTTTTATAAGCGTTGTATGAGCCCCCAATAAAATGATTAAATAATTTAAAAATATACTTGTCCAACTTTAACAAATTTCCTATGAGAATCATAGCAGCCTGGAAGGAATACAGGTGAAACCTGGCTTGACTATCGCAGTGAAAAAAAAATCCCTCAAAATCAATTTTTTAAATGCCATTCTTTTTTTTCTTAGGAGTGGTTATGGCCCAGAGCAGGGTTCTTAGTTCCAGATGAAGTCTCAAGAGGGATTAAAGCGAATCACTAGAAAAATAAATGTTATGAATATACCTGCACATGGCCTTTTGGGGGAAGTTCATATCCATTATGTTTAGGACAGGATCTATTCTCTAAGTCTTTCCTTTAGTCCTAAGACAAAACTTTCAAGTAGAATTTAAAACATAAGAAATCATGTTTGCGGATAGGGCAAGATATGACAAAATAACAATCTGTGGATTATCAAGGGCTCATGAGGGAGGGGAGAGCGGGGAGAGAGGGTGGAAAAAAAGAGGACCTGATGCAGAGGGCTTAAGTGGAGAGCAAATGCTTTGAGAGTGATTAGGGCAAAGAATGTATGGATGTGCTTTATACAATTGATGTATATATATGTGTGTGGATTGTATTAAGAGTTGTATGAGCCCCTAATAAAATGTAAAAAAAGAAAAAATGATTAGGGCAAAGAATGTACAGATGTGCTTTATACAATTGATGTATGTATATGAATGGATTGTGATAAGAGTTGTATGAGCCCCTAATAAAATGTTTAAAAAGAAATCATGTTTGGTCTGAACTGTATGGTACTTTATCATAATTAGCTACCCCCAAAAAGACATTGTTGGTACCTATCTGGGTATTGGAGACAACACACAAACACACACAACACACACACACGGGTAAGTAAAAAGTATAGCTACAAGGGTTCCAGTTAATATATGCATTAATTGATTCCAAACATTATGTTTAATCATGTCTCTATAAACAGTGGATGAATGCAGACAAGTTTGCTCAGCAACGCACTTGTCATGGTCGCATTAAGGTGACTTCAAAAACAGAGTCTGATCAAGTTATTTGAGACACCAAAAGAGTAGTCTTGATAGAATTTCTTGACGGACCCAGAACAACCACGGGGGCTTATTTATGAAGAGGTTTGTTTTTCATTAAAAACTGGTGAAAGAGAGGCCATTAAAGTTGTGCCAAGGAACTTTCTGACCCATCCTAACACACCTGCTCATTCTGGAAGGGCATCGTGGGCTGTCCTGGGAGACTCACTGGGAAACCTTCTCCCATCCACCTTCCTGAGAATATTTAACAGGAACGTGGCTCCAGCGCCTCAAGGAGGTCCAAACTGCTGAGCGAAAGAAGACGAGCTTCTGTGGGAAAGGGTTGGAACGTTGGGAGGCCTGCCTTCAGTAGGGTATAGACCTATATGAGGGACATGTTAAGAAACAATAGCTTCACAATATGATACTTGTGTTTCATAATGTTTTTTATGATTTTATAGCAGTTTGGGTTTTTTTTTTTAACCTTATCCTTATGGGTGTGATTTTTCTGGTCTACTTGTCTATTTCTCCCTTGTCCCTTCTGCTTCCTCACCGTCCTACAGGAGGAAGGTCCTCAGCACACTGCTGTAAGGATGACATCAGGGCACAAGAGAAGTGTCACCGTGTCCGACTGGGTGGGAAAATTATATTTCTGGGTGTCTTCGGGCTGTGACCTGATGGATAGGTTGGGCTCCACTCCTAGCTGACCTCGTCCCTAACCCACACAACCACCAATGAGATTGATCTACACAAGGACTGCAAGAGAGACTCAAACGTAGGAGTGATGGGGCAGGATGGGGCAGTGCTTTGTTCTGCTGTACTTAGGTTTTCCATGAGTCAGAACCCCACACCACAATACATCCTGCATGTTTTGAAGAAAATTCCAGGCAATTTCATCTGCGTTTTAATGTCTCTGTAAAGAAGAGTGTATACAACTCATAACTACAATACCATTATCTAGTGTTAATTATTATTTGATTCTTTTTTTAACAACAATTCTTAATGCTATCAATTCTCCAGTGCATGTCCTCATTTTCCTGATTCTCTCATGTTTGTCAGATCACAAAACAGAGGTGTGGGTTCTGTCATTCTCTCCTCTTTTTTCTTTTTTTTTTGGATTAATTTTATTCCCCACAGCTTCTTCTTCTTCCCCCCTACCCCCACCCCACAGCTTCTTCTATAGCATCTCATCCTATATCCTGGAAATTTAAAATTAAAAACATTCTTCTACAGTGACACATCAATGCACTTTAAATTTCTGTAAGATATTTTCTAAAGTTATTCTTTAAAGTCCATAATTCTAAAGCATTTTCAATGTGCTCTTAAGCCCCTAATAAAACGATTTTTTTAAAAGAAAAAAAAGTTGGAAAAATAAAATTTGCTGGCATATTAAAAAAATGTGCTCTTATCTGCTTTTACTTTAAATATTCTATTGCAGTTGGAGCATTCTCTCCATTTTACGGTGGGAAAAAAAGATACATGGGACTAGGGAAACTGAGGAACTGATTATTAAATGCACACTGGATCTCAGAGATGTCAAATTTTCAAAAGTTTAAAAATAACAATGGAATTGAAATGGGTTAAATTAAAAATACCTTTAAAGGTTTCTTTCACCTGTTTTTTTTTAATACTCTTAATATGACTATCAGATATTTTAAAATGTACAGTGACACCTTGGTTGTCTAGCTCAGTTCGCTCCAAAGTTTTGTTTGAACACCGTAAAGTTTGAGAACTGAACATATTTTTTCCATAAGAACTCATAGAAAATCAAGTTACTGGTTCTGAGGCCCAACAAGTACACTTAAAATTCATTTTTATCCAGGATAGTCATACAAAGTTAATAGTCCTAGGTGGTGGAAATACCCCTTACACAACGTGTAAACAGTACATTAAATATCAAAACACAATACGGTCAATAAAATATTTCATGCAAAAAAGCCTAACACAAGAGCATGGTGAGTGTTCTAGCGGGGCTCCCTGCTGTCTGAGCAAGAGCAGTGCTTACGCTGGCGTGGCCTTCCTTTGCGTGTGGGGTTAGAAGTGGCAACTCACTCTCGGTGAGAACGGGCCTTTCCAAGTCGGATTTTCGGTTTGACTGTCGCGTGAAGGTAGGAACCCTGAGCAGGTTTTTTTCTGAACTTTGCTATGTGATGAGTGGAAAGTTCAAGCTTAGAGTCATTTAACAACTACACCTGCTCTCACATCATGTTCCACATCCTGTTTATTTTCAGTGCACTATCAACCAAAAGAAACCTCGTTTCCTTTTTTATTCAGGTGTACTGCATAATTTGCATAATGTATGTATTGACATTACTTAGAAATTGTGGCAGTTACTTAATCTACTGTCAATTTGAGTGAAGGGGTGGAGGCTAGCCTGTCAATCAGGTCACAGCCAATGATGCCTCTGTGTGGGGCTGGCCTTCTGAGGATTCTGGGAACTCGTCTTCCTCCCTGGAGGTGGGACACACACTCTCTCTGTGGGACATTCCTGTTGACAAGCCACATGGAGCTATGCTGATGAAGCCAGAGCCCTGGAGCTGGAGGAGCCACGTGGAGATCCACACCAGTGCTTCCACTACCACTGGATCTACAAAACTTTTTCCACGCACTGGCCTGTGATCTTCCTGCATTCAGCATCATTGCATGTGTTGCATGAGTCTGAAGAGGAATTTATAGACTGGTATCAGACATATGGGCTAATATCAGACTTATGAACTTGATCTGGACTGGGCTGGGATGTTTGGTTTTTTTAAGATAATTTTATTGGGGGCTCATAACTCTTATTACAATCCACACATCTATGTGTCAGGCATATTTGTACATACATTGCCATCATTCTTTTCTAGAGAATTTCTTTCTATTGAGCCCTTGGTATCAGCTTCATTTTATTTCCCCCTCCCTCCCCCTGGGGTGTTTTCTTAATATACAATTACTCTTCATATAGAACTTACTTGCAAGATATGACAAAATAATAATTTATAAATTATCAAGGGCTCATGAGGGAGGGGGAGCAGGGAGGGAGGGAGGGGGAAAAAAGAGGACCTGATGCAAAGGGCTTAAGTGGAGAGCAAGTGCTTTGAAAATGATGAGGGCAATGAATGTACAGATGTGCTTTACGCAATTGATGTATGTATGCATTGTGATAAGATTTGAATGAGCCCCTAATAAAATATTTTTTTAACTCTTTTTTATACACATGAGTGTCTATGAATTTGTTTCTCAAGTCAACCCAGACTAACACAGCAAAATTACTGGACGAAGGTTAAAGTTTTGGTTTTAATTAAGCACATGCTACAGTGCAAAGCTGCCACGAATAATATCAACAACTTAACAGCATCAATAGCTTTTCAGATACAAATTTATTTCCAGCACAGTTGGCAAACATATTAATTACAAGTTAGAAGTAGTCTGTCCAAGTGCTTTGAAACATGACTATAACAGTCATTTACAGTTGCTCAATTACAGTTTAAAAAAATAAAGTCTGGAGCCCAGTTGGGGCTTCCTACTCTCATCCCAGCCCGTCACAATGCCTTGGTGTCAAGTGCACAATTCAAAGGCTGTGTGCATAGTCCAAGGCCATGATCTCCCAAGGAACCAGAGGGACTTTATGAGACATGAACAAGCAACAGCATGAAGTCTATCCTTTCTAAAAAATTGCCTCCCCACTGCCCGCAGCCCTCCCCGGGGCTTGCTTAAGCAGTTTGCTACGAAAACTCAAGATGAGGGGCAGGCAAGAGGGCAGCACTGCCACCGACACTACCTCACTTTGAGCAGCTCCCTTACATTTTGAGACTCAACCTCTGAAAAACAGAAATTCATTGAGTAGCATGTGGGAGGGGAAGCTGCACATTAGAGACGAGGGGGGCTCTGGGGGAGCGTTCTGAAGTCACGCCAATCACGTTCGCACATTGCTCCCCTGAGCCAAGCCCAGCACCACCCTTTAGCAGTGCAGGGATGCTCCCTGGGGAGAGCCCTCAGTACTAGGGGGTGGCTTACTGGTCCTTTAAAATGTCACCAGCATTCCTTGATCTTTGGAACTAGCAAGGGGCAAATCAAAGCCTAACACTGAATGAGGCTGCAGGAGTGGCTGGACAGCAGGTCCTCTTCAGGCATGATCAGTGACTCACACCTTGGGGGCATAGCCGAAGGGCCGCAGAGAACCTGCTGGGGCCACAACCTGTGACCAGAGGTTCCTGGGAGCAGGGGGTGGGGGCGGAATTCACAAGCTTGGGGACCTGTCTCCACGTAAGATGGGCTTCTAAGCCAGACTGACCTAGTAGCCAGGTTCACACATTCAAGGAGGCCCCGCTGACTCCTGGCCAGATGCAGCCCGTGGCTCCTGTAAGTGGGTCAGGATATTGTATATCTAGCGGAGTGGTTCTCAACCCTCCTGATGCCACCGCCCTTTAATATAGATCCTCATGTTGGGGTGACCCCCCCCAACCATAAAATTATTTTCATTGCTACTTCATAACTGTTAACTTGGCTACCGTTAAGAATCATCATGTAAATATCTGATCGGCAGGGTGCATTTTCATTGTTACAAGTTGAACATAATGAACGCATAGTGAATAATTACAAAACAAGACGGAACTATACATCATGAAATATTATGTGTCTTGGGCAAGCCCTGTGGAGGGGGGTCGTGACCCACAGGTTGAGAACCGCTGTCCTAGACCTAGGGCCACCCAATCAACATGGCCTTCTCATCCTGTCCCTCTCAGGGTCACTGACACACAGAGCTGTGAGAACTGTTAACAGCGAAGGCAAATAAAAGTACTACGGGAGCCGCCACTAGAACACAGTGGATGTTTGACGGAAGACCCCCACCAGCCCCCGAAACAAAACAAACTGAAGGTACTTCTCTGTTGTTTCTGGAGCAGTGTGTGTGGCTTTTACTTTTTTTAATTAATAAATCATTTTATTGGGGATTCCTCAGCTCTTATAATAATCATCCATTGTATCAATTGATACATATGTACACACACGTAGCACATTTATACACATGTTACCATCATCATTTTCAAAACTTTTTTTAAGTGGAGAGAGCAAAACGCTTTCTTTCTTCTTGAGCCCTTAATATCAGCTCCTCTTTGTTCCCTCCCCCCCAATAATTCATAAATTATTATTATTTTCATATCTTGCACCGTCCGCTGTTTCCCTTTTTCGCCCACGTTTCCCCACCCCCCAGAGGGGGGTTGGAGTTATTTGTCTATCATTATAGTCGTTTCCCCACTTCTCCCCCCACTTTCCCCTACCCTCATGGTGTTGCTACTCCCATGACTGTTCCTGAGGGGTTTGTCTCTCTCTGGTTATATACTTCCCAACAAATAAGACATTTTACTGTTGTGTTAAACTTTAGAAAGTACATCTTCAAACAAGTTTCCCATTTAAAACACACACATACACACAATGACAAAATGAAAACACCGTCAGTCAGGCCCATTGTGACCGAATGTGAACATCCCGTCACCAGTGTCTCAGACACTGAGGCCTGACTCCAGCGACCTTGAGGTTTCACTGCTATGTACATTGTATCTACAGGTGGGTACAGCGTTCTTAGTCAGGAAGCAAGCACCTGGGCAAAGGGTTACTCTTCCACATATCAGGCGATGGTACAGAGGACAGTTCAAAGATAGGAACCATTATTACCTGTGGGGGGTAAGATAACCAGGTTTCTAGTCTTTAAATTGAAATAAATTTAAAGAAGAGAGACTGGTTCAGAAAGAAAAGTATAACCCAAGAAGAGTTACTAAAACGATCCAGAAAGCTTTTCCCATGGCCCAGCATGCGAGCCCGACTTCATACGGACTTGGATGGTCAGGAACAAAAAGCTGACCTCTGAAAAAGAAAGCCCTGGGCATTCTGGGTAGGTGTTTGGCACCCAGAATTCCACCGCCCGCCCAGAAGGCTGTTCCTTCATGTCACAGAGGAATGTCAATGGGAGGCCGGCCAAGTCTTCTCTGCATGGTTCCTTTCTTTGGAACGATTTGCATTTGAAGCACTGGATTGTTTCCTTGGCCAGGGAGGAAATGAGCTTCTCTTCTACTCCAAGTAGAAGCCAGGAGTCTGTGGTGAGAAATGTAGGAATGGCTGCTTTGCATCCACCCAGCATCGAGAACCGATTCCAGCTTCATAATTCATCTGTGAAGGAGCGCTCTCAAGACCCGGAGACCCTGAAATGGGTAAAAGTGTGAAATGTTGTGGGGGGAGGTCAGATGCTCACAGGCATCCTCTCTGAGGGTGATCAGTTGCCAGACAGCAGGGGCCCCACTCCCTGCTGTTAAGGACAATGGATGCCTGCAGTCATCTATTTGGTTCCAGTAGGTGGGGTTCACACCCTACTGATAATGGATCAGGTCAAAGTTAAGCTGCCATCCTAAATCTAGGATCCGCCCATCTTGTCACATGTATACCCCCAATCCCTCCTCTTCCTATTGAGTGTATGTCCCTAGACCACCCCCTCATTACTGTTTTACCTACAACACAACTCCTTCCTGTGACATAGGTCCTCACCTGTAATTAGGGGGCTTGCATGTCCCCAGAGAATATAAAAGGCCTGGGCTAGCATTAAATCTCTCTCCCTCCACGTGGACCACCAAGTGAGGCTGAGGTGAGCATGCTACCATGAATTGTGTCTGACTCCATTTATTTCAATATTTCTCTTCTATCTCTCATGCTCTCTATGACTTTACTACGATCTTTGCTTTTTATCACTGTACAATCGCGCCTACCGGACCCGTAATGACGTGTTAGGGGCTGGCTTCCCCTGACAAAATGTTATCTGGAGATGGAGATGTATGTATTAGGTAGCTAGCTTGGGGACAGGGGCGATGTCCCTCCCATGCCTGCAAAGGCCCTCAGAGGAAGTTGGAAAGAAAAAACAAATTTTTTTTTTGAGAAAGAAATTTTGGCAGCCTTTGGACACCTATGGCAAGGCCTCAAACTAAGCATGCACAGACACAAGCCCAGGTGAAACCAATGCCTTGGACACACCTACCTTAGGTACATCACAGGTGGGCCTAACTCAGCCAACGGGCTCAACCAATATCATTAACCACGCCTCTCCAGCCAGAGGTTTGAAATATCCTGGCTGTGGGATGGCCAGGCTCTCTTTCCCTGCTCCTGGTCAGCGGCAGGTGGAAGGGGAGCATCTCCCTCCCCTGTGCAGGCGCACACAAGGGCCCCGTTCTCTTAGCCTCTAGGGTTCTTGGGCTTCTGACCTCCCAGGATCCCACCCACCCCCAGGTGCACACATGTGGGTGCTCTTTTCCACGTGAACCCCAGTGAGGCTTCCATGTGGCTTCACATGCTTTCCAGAAACAGCGTGTACCCTTTGGGACTGTAAAATCTAAAACTTCTCCTGTCCTTCATAAAAACTCACGTGGATTACAAAATGTGCTTCGACGTGAATTCTTTCAGCGTGCAAAGCAACGAACTGAGGTATTACCCACTCAAGAAACCTGACGTTTGTTCTGGAGGGAAAACAGGTTTCATTCTGGGTACTGGGAGACACATTTAAGAAATCCTAAATTAAAATACGGTCATCGTGGGAGCTGCTGCTGATTTGAAATTCATCAAGCAGTAGCCAAAATACACATCCATCAATTTGTGTAAACAGAAAGTGCTTGCAGGTGTTGGATTGGGGATGGGAACACGAGCTCACCTTGGGCACACGGAAGAATTACAACCAGTTGAGATGCAAAAGCGGCAAAAGGAGTTTATTAGCTAGTTCGAGCTAGGGCGTCCCTCCCTCCACTGCCCAGCGCAGCGGGGACCCAGTGTCCAAAAGGGAATCAGCCTCAAGTTCTTTGTTCCCTGGGCTTTTATGGGGCCAGGGACTGGGGGATGTCCAGTGTTGCTATTCTTTAAACTTATTGGAGAAACCTCTGGCGTCAGCGTTGTCCAGTGGCGGTTGGCAAGCAGTTTTGTGTGTGTTTTCTTGACTGGTCAATCGGTGTTTGCTGTACCCTACTGGTCAGTCTGGGACAGGTGATGCCTTTTCTGACTGAATTACATCAGTGTCCAGGAATCTGAAATTATTGCTTAAGTCTGCCCCAGACTTTGCTTTTATACAGCCTGTCATGGTGCTGGTGCTGGCAGTTGTAAACCAGGACCCCACACAGGGTGTCAAGGGTCAAGAGCAAGTTGCTGTGTTTTTCTATATATGATAGGCAAGATAAACAATCTCAAGGAGAAAGCAACGGACCAATGGTTGGCGTGGGGGTGGGGGGCCAGGGGAAGGGGAAGCAAGCAGGGAGCCAACAAACTCAGGGACCAGGGAACAAAAAGGGATCTAAAATCGATGGCGAGGATAGTGTATAATGCCTGGTAGGGTTTGATCCACTGTAATGCAGCCAAGAGGAATTACTGAGACCCGAATGTAGAGTGAACATTTTAGTGGATCAGGAGGGAAGAAAAAGGAAGAACTAGGAGGCAAAAGTCATATGTAGAGGTATAAATACATGTATGTACGTAAATATATTACTATTTTTGAATAGGGGTATTAATCTATGTGCATATATTTATATGTTAAATTATTAAGGTAGCAGGTGGACTTTGGTCCTCGACTTAAGTCTTCCCTCAACCGAAGACCACTTTGTTCTAATAACCTGGCTCTGTGTGATACCTGCCCAACACGATCGCCGAAAACAAAACGGGTGCATAAGCAAATGTGGTGAAGAAAGTGGATGGTGCCTGGCTATTAGAAGCTATAACATCTGGGGTCTTAAAGGCTTGAAGTTAAACAAACAGCCATCTAGCAGGGAAGCAACAAAGCTCACATGGAAGAGGCACACGGGATCAGGTATCAGAAGATCAAAAACGGAAGATTGTATTGATGTGAAGGAGAGGAGTCAGAGTGGAGACCCAAAGTCCATCTGTAGACAACTGGACACACCCTGACAGAAGAGCCACACAAAAGGGACGATTCAGCCAGGGTGTAGCATGGCACTGACAAAATATTCAACATTGCTCTGGTTCTTTATTGCTTCCTCCCCTCCACGATCATGACCCCAGTTTTACCTCACGAATCCTGCTAGACTGGAGCAAGCACGTATGTACATCAGTACAGATAAGAGCTTTTGACACAGGGAAGCCAGGACAGAGAGCCCCCCTGTGAGAAACAGTAATAGGAATACCGATACCATGAGGGTCGAGGGAGAAGGAGGAAGCCGATAGCAATAATGGGTGTAGAACACCCACCCCACGCCTGGGAACAAATAACAGAAATGTGGGTGAAGGGATACAGTGGATGATATAAGATAGGAAAAAATAATGATAATGTGTCATTTATCAAGGGTTCACGAGGGTGGGGGAAAGAGGGGGAAGAGGAGCTGGTAATAAGGGCTCAAGTAGTAAGATACTGATTTGGAAATGATGGCAACATATGTATGTTTGCTTGATATAATTGATTCATGGATTGTTACAATACCTGTAAGTGCCCCCAATAAAATGATTTAAAATAAAACGAAAGGAGCCACTTGCCAGTCCCAAACTAGTTTCCCATCATCAGCCCCATTGGTAATCCTCCTGTTATCAAACCGGAGGTCTCTCTCTGAGACAGGCACTGCATTCAACACCCCGTAGCCCAGTGGTGTTCTCCGATGAAGCACTAACAACGAGTTATCCTCATATTGCAGGCGGGCAATGCCTCGCTTGTGCTCCAGAGTTTTATGGTCTGTCGCTGGAGGCAGACACAATGGGTTTGTCATCAAAGTCTACAACGGTGATAGCTCCAGGACTCAGTGCTCAGTGGCAGATGCCATGTCCCACACTGCAAGGGAGCAGGCCTAGGAGCAGCAGGTCACCCGTAGTCCGTTGCTGAATCATAAATGCACTGCAACCTCGTGGTGGTGGATCGGCGAGTTCAGTACTTCACTCGGGGGGCCGGGGGCGACAGCAGAGCCCTCTCCAACAGCTACTTGCAAACAGCTAAGCCACTTCATCTTACTTTAGACGTGAAATAAATATCATTTCTCTTTTTTCTTTGTGCTCAAGTTGCTCTGTTTGTTTAGTTGAAAAGAATCAGGGAAAAACAGGCCACTGACAAGAGTCATGCATTAGAATCTTACTTCCCAAGGACCCTTATTACTGTAACTTCTAAATATGTCCCTGACTCCCAAACAAGGTCAACCCTTAAATGTTAAGTCATCGTTTAGTCTTATGAATGTAACCAACATCACTGAATTGCACATGTGGGGATTGTTGAGTTGGTATGTTTTGCTGTATACAGTCTGAACATATATTATTTTAAATAAATTCTCAAAAAATTATTTTAAAAAAATCACCGTATATTAGAGTGCTGTAACTTCTAGCAAATGCATGAGCTATTTGGTGGCGGAAGCTCCCACAATGACTGTCCTTGTTGCCACAGCAACGTTTTATCTGTCAGGTTACTGTGGCAGGACAAGCAGCATGCCTGCGTGGTACAGTCTTCTCTCTGCGTTTGAGGGAAGCCATGAGTTTATCATGATTATTACCTTCTCAAGAGGCTAGTTGTCCCCTTGTTCTTATTAGTAGTACATTGCGATTCTTACATGAATAATCTGCAGTGTTCCGATTTCTATAAATTCAAGAGTTTACAATAGAACATGAGGATAACCAGCCAGGATGGGACGACAGTGACGTTTGTGAACCGTTTGAAAGCACTGCTTTTAAACCTTGGAAACACGAATCTTCAGAATGTGAGAGAAAACAAGGAAGCAATAACATTAGTAGTAAATAAATATCCTGGGGGTATCTTCTGATTTTGTGCACAAGTTAAAACGAACAGGAATCTCTTGTTTATTAGACGGAGTTCTGTTCGAAAGTCACGCAAGTTTGCATTTCGTTTTGTGGTTGTTGTTTTAATCGTTTTATTGGGAGCTCTTACGGCTGTTGTAACAATTCATAATTCAATGAGATCCAGCAGAATTTTACAATTACTGCCACCATCAGTTCCAAAATATTTTCTTTCTTCTTGAACTCCTGATATCAGCTCCCTTATATCCCCTCCCTCCCCTATCCTGCCCCCCAGGGACCTTTATTGTCATGTTATATATTATTATTATTTTCCGTGTCTTATACCATCCAACATATCCGCTCACCTACAATACTGTCATTTGTTCCCCTCGAGTGAGATTATACTGTCCTCATTGCCATCAACTCCCCCTTCCCTTCCTTTCCCCCCCTTCTGCCCCCCCACCATCCCATAACCTCAGGGAATCATTACTCTCTTCATTGTTTCTGAAGGGTTATCTATCTTGGCTTTCATGTATCAAATAATCTTAATTATACAAATGAACTTACTCATGTCTGGCAAGATTAATGATGCAAAGCAAGAACCCTAATAGTGAGGGGAGGTCATATTAAAGAACTGGAGGAGAGTTGTGGGTTTCATCAGTGCTACACAGCACACTGGACTTAACATCCATTCCGTGTGGCCTTTCTGTGAGGGGCTGTGGGAAACAAAGATTTCTCCCAAGTTGTCTCCCCAAAAAAATATGCCAAACTTACCTGCTTGCTATATACATGGTAAATGACTATACACTTGAAGGTCAACAAAAGTAGGTCAGGGGTTATTCTCCCTGAGGGTTATTGGCCATCTAGAGCAATCAGACTGTATAGTCAGTCCCACTCTAAGTAGGGCCCATTCCCTTCTGATAAGGATAGTAGTAGATTGTTTCCCTGATGGAGAGCCAAGGGAGGTCAAGCCCACTCAAGGTTAGGCCACCATCATGAATGTAGGGTCCGCCCATCTTGTCATATATATGCTCTTAGTCCCTCCCCTTCCTATCATGTGTACACCCCCAGCTCATCCCCTTCCTGCTACACTTAGGCTATGCCCATTGTTTATTTCCCTCCTATTGCTCATATTGCCTATTGTACAACCCCTTCCTATGACGTATGTCTCTACCTGTAATTAGGAGTCATGTACACCCCCAAAGATATATAAGCCAAAAGCTCTCTCACCTGGTTTCTGGTCTCTCTCCCCCGTCCTCACTCTCCTGTCCCCTCTCCCCTTATAACTCCTTCCCCCCCAACTCTCTCCTGCCCTCTTGTCTTCCATCTCCACGTCAACCACCAAGCGGGGCTGAGGTGAGCACGCTACTATGAAATGTGTCTGATTTCTATATTTACTCTCTCTCTTATATGCTCTGACTTTTATATATATTATAAATATAAATTGTAATATATATATTACAGTTGAGCCTATCAAACCTGTGATTAGTATGTGGGGGCTGGTCCAATTATTTTAGAGATGGGTTTTGGCTCTCCATTACATCCATGCCCCTTCACATCAATTTGGTTGTTTTTGAACTTCTGATACATTTTCCCATCGACACCTCATGATCACACAGGCTGATGTGTTTCTTCTATGTGGGCTTCATTGCTACATGGCTGCTTGTTTAACTACAAGCTTTTTTTTTCCCTTTTATAGGCAAAATTTTTAAAAATCTTTTTATTGGGGCTCATAAAGCTCTTATCACAATCTGTACATACATCAATTGAGCAAAGCACCCTTATACATTCGTTTCACTCGTCATTTTCATAATTCACCTTCCACTTGAGTGGCTGGAATCAGCTCGGTTTCCCTTTTTTTCCCCCATCCCCCTCCCTCCCTGCTCCCCCCCTGGTCCCTTGATAGTTTATAAATAATTATTATATCTTATCTTACACTCCCCGGCATCTCCCCTCACCCACCTTCCCATTGCTCATCTCCCAGAGAGGAGGTTACACATAGATCTCCAAGATCGCTTCTCCATTTCTACACCCCCTTCCCTCCTGGTGTCGCCACTCCCACCACTGGTGTTGAGAGGCTCATCTGTCCTAGATTCCCTGTGTTTCCAGATCCCTACTGCACCGCTGTACATCCTTTGGGATAACCAGGTCCGCAAGGTAGAATTGGGGTCATGATAATTGGGAGGGGAGGAAGCGTTCAGGAACTAGAGGAAGGTTTTGAGTTTCATTGTTGCTACACTGAACCCTGAGTGACTCATCTCCTCCCCACTACCCCTCTGCAAGGGATGTCCAGCAGTCTACAGATGGGCATTGGGTCCCCATCACGTACTCCCCCTCATTCACGGTGATGTGATTCTCACCACCACCCCACCTTTTTTAACTACAAGCTTTTAAGACCCCAGATGCTTTATCTTTTAATAGCTGGGCACCATCAGCTTTCTTCGCATTTGCCTTTACACCCATTTTGTCTTCAGTGATCGTGTCAGGAAGGTGAGTATCATACAATGCTACATTATTAGAACAAACCGTTCTTGTCCTGAAGTTTGAGTAGAGGCCCAGAGTCCATCTTCTTCCTTGTTCTGCTTCCTTGTTGGGTGTGCATATATACATATATAATTTCAAAAATAAATGACAACAGCTCAGCAGTTACAAAAGGAATTATAGTAGCTGCAAAATGGCCATGCTTGGGTCAGTACAAAATGGTTACACTCAGACTAATTAATACAGTATGGTTACATTGTTAAAATGGCTATGTCAAAATTGACTACTACATCATGGTTACACTGGGGTCAGTTGTGGTGGGTTACTACACAGGAGCACATCCACCAGACATTGCCAGAAATTCAAGTTGAATTCAGAAGAGGAAGTGGGGCAGAGGATGTCATTGCTGACATCAGATGTATCTTGGGAAATTGTATCAGAGAATCCAGAAAGATGTTTGTGTTTTATTGACTATGCAAAGGCACTCGACTACATGGATCGTAACAGACTACGAACAACATTGAGAAGAATGGGAATTCAAAAAAACTTCAAGCTCATGCAGAATCCCTTGTTTGAATGGAAAAAAGGGAATGCTATGTGGTATAAAATCAAGAAAGGTGTGCATCAGGGTTAAATCGTTTCACCACACTTACTCAATTTGTAAGCAGAGCAAATAATGAGAGAAGCTGAGGTACATGAAGGAGAACGATGACTGGAGAAAGTTATGCAGATTGTACAACCATGCTTGCTGGAAGTGAGGACTTGAAGCGCTTGCTGATGAAGATCGAGGACTGTCACCTTCGATGTAAAGAAAACAAATGATCATAACTAGACCATTTTATCAGACCATCATGACAAGTGGAGGAAAGACTGACGTCAAGGATTTCATCCTGTTTAGATCCACAACCAATGCTCATGGAGGCAGAAGCCAAGCACTCAATCTATGAGCAAATCTGTGGGATACAGAAAGACCTTTCCCCAGCGTTGTCTCCCCCAAAGACATGCCAGGCCTTAGAGGCTGTTTGCCAGCACATGGTGGGAGGTCAGATGCTTAGAGATAACCCTCCCAGAGGTCATTCAGCCATCAGACTACTGTCTGGTCCCACCACAGGTGGGGCTCACTCCCAGCGATTAAGGACAATGGATGACTTCCCCTGAAAGCTTAGGCTAAATCAAGTTTCCAGCCCAAGGGCAATCAAGGTTAGGCCAAAATCATTAATCTAGGGTCCACCCATCTTGTCACATGTGTACCCTTAATCCCTCCCCTTCCTGTGTATACCCCTAGCTCATCCCCTTCCTGTTACACTTCTGCCTAATGTACAGCCCTTTCCTGTGACTTATGTCTTTACCTGTAATTAGGGGGCATGCATGCCCCCAAAGATACATAAACTTGGGTTAGATATAAATCTCTCCTGCCCTCTCATCTCCCGTCTCCACGTGTACCTCCAAGAGGAGCTGAGGTGAGGAAGCTACCATGACATGTATCTGACTCCTTTATTTCACTCTCTTCTTCTCTATGATTTTACTATAACCTTTCCATATTATCACTGTGTCAGGCCTGTGATGATTTATTAGGGGCCGGCTCCCCTGACACAGATCTGCCACACAAGACCTCATTCAAGTGTTGAAGAGTAAAGATATCGCTTTGAGGACTAACGTGCATCTGACCCAAGCCATGGTATTTTCCATCGCCTCATATGCGCATGGCAATTGGACAATGATTAAGGAAGACCCCTGAAGAATTGATGCACTTGAACTTTGGTGTTGGCAAAAGAATATTGAAAAGTATCATGCACTACTAGCGCAAACAAGTATATCGTGGAAGCAGGACATGCAGAATGCTCCTTGGAAGCAAGGTGGATCAGACTCATGGAGTGTACTTCATCTCGTGTAGTTTGAACATGATTATCAGAAGGAGATCAGTCCTCGAAAGGGACATCATGCTTGGTAAGACAGGTCAGCCAAAAAGGAAAAGCCTGAACAAGACTGGCGGCGACTGCAACAATTGGTTCGAATACAGTACATTTAAGGATGGTGCAGGATTGTTGTACATAGGTTACCTAAGAGAACCAACTTGAAGTCATCTAACAAAACACCATATGGTTGTCAAATATTTTAAGTTTCATTGAAATATAATTCACATCATACAATAGTTCAGTCAACTGAGCTATTGACCTTTGACTAAACTGAACATGACTGAGTAAAGTCTGACATGACAGTGTTAGTGACAATTCAACGGGAGTCTTAACAGTTTGTACTCTGTATTATCCATATATTTAGGAATGCCAAGGGCAAGCACAGTAGTTAATAAAATAGCAGGAATCTTTGGAAGTCCCATTGCTACTCTTTCCCATTTTAAAGCCCACTGACTTCTGCATGGGCATAACCATGTACTAGACTAGAGAAATAACCCCCCAAACTGTTCCACCTTCAACAAGGAAGGGCACAAAAGGATATTAAGTGGCCAGAGCACAAATTGATAGCTGCTTTGACAACCACTAGAACTGAGTCACCTGGGAATGGTACCATGTGAATCGGATTAATCCAGGGGTGGAGACGGGAGCCTCTGCCCCAGAGGTACAGACGTTAAGGAAGGTGGCAATGTACAGGAAAGGCTGTTAACCCCACAGTACTCGGCCAGTGAGGAACCTGGGGAGACTCAAGAAGTGGGAAAATATGTAACGTTTCCAAGATGTCTGTCTCGAGAGCAGGCCTATTTTATCTTCTGAGGCTTAGGAACCTGAGTTTTACAACTGACCAAGATAGCCGGCCTCTTGCTAAAATGGGCAGATTGGAGTTCTTGAGTGGTCTTCGGTAAAAACTCATGATTACCCATCGGGAACCTTGTATGGGATAAGGCAGTCCATCCAGTTCTCCCTCTGGAGACCCATAGGGGAATGGTCCAAGGCAGGGGTTTATTCCTTGGTAACCTTCCAGTTACCCAAAAGATCTGAGCTGGCCTCCAGGTGTCAACAGCCTTCTCACACTTAGGGCTTAAATTCTGAGTACTGGGTTTGCATTAGGCTATGTTTTACAGTGGAAGCCTTAAATCCATTTCTAAGTATCCACAGAGATTCAGCCTCCATTGAATTCTTTCTGACCAGAAATGTGCACAGTTTTGCCTTCAGGCAGTGTGTGTTTGAAGGTGAATTATAACCACTCGCCTAACCAGTTCAGGGAAGGGCAGCCTAGCCTTTAGGGAATTGCCAGCGTGTGCCTCTGCTGGAACATGGAGTGCTTGGCTTCACATGATCATGGGTCATAACCTGACTGCCTTGGTCAGAGATTCCTGAACGAATCTTGTGAGCTTTACTATTTAGGATAGTATATACAAGACCCACCCCCACCCCCACCACAAAGACATGGAAAAAGAGTGCTGGGCAGAGCTTCCGTAGTACACCATTTTCCCACTAGGTCAACATCTAGCAACTTGCTCTGAGTTAGGGCACCCAGTGGTGTCGCCTGGGAAGGTTCTCTGGTCATGGTGAATTTTTTTGTAAAAGCAGTTTCACTGGAACCTCATTTTTGTGACAGCCAATTCACGGGAACAGCGTGCAACTATGAAATTTTGCTTGGGGGAAAATGCCACAGAAGCTGTTGTGATGTTGAACACAGGGTACAAGGACAGCACTATGGGTAAAACCCATGTGTACAAGTCATTTTCTTGTTTCAAAAAAGGTGAAATGTCAATTGATGACAAACTTGGTTCTGGATGTCCGTTAACTTCCTGAACAGCTATCTCAGTGCACCAGTTTGGGCACAAAAAAAAAACCAACACAAAAAAACAGCACGCTGGGCTGAAGTCTGGTCCCACTTTCCCTGTGGAGATATAAACAATACCCTCCCGTTGGGTGGATTAGTGCCCCATGGCCCCTCTCCCCTTTTCTTCCTTATATTCATCCTTTTATTTTCCTTTCCCCACCTCCTCCACTGTTGTCTACCATGTGCATCCCTGGTTTTGATCTGGTCTCTGCCATACTACAGTCTTCACCCCAGAAATGTTTGTATACAGTAGCTTTTTCCCCTATGCTACTTTTGCATTAAAAAAAATTTAAAAAAAATTTTTTTTAATACTTACCTCAGCGGGCTCATGTTGTACTTGTCCTTTTGTGCATGACTTACTTCGCTTAGCATGGTTTCCTCCAGTTCTTCCCATGCCGTTATGTGCCTCATACGTTCATCACTGCTTTTTAGTGATGCGTAGTACTCCATTGTATGTATATACCACAGTTTTTTAATCCAATCGTCAGTTGATGGAAATTTGGGTTGCTTCCAACTCCTTGCAATTGTGAACTGTGCCGCAATGAACATTGGAGCACAGATGTCTGGTCTTGGTTTGTTCCTTGCCTCTTCTGGGTATATGCCCAGTAGGGGGATTGCTGGGTCATATGGTAACTCTATTTCCATCTGTTTTAGGTATCGCCAGATTGATTTCCATAGTGGCTGTACATACTTACAGGCCCACCAGCAGTGGATGAGAGTTCCTGTCTCCCCACAGCCCCTCCAACACTTGTTGCTTTCTGATTTTTTGAATTGGGCTACCTTTGAGGGTGTCAGGTGGTACCTCATTTTTGTTTTAATTTGCATTTCTCTTATGGCTAAAGATCGGGAACATTTTCTCATATGTTTGTTGGCCATTCGGATTTTTGTCCCTGTAAAATTTCTGTTCAAGTCCTTTGCCCACCTTTCAAGTGGGCTATTGGTTTTTTTCTTTTTGGAAGCTAGCAGAGTATTGTAGATTTTAGTAATAAGACCTTTGTCTGATGTGTCATTGCTAAAGATGTTTTCCCAGTCTGTGGAATCTCTTATTACTCTCTTGGTGAATTCTTTCGATGTACACAAGTGTTTTATCTTCAGTATATCCCATTTGTCAATTTGTGCCTCCTCTGTGTTTGTGTCCTTCCCTATTTCTGATAGCCTGTGGATTCCCTGCGCCAAAGTTCTCAAGTTGGTCCCAATTCCCTCATTGATGGCCCTAATAGTTTGGGGTTTAACTTCAAGGTCTGTGATCCACCTTGAGTTTATTCCTGTGCATGGAGTGAGATAAGGGTCTTGCTTTATTTTTCTGCATGTGGATATCCATTTTTTCCAGCACCACTTGTTAAAGAGGGCATCTACCTTGCAGGGCTGGATAGGGCAGAGGTTGTACACTGGTACATATGAGGGCTGGAGGCACAGGGAATCCAGGGTGGATGATACCTTCAGGACCAAGGGTGTGAGGGGCGATGCTGGGAGAGTGTAGGGTGAGTGGGTTGGAAAGGGGGAACTGATTACAGGGATCCACATGTGACCTCCTCCCTGGGAGAGGGACGGCAGAGAAGGGTGGGGAGGGAGACTCCGGATAGAGCAAGATATGACAAAATAACGATGTATAAATTACAAAGGGCATAAGAGGGAGGGGGGAGCGGGGAGGGAGGGGAAAAAAAAAAGAGGACCTGATGCAAAGGGCTTAAGTGGAGAGCAAATGCTTTGAGAATGATTGGGGCGGGGAATGTATGGATGTGCTTTATACAATTGATGTATGTATATGTATGGATGGTGATAAGAGTTGTATGAGTCCCTAATAAAATGTAAAAAAAGAAAAGGAAAAAAAAAGAAAATGATTAGGGCAAAGAATGTACAGATGTGCTTTATACAATTGATGTATGTAAATGTATGGATTGTGATAAGAGTTGTATGAGCCCCTAATAAAACGTTTAAAACAAAACAAAAAAACAGCATGCCTCTCTTGCCCCACGCACCTTACTCACCTGACCTCACTCTGTGCAACTTGTTTCTGCAAATGAAGAGGGACATGAAAGCACAGCGATTTGATGACATAGAAAAGGTGACAGAAACACGAGGGAGGTGCTATTAGCCACCCAAACAGATACATTTGAAAAATGTTTCCAAGAACAGAATTTCAGTTTGACAAATGTATTAAATGTAATGGAGAGAACTTTGTAGGTGATAGGTGGTTTTGTAAAAAAATAAATAAATATATAACTTTGAAAAAACTTCCGATTTTGGGGGCTAACCCCCTAGTAAACCATAGTCTCATTCCTACTTTTGAAGTCCCATCTGTAACTGGGATATGTCGATCTGGCACCAATCATGCTTCCGTGACACTTTTCCTTGTATTCCACGTCCTATTTAAGTGGCCCTTGTTTCAGTAAGTCCTTGGATGTCATCATGTCCTCGTGCTAACGGTCTTTCTCATTGGGATGCTGTGTCTTTGTCCTAATATTTAATCAATGTGTCACCATAAGCTATATTTGAATTTAGGGTATCTTCTTCCCCTAGAGCAGGAGCCCTGGTGGTGTAGTTGTTATGAGTTGGGCTGAAATCCACAAGGTCAGCAGTTCAAAACCACCAGTCACTCTGCAGGAGAAAGAAGGGGCTTTTTCCTCCCGTGAACAGGTAGTCTCAGAAACTTGCAGGGGCAGTTCTACCCTGCCCTCTAAGCTCCCTATGAGCAGGCATTGACGTGACAGCAGAGAGTTTATTTTCTCCAGTAGAAAGGAGCCCAGTGGCAGAGGGGTTACCCATTGGGCTGTTAACTGCAAGGTCAGCAGTTTGAAACCACCAGCCTCTCCTTGGGAGAAAGATGAAGCTTTCTGTAACTCCCATTAAGAGCTACCCACAGGGGTAACTCACGCTGTCCTATAGGGTTGCTATGAGTTGGAACCGACTTGATGGCCGTGAGAACCTCATTTGAAGCCAAGAATCAGAAGTTTGAGTAACTGTACTTTTTCTCCATCTATTTATTTATGATGCTGAATCTTTGGTGGCCACAAATAACTCTGAGCTTTGGTTGTCACCACTAGCAGTGCTATTGGGATGCATGGGAAAGACCAGCTTTAAAAAACAGCCAGTTCTGTCAGCTTCTTGAATTGAGATGGGGCAAGAGGCTGGTCTGGGAAGGTTTCCTGGGTGCTGACTCAGAAGATCGGGTACTGGAGAGAACTGGAGAATTGGAGGACAGGGAAAGAAATCACCTTTTTGACTGCCTGCTAGAAAAAGACACTTTATTCTTTAGGCAGAATCGCCTTGATGAGCTCAGAAAACAAGAATGAAATGGAATGCAAACTGTTTTCCCCCAGAGGAGCCAAGAGAATGCTCTCCAGCCCACAAGAGAGCACACCCTTGCACTTGCAGATATCCTAAGCCTCTCACCGTGACCTGTTCCCACATATATTTCCTCAACCTCCTTGAATGAGGTCTGCATGACGGGTGGGAAGGAATCAAATCATCTTCCCTTCACAAGGAGTCAAAAGTTAGTTCAGAAGAAGTACAATCCTTGAACACACCTTTGACAGAGACAAGGCTAATTAATGGTTTACTCTTAGGAATCCCCTGGGAGAGGTGACCTGCAGTATCTACCAGATTACAGGAAGGACCCCGTGTGCATCTTCTGTGGCCTCCGTTTCCACCAGGCCTACATCACTGCCTGCTGCGTTACTTTCAATACACCAGTCTTTTCCATTCTACAAGAAGCCATCTTCAGAATCAGGTAGCAAGCCCAGTTGAATTCTGGGCAGACTGGTCTTCAGCCTTGTAACAACTGGAATCAAAAGGGAAACCCAGAACAGGAAGTTTGGCTTTGTGAGAGACCCAGGGAAAAGGCCTTTTTCTGTGGGCAGCAGGGCCAGCAATTCCTGTGTATGATTTACAAACGATCTCAAAAGAGTAGAAGCACCACTCAGTAGGGTAAGAGGGTAGGTTTTACAAAGCAGGCCAAAGCTTTTTGCGGTCTTGTCTAAACTAGGGATCAGCCTTCGGATAGCTTACTTTGCAGACAGGTTGAGCTTACTTTGGCTTCAGCACCATTACAACAGCAACGATAAGTACTCTAAAAGGTTCCTCTTTCAGTCCTGCACCATATTGTTGACAATAACTTATATGCATAGTACCTCACTTCCATAATTCTCTGGCACCAGACACTGTCATAATGCCACCGCCTGCTGGAGATCGAAAAGCTCAGTGATACTAGAGCATTATACACATCACTCAACACAGACTTGGAATTGGGATCCCTGGTTAGTTAGAATTTTGTTTAGAGTGGCTTATACTATCGGAGCAAATAAAAAACACTATGCTATTTCTAGAAAAGGGGTATATTCATGAGCAGGCTTTTTTTGCCGAAGAATGACAAAATCCAACTCGTTTGCCCAAATGGGGATTTATTGTCCTACTTAACTAACTAAAGGAAAAGTAAGAATGCAAGAAAATTTCAGCTGTAACTAGAACAGGAACTTAAATGCAACCAAGATGCCTCTCTCTATCCTCTTGACTCTACATCGGCTCCATTTGCTGAGACCCATTTCCTGAACAAGCTACCATGATTGGTAGGTTCATCATGCCTTTCATCCTCGCAAACAAGAAAGACTAAGGATCGTTCTCTCTAATCCCAAAGTATAAAACCTGGGGAAAGAACTTTGAATCAAAAACCTGTCATGTCCGGTGCTCTACAGCGCTGAAGACGGAGTAAGGTAAACCCAGCTAATGAAGGCTGAGAAGTGATCTCAGAATTAATATCCTAGTCCACCAGTTTATCAAGATAGGTCAGATTCAGCTGCAATAACAAGCAACTCCCCTATCTCTGTAGCTTACAATAGAAGCTTTCTTTCTTGTGTTCCTTATCTGTCACAGGTTGATCATGGGGACTCTGCTCACCGGAACTACTTGGAAACTCAGGCTCCCAGGGCAGTCATAATTCTGAACACTGTGTTGTGTATTATCTTATGCAGTGAAACAGAGAAGCCATGCAATTTGTTCAAAGTCACACTGTTGGAATTCAAAGCCGCTTGAGTTGGGTTAGAATTCTAGCTGAGTTAGAGTTCAAACCCAATGGCCTTGATTTGAAAGATCTTGCTCGTGGCTGCATCATATCCCCTAGTTTCCAAAGTATCTAACAATAACAACAATCAACCAACTTTATAGTTCTCTTGAGTAGGGAGTTGTTCTTAATGGATTCACCTAATGGCAGGGTCAACGGGAGGTGCAATGCTCTAATCCCCTTTCTTTTTTTTCTAAGTCAGCTCTTCTTCCAGAATGATCTGACCTCCATTGAGTCCTTCAGAAGCCATGTCACACAGATGAAGCCTGTCTGACAGCTAAAGACAGTGTGTTTATTTCTTGCAGTACAAGATGAAAAGTGGCTTCCTTCCTACTCTTAAGGCAGGAAAGCTCTTTAGCGTCTTCCTCTCTTCCCCACTTGGTAGTGGGTTTGTTTTGTTATATCTGAACTCCCCACAGGTGTAGAACATTTTTGCAAATTATCCTACAAGTCTACTGAAAGAAAAAGTAGTGGGTTTGTTTTGTTTTATTATATCTGAACTCTCCACAGGTGTAGAACTTTTTTGCAAATTATTCTACAAGTCTACTGAAAAAAAAAAAAAGAGTAGTGGATTTGTTTTGTTATATCTGAACTCTCCACAGGTGTAGAACATTTTTGCAAATTATCCTACAAGTCTACTGAAAAAAGAACTCATACACAGTTCTTGAGCAAAAAGGGATCTTGCATTCTGTAGATTTTTATCATATTTTTGGGGTAGTTTCTGGCCGCTCCCTGTTGATATAACTTTTTTAATTATCTTTAGCAAAATTGTACTTACCGTATATACTCGAATATATGGTAAATGTGATATCACTGATACTGTCTGATAATTTTGCATTTTGTTGGGGACCAATGTGGATCTCTTCCAATATGGTGGCCAGGTAGTGGTCTTCCAAATTCCTTGGCATGCATGAGCGAGTGCTTCCGGTGCTTCATTAGCCTGTTGAAGCACCTTGATTGTTATTCCATTAATTCCTGGAGCCCTGCTTTGCCGATGCCTTCAGTCCAGCTTGAACTTCTTCACCTTCAGTATCACTGGTTCTTGAACTTCTTCACCTTCAGTATCACTGGTTCTTGAACTTCTTCACCTTCAGTATCACTGGTTCTTGAACTTCTTCACCTTCAGTATCACTGGTTCTTGGTCATATGCTACTTTTTGAAATGGTGGTATGTTGACCATTTTCTTTTGGTCTTCCTTCCATCGTCTGAGTATTTGCCCCTACAATCCTTCCATGGGAAGCATGGAATTCTGGCTTGATTCAGAGGCATACAAGGCTTGAGAGATATCACTGCTGATGTCAGATGGATCTTGGCTGAAAGTAGAGAACACCAGAAATATGTTTTCTTAACTATGCAAAGGCACTTGACTGTGTGGGTGATAACAAACTGTGTGTCACGCTGAGAAGAACGGGAATTTCAGAACACTTCACTGTGCTTCTGTAGAATTTGTACATGCTCCAGGAGGCAATCGTTCAAACCGAACAACGGAATACTGCATGGGGTCACATCAGGAAAAGGGTGGGTCGGGGTTGTGTCTTTTCACCATACTTGTTCAGTCTGTATGCCGAGCACATAAGCTGAGAAGATGGCCTATATGAAGTAGAATTTAGGGTCAGGGCAGGAGAAAGGCTTATAAAAAACCTGCAATACGTGGATGACAAAACCTTGCTTGAGGAAGTGAAGAAGACTTGAAGCTCTTTTTTTTAAAATCATTTTATTGGGGGCTCATACAACTCATCACAATCCATACATACATCCATGGTGTCAAGTACATTTGTACATTTATTGCCATCATCATTCTCAAAACATTTGCTTTCTACTTGAGCCCTTGGTATCAGTTCATTTTCCCCCTCCCTCTGCTCTCCCTCATGAACCCTTGATCATTTATAAATTATTATTATTTTGTCATAGTTTACACAGTCTGACGTCTCCCTTCACCCATGGAGGAGGTTATGTCGATCCTGTAATCGGTTCCCCCTTTCCACACCACCCTCCCTCCACCCTCCTGGCATCACCACTCTCAGCACTGGTCCTGAAGGGATCATCTGTCCTGGACTCCCTGTGTTTCCAGTTCCTATCTGTACCAGTGTACATGCTCTGGTTTAGCGGATTTGTAAGGTAGATTTGGGATCATGATAGTGGGTGAGGAGGAAGCATTTAGGAACTACAGGAAGGTTGTATATTTCATCGTGTTGAAGCTCTCTCTGATGACAATCAAAGACTCTAGGCTTCAGTATGGATTCCCACTTAACATGAAGGAAACCAAAGTCTGCACAACATAAACAAGTACAGTGTAAGTGGAGGGAAGAGTTAAGTTGTCAAGGACTTCACTTCGATTGGCTCCACAGTCAATGCTCATGAAAGCAGCAGTCAAGGAAGAAAGTGGTGCATTGCATTGGGCAAATCTGGTGTCTATGACCTCTTCAAAGTGTTGAAGAGCAAGGAGGTCAAGTTGAAGACCAAGATGCACTTGACCCAAGGCATGGTGTGGTCAATTATGGCATATGCGTGTGAAAGCTGGACAGTGAATCAAGAAGACCGCAGAAGAATCGATGCATTTGAATTATGGTGTTGGCAAGGAACACTGAAAGGATCATTGGCTGTCGGAAGAACTAACACATCTATCTTGGAAGAGGTACAGTCAGAATGCTTCTTAGAAGCAAGGTTGGTCAGACACCATCATTTCATGTACTTTGGACCTATTATCAGGAGAGACTGGCCCCTGGAGAAGGACATCATGCCTGACAAAACAGAGGCTCATCAGAAAAAAGGAAGGCCCTCAAGGCAATGAACTGACACAGTGGCTGCAAAACTGGGCTCAAACACGACTAAGGTAAGGGTGGCACAGCGGTGGTTTGTTCTGTTGGGCATAAGAGCCACTACGAGCTGGAACCAACTCCAGGGCACCGAACAGTAATACGTACTTTCTTAAAGGCTCTGTGCGACTGGGTCACCACCAGGCTCTCATTACCACGGCAACGTGTCAATACATGGCATCTCCTCCAATTGTTCCCAAGTTGTGGGGAGAGGTCAGACGCTGACAGACATCCTCCCGAGGGCAGTTAGTCACCAGACTATAACGCAGGCCTCGCTCCCTGCTCCTGGGGACAATAAACTATTCCTCCCTGAGGCCTGGACCAAGCGTTCTCACCCTACCAACAATGATCTCTATCAGCTGAGTCAGGGAACAGGCCAAATGACTGTGACATCCAAAGTTAAGTTATCCGCCCATCTTATCACATGTATACCCCCAATCCCTCCTCTTAGTACATCCCTAGACCATCCCCTCTCATTATGGTATTACCTATGGCACAACCCCTCCCTGTGATGTATGTAGAGGTGAGCATGCTACCGTGAATCGTATATGACTCCATTTATTTCAATACTTCACTTCTATCTCTCATGCTCTCTATAACTTTACTATGATCTTTACTTACCGGACCCGTAATGATGTGTTAGGGGCTGGCTTCCCCTGACACGAAGTAGACAATGCAGGCATCTAACCAGACAGGAAAAGCAGTGCCTCAAGGCAATCAGGTATTTCTAGGCACATTTCTTGGTACAAAATGTGACTAAAGACGTAACAATTATGAGGATCGCATATTCAACCTCTTCACCAACACCACAGGTCAAACACAAGGGGATTTACAGAAGGGTGTTCAAAGGACTGTATGGGCCATGACAAACTAATGAGTCAGAAGCTTCTTCCCTGCTTCTGTGGCCCAGCCCACAGCTGCTGGGCTCTATCCCAGCCAGATCTGTCCAGGCTATCTACTTCCTTTGGGGGTAAGTTTGAGGCAATATTCATCTTATTATCCTCAGAGGACTAGAGACGAACTGACACATCTTGACAGCAATAGTCATTCTACTGCCCTTACTGGACTAGCGATTGACCCACCTTGACAGCTGCTCTTTCAGTCCTAAGAAAATAAGGCTAAATAATAAAGTAGAAAGTCCTGGTTGCCAGAAAAAGGTTAAGATTTCAAGCTAGCAAACACCTTCAAATTATTCCAAATTCTATAGCTGGGGGGTAAACGAGTTGTTAATCTTCCTGTGAACTCAACTTCCCAAAGGGAGAGACCATTCCCATTTGGCTTGCCCTATATCCATGGGCCCTGGCATAGTGCCTGGCACATCCCCCATTAAGCTACTTTCCTGATGCTTTAAGATGCTTCCTTTGACTAGCTGGGGAGGGAGTAGATGCTTCACGAGTGACTAACTTTTCAGAGCCTTCCTCTATTACAAAGAAGCATCATTTCTGTGGGTAGTCAGCAAAGACCTGAGCTTCCCTGAGGCTGCGGTTCCAGTTCAAGAAAACAGAAGGGATAACTCTGCTCCCTTCACCAGACAGAGGTCGACTCTGGAAAACTGCTTTTAAACTTCCTCAACTTATAGCGTATTGACACCCACAGTTCCCATATACCTGTGCCTGAAGATGCTATGCTTTCATGGTCCTATAATTGGTATACTATCCTCATAAACAGGAAGACTCTGCTGTGAAAGCCAATACTTCCCAAAGCCATCTAGAGATATAATGCAGATTCCAACATCTCTCTTTAAAGAGATGGAAAAGCTAAGTATCAACTTCCTATGGCAAGGAAAGAGACACAGAGTGAGCAGAGCATGACTACAGCAGAACAAGGCAGGAGGCCTGCATTCCCAATGCCAGTCCTGACTACACAGCAGCAGTAGGGAGGACCACCTAGTACTAGCGGATGCCAAGCCATCAAACACAGAAATATCCTCCATGTTCAATAAGCAGGAGTAATAAATATTTTAATTATAGTTTTGTTATAACTTATGAGAATAAAATTTGATAGGAGTAATTCTGTATGTTGCTAAATTTTAACTACTCTGGCAAACCTGATGAATCATATACCTTCCTCACAGACAGAAGCAGCCTAATCCAACAAAAGTACTAATCCTTGGATTTGGACATAAAACTCCCAACAGGCTACTCTGACTTGTCAGCTGTTTTCCATCATGAATCGATGGCTCAAAGATGGAACGAAGATCCAAACTCAACCACGTGTGTCGGATACCCCATCAATGTCTGGATTTTCATTTGATTAGTCAAAGGTGGGCTGCAATATCAAAACTCCACACTTTGGAGACACTTCCAAGGGAGGGAAGGTTCTTTAAATCCCACCAAGTATATCACCTGGGCCGAGAAACATCTTACTCAAATCACTTGTTGAAGCTCTTCATTCCAGATCAGGGGAACGTACAATGCAGCTCGCAAGCCCTATGCAGCTCTTTTGGTACATACATGTGGCTCTGAAGTAAAATTGAACAAATTTTAAAGATATTTTTTAGATAATGGTGAGTTCGTTTGTTTGTAGAAACACATTTATGGCTCTCAAATAATTTTTAAATTTTTGCAAGGGTCAGGATGGGATCTTCCATCTGAATAGTGTACTCTGACCCTTGTTCTGACCCATAGGTTCCCAAACCCATCTGATCTATGAACCCTTTGCACACACACACAAAAAATGTTACGCAGTGTCCCCTTGGCAATGAAAAACGTTTGTACCCATAATCTAGGATAAAGTGCAGAGCTGTTTTTGCGGCTCTCCGGAAACACTGTCCAAGACGGTTTGGTGCTGCTTTTGCATCCCTGTCTTGCTTTCCAGGAGAAAAACCGATGCAGCCAACCTGTCATGCTACCGTCACACATTCTAGATGTCGCAATTAGCCAAAAGGTTCTAAAATATACATAAGCATATGAAGTAATAAATAACCTTACGGAGTGCTGTCAAGCTACTTATATACAATTCAACTTGTGACATCCTTGTTCTGTACTTTCAAGGGGTCTTGTGCAGTAGAATTGCCCAATACAGTACATGTTTGATTTCCTGACTGCTGCTTCCATGAACACTGACTGGGGAGCCAAGAAAAATTTAATAATCCTTGGCCATTTCTTTTTTTTTTTAACAATTTATTGGGGCTGATACAATTCTTTTCACAGTTCATACATATACATACATCAATTGTATAAAGCACATCTGTACAGTCTTTGCCCTAATCATTTTTTTCTCTTTTCTTCTTTTACATTTTATTAGGGACTCCAACAACTCTTACCACAATCCATACATATACATACATCAATTGTATAAAGCACATCCATACATTCCCTGCCCCAATCATTCTCAAGGCATTTGCTCTCCACTTAAGCAATCCTTGGCCATTTCAATTGTTTTTCCATTTATTAAGATGTCATCTATTGGTCCAGTTGTGAGGATTTTTTTTTTAACACCAAGTTGTAATTCATACTGAAGGTCTTAGTCTTTGACGTTCACAAGCAAGTACTTCTTTCCCTCCTTGCTTTCAGCAAGGTTGCATCATCTCCATACTGCAGGTTACACCACAGAGCATCCCAAATATTGTGTTAGTTGCTGTAGCTACTAGTTAGTTATGATGGTGTTAGTTGCTGTAGCTACTAGTTAGTTGTGATGGTGTTAGTTGCTGTAGCTACTAGTTAGTTGTGATGTTGTTAGTTGCTGTAGCTACTAGTTAGTTGTGATGGTGTTAGTTGCTGTAGCTACTAGTTAGTTGTGATGGTGTTAGTTGCTGTAGCTACTAGTTAGTTGTGATGTTGTTAGTTACTGTAGCTACTAGTTAGTTGTGATGTTGTTAGTTGCTGTAGCTACTAGTTAGTTGTGATGTTGTTAGTTGCTGTAGCTACTAGTTAGTTGTGATGTTGTTAGTTGCTGTAGCTACTAGTTGTTAGTTGTGATGGTGTTAGTTGCTGTAGCTACTAGTTAGTTGTGATGGTGTTAGTTGCTGTAGCTACTAGTTAGTTGTGATGGTGTTAGTTGCTGTAGCTACTAGTTAGTTGTGATGTTGTTAGTTGCTGTCGCTCCACCTCAAGGCAACCTCGTATGAAACAAAGCACTGCCGGTCCTGTGATCAGTCCCCCTTACAGCTCTATAGCAGACCATATTTTGGTGTGATCCATTGTTTTCATTAGCTCATCTGAATTATTTTACTATACGTAGTTTGACTATTTATATGACTTTCAACAAATTCATCTATTTCACATACCAGCATGCTCATCCATGGTATACAACATAGACAAGGAAGAAAAACTAGGCAATCTACTTCTTTTACTGATGTAAAGGAAGTCTGGAGGTTGGTCTTCCAGGATCTGCTTGGCAGCAAATCAAAACTGCCTGATCCTTTTCTTCCATCCTAGGAGTGCCCTTGCTGCCATGGCCCGGGAAGGTCCCTACCCACTGGTTATCTTTTATCTGTAATATGCAGGCAAACATAATCTGGGCGCAACCAAACCCTACACATCTCCTCACTCAACCCATTTCTGTCTGTATACTTTTTCTACACAGTATGTGCTGGGATCCACAATCAATGCTCATGGAAACAGCAGTCAGGAGATCAAAGCACACACTGCATTGAGTTAATCTGCATCAGACTTCTTTAAGGTATTAAAAAGCAAGGATGTACTTTTGAAAAATAAGGTGTGAAAAAAAAGAAAAATAAGGTGTGCCTGACCCAAGCCATAGTATTCTCAATGGTCTCCTAGGCATAGGAAAGTTGGACAATGAATTTTTAAAAATCTAAGAGCAATCAATGCATTTGAGTTATGGTGCTGGTAAAGAATATTGAAAGTACCATGACCTTCCAAAAGAACAAACAAGTCTGTCTTGGAAGAAGGACAGCCAGAACACTCCCTTAGAGGCAAAAAAGGCAAGACTTTATCTCACGTACTGTGGACACGTCATCAGGAGAGACCAGTCCCTCAAGGACAGCATACTTGATAAAGCAGGGCAGTGAAACAGAGGACGGTCCTTGACAAGATGGAGTGACACAGTGGTTGCGATGCTGGGCTCAAACACAGGAACAATTGTGAGGATGGTGCAGGACCCAGCAGTGTTTTGGTCTGAGTCAGAGCCAACACGAAGGAACCTAACAGCATGTGCTTTCTGTGAAAGAGTTCCGTTTCTCCTTATAAAAATCCAATCAATTCCCAAACGGCTTTTCTCTACAAAGTTAACACAAACTGTTTCTTCCTGACATGCATCGTTCCTTATAACATGTACCAAGAATACAGACGAGAGTAATACTTGACAAACAAGATGAGGGGACAACCCACGCATCTGTGGTCACAGATCTTTTACAAGGATGCTAAGCCCGTTCTATGGGAAAAGAAGTGATTCCTCAGTAAATGGACCTGGGAAAATTAGATTTCCACCTGTAGAAAAATGAAACAGGATCCATGCCTCACACCATACACAAAAAACGAGAAGGGCTTACACGATTAAATGTCCAAATTAAACCAACAAATTCTTTTATTTAAAAAGAATCAATTTTATTGGGGACTCGTACAACTCTTAGCACAATCCATACATATACATCATGTCAAGCACATTTGTACATTTGTTGCCATCATCATTCTCAAAACATTTTCTTTTTACTTGAGCCCTTGGTATCAGCTCAATTTTTCCCCTCCGTCCCTGCTGCCCCCCTTTCATGAACCCTTGATAATTTATAAATTGTTATTTAATGTCTTACACTGACCGATGTCTCCCTTCACCTATGTTTCTGTTGTCCGTACCCAGGGAGGGGGATATATGTAGATCCTGTAATCAGTTCCCCCTTTCTGCCCCACCTTCCCTCCAACCTCCCGGTATCTCCACTCTCACCACTGGTCCTGAGGGGCTCATCTGTCCTGGATTCCCTGTTTCCAGTTCCTGTCCTTACCAGTGTACATCCTCTGGTCCAGCCTGATTTGTAAGGTAGAATGGAGATCATGATAGTGGGGGTGGGGAGAATTAACAAGAACCAGAGAAAAGTTTATGTTTCATTGTTGCTATACTGCACCCTGACTAGCTCGTCTCCTCCCCATACCCTTCCATAAGGGGATGTCCAGTTGCCTACAGATGGACTTTGGGCCCCCACTCTGCACTCCCTCTCATTCACAATGACATATTTTTTGTTCTTTGATACCTGATACTTGATTCCATTGATACCTCGTGATCACACAGGCTGGTGTGTTCTTCCATGTGGGCTTTGTTGCTTCTCAGCTAGATGGCCGCTTGTTTATCTTCAAACCTTTAAGACCCCAGACGCTATATCTTATGATAGCCGGGCACCATCAACTTTCTTCACCACATTTGCTTATGCACCTGCTCTTTGTTCAGCAATTGTGTCGGGAAGGTGAGCAACATAAAATGCTAGTTTAATAGAACAAAGTGTTCTTGCATTGAGGGAGTACTGGAGTCGAGGTCCAATGTCCATCTGCTACCTTCAATACTAAACCTATACATATATGCACATAGATCTATTTCCCATCATATATATTTATATATGTATATGTCTGTATTTAGACCTTTATAAATGTCCTTTGCCTCCTAGGTCTTTCCTCTACTTCCTTTTTCTTTCCTCTTGTCCCACTCTCATGTTCAGCCTTCATTTGGGTTTCAGTATTTCTTCTCAGTTACACTGCCATTGATCAAGCCCTACCAGGCTTCCTACACCCTCCTTGTCACCATTTTGGATCACTTGTTGGTCCCTTGCCCCTGGGTTTGTTAATACCCACTTCCCCTCCCACCCCCACCCCCCCGCATGTCTACCTGAACCCTCAGTTCCATTGTTTTCTCCTCCAGATTGTTTATCCCGCCTATCTAGATAGGCCTGCAGAGATAATATAAAAACAAGACAGAACAAAACAAAGCAACAATAACAAAAAAACCAATGACCAAAAATACCCTGTAAATAGTTCAAGTTCTATTTGCTGACCTTTAGGAGTATTTTCTTATTTTTGGCATTCCCTGAGGATTTTGTTGCTCTGCTTCTCCCCTTGTTCTCCAACAAATTCTTGAAAGAAAAATCAAGCATTTTTTCTAGTCGATCCTGATTCATAGTGACCCTATATAGGTTGTCCGACGCTACAAACCTTTATGGGAGCACATGACCACATCTTTCTACAGAGGACTGGTTGGTTGGTCAGTTCAAAGTTCTGACCTTGTAGTTAGCAAGCCACTGGGACATCAGGGCTCCTTACATAAATAAACAGGACTCCATAAAAATTTTAAACTTCTCCCTCCAGAAGACTTCCCTTCAGAGGACAGCACTGAAGCTACAGCTCAGGGAGAGGGACATGTCAGATCAGAGCACACAGGAAAAAAACAAAAACGGGGAGGGAGAGAGTGGAACACATCTGAGGACAACATTCCTGCTCAGAGCAGCCAATGCACAGAGAGGACCAGAGGGCCAGCCCCACTGTGAGACATGATGTCCCTCACTGACCCATAACACTACAAGAGGGACATCACTGGAGACACAGTGCAGGAACTGTGTCCTATCTGACGCCACCACACCAAGGCGAAACACTAAGGGCGTGCCAGGGAATACCAAAAATAAGACTGTTGGGCCTGGGCGTGTCACCCCATCAGACTCTACTGGAAACCGCTCTTAAAGGTCAACAAACAGACCTTGAATACGTATAGCCTTTTCTTTTGTCATTGGTTTTTTGTTTTCTTTTGTCACTTTGTTTCGTTCTGTCTTGTTTTTATGCATATTATTGTCTCTGCATGTCTATCTAGATAAGATTGGCGGGATAAACAATCCGGAAGAGAAAACAACCAATGGGCCTGAAGGTTCTGGTGGGGGGAACATGGGAGAAGGGGAGGCAGGGAAAAGGAAATGGGTGCTAACAAGTGATCTAAAAATCAATGGCGAGGAGGGTGAAGGAGGCCTGGTAGGGCTTGATCAAGGGCAATGTAATCGAGGAGAATTACTGAAACCCAAATGAAGGCTGAACATGATAGTGAGACAAGAGGAAAGAAAAAGGAAATAGAGGAAGAACTAGGAAGCAAAGGACATTTACAGAGGTCTAAATACAGACATGTACATGTAAGCTCTCTTAGCTCCTCTGGGCCAGCAAGAAAGTGGACCCTTTTCTTTTCCATGCACGCCCGTTGTTGCTCTCAGGGCACACTCCTCTTGCTGCTCACTGGTCATTCCACTGTGAACTGCTCCAGCTCATGGCCAATACGCTACTTTTGTTCAGCTCTCTTAGCTGCCTTCCAAGCAGTAGGTTTCTGCTGTCACTACCGAGTCTGTTGCTGGGCCCCTGTCATGGACTCATTGCCTCCAGTGTTGGACCATGCCCTGCACTTCGGCTCTTTCAGGAGGCTTCTCACCTCTCTCATCTCTTGCCTTTCCCCTTTGGCTATTCCTTCTGCCCACGAACCTCTGTGGAGTTGGCCGCATTCTCTGCAATCCTGAAAAATGCATAAAATAAACCAATTACAAAGTCAAATACAAAGGATCATAGTCTGAGATAAAAACCAGGGCAAAGGACATAGGAGGGGAAATCACTCCAGTTGTTTTTCCAAGAGAATCAATGCAAAAAAGCCAAATAAAGCAACTCTTCTCACCATATACAGCATAAACAGAAACGAACAAACGATTGGTAAAATGTTAAGTATTGAAAGTATCAGCACTGGCTCACTTGAAGAGATACAGACAGGTATACCCTAAAGAACCACTGCCACCAAAATATATAAATAAACCCCAGAAACTAGAACCTTATATGAAAATTTAAAATTTCTTGATAAAGCAACCCTCGTTCCATCTGTTCATTGCACTATTTGTCCTACAAACTTAACGGATAACCATCTAAAGGCATACATGCAAGAATGCCCGCCGCAGTCCTCCTTATGACGTAAAGGGACCTAAACATCCACTCGTAACCAAAGGAGAGAATAAGTTATAGGTCTAAAAAATAAAACAATGAACGAACACACACACACACACGCGCGCACACACACACACACACACACACAAAACAGGGCCTATTTGCCGCATCTACTCTGAGAATGAAACCCATTCCTAGTATCCAGACTGTCCATATTCCAGAGAATGTTGGCATTTCCCTGAAGGGGCACACGGTCAAGGTGAAGGGCTTGAGAAGAACTCTGTGGAGGGACTTCAATCACATCAACACAGAACTGAGTCTCCTTGGAAAGAAGAGGAGGCTTAGAGTTGAGAAATGGTGGGGAAATAGAAAGGAACTGGTTTCCGTCTGCACGATCTGTAGTCATGTACAGAGGAGAACATGGTCAAGGGTGTGACACTGGGCTTCCGATTCGAGAGGAGGTCTGTGTACGCCCACTTCCCCATCAACGTGGTTACACAGGCGAATGGGCCTCTTGTGTTGAAATCTGTAACTTCTTGGGTGAAAAATACATCCGGAGGGTTCACATGAGGACAGGTGTTGCTTGCACCGTTTCTCAAGCCGAGAAAGATGAGTTAATTCCTGAAGGAAATTCAGCTGCTTTAATTCAGCAAGCCACAACAGTTAAAAACAAGGATATCGGAAAGTTTGGGGAGGGTATCTATGTTTCTGAAAAAGAACAGTCCAACAGGCTGATGAGTAAGATCTAGATGACTTCCTTTAGACTTGTTTGTGATGCTTTGATCCAATCCAATAAAGTTTTATGTAATGAAATACACAAAAAAATGGGGTCACTCTGTATTACTGAAGTGAAAAAAATAAGTCAGGATATACCAAGCGAAGTTGGTTCTTGCTCTGGGTTTGAAAAATTTTGTAATTAAAAAAAGATGGAGAAAAAAATGTAACTGCTTTGCCTTTTCTGAGTGAGAATCTCAGAAGTTTGAAGAGTTGACCCCTATTTCCACCAGTTTTCTGGCCTGTACTGCTGATAGACATTTCCTCTCCTAGATTCAGTGGTATCTCAAGATTTCTGTTCTTTCTAGGAATAAGTATTGTTTAAATGATTTGTTTTTAAAAAAACATTTCAAATGATCCATTTCTCTATTATAAGGACTCATTTCTTTTTATTATTTTTTATTCATTTCTTAGTTATTCTCAAGATGAATATTTCTTGGTATAAATCAACATAAAGATTCAATGTTAATTCACCTCTGGTGAACTACAACCCCTTTTTATTTTAAACAAGAAGGCCCTGGTTTGAAGAATGTACTTGTATCTAAGTTTGTGAGGTCATGATATGTTAACGTTTCTCGGTTATTCACTTTACTATTTTTGAATTTTGTTGTGCTTTTGAGAACACATACACCAAAACATACTCCAATCCAACCATTTCTACCTGTAAAACTCAGTGACATTTATGATATTCTTTGAGTTATACACCCATTCTCACACTCCTTTTCTGGGAGGTTTTCCCCATTAACCTAAGTCCATTCCCCACTGACCTTGCTATCTAATCTTTCAAGTTGCTGATGTCAGTGGAGATATTCCTGTTAAAAGTACAATGCTCAAGGCAGGCATTTTCCCCTAGGTAAGCTTGGTTACTGTTCAGTTTTAAGATGACTTCAGGGGTAATTTGGGGGTTGATATTTGAAGATCACCGGAGGGCAATCGTTTCAGGGGTTCATCCACCCTCACTGGCTCCAGAGAGTCTAGAGTCCATGAGCATTTGCAACTGTTTTGCATGAGGGCTCTTCTATGGAAACCTTGATCCAAAGGGTTCGTAATGGTAGCCGGGCATCAGCTCGTTCGGCTGATCTCATGGCAAAGGATGCAGCTGCTCATGGAGGCAATGGGCCACATATCCCATAACCTCTGCTGTTCTGGGTGGACAGGGACCGATTGTTGTGCTTGGATGGTGGTTAGCAAGCTCTATGCGATGAACACAAATACTAAGCACGGTACAGTGTTCAGCCAATTAACTGGGATGCCCCATAAAGCGATGCCCTTGGACCTGCAAACGAAGGAATCAAATCCCACAAGGATGTTGGTTGTATGTAGGCTACACTGTACATAGCAGCTACGCTCCTTTGTTGGAGAAAGGCAGGTTTTTTTTCCTTTTTACTGCCATAAAGAGTCCCAGTCATAGAAATTCACAGGCGCAGTTCTACCCTGTCCTAAATGGTCACTATGAGTCAGCATCAACTCAATAGCAGTCAGTTGGTTTTGGTTTTATTATTATCTAGCAAATATATCACTAATTTTCTCAACTCAGCTTTAAGTAATTGACAGCAACTAGTTGGCTCTGTAACCCTTTCCTTAATCAATGCAATCTCTTATTCTAGTTTACTACTAAATTATGGGTTGATATACAAGGATCAGTTAAAAAGTACTACTACCCTGTTTCCCCAAAAATAAGACAGTGTCTTAAAAACAAAATAAGACAGTGTCTTATATTAATTTTTGCTCCCAAAGATGCGCTAGGTCTTATTTTCAGGGGATGTCTTATTTTTCCATGAAGAATACAGTACACACTTATTGTTTTATTAAAAGAGACCTCCCACTTCCTCTCCGCTCCGGCTGCGCTGTGGCCAACAGTGAGCTGTGCGGCAGTGCCCCACTGCTACGGCCCAGAGTCCAGAGTTACGGTAGCTTCGGGGGGGGGGGGGGCTTATTTTCGAGGGGATGCCTTATATTTCAGCAAGAGGCAAAACTGCAAGTAGGTCTTATTTTCAGGGGAGGTCTTACTTTCAGGGAAACAGGGTACCTACAAGGGTTTCCTGTTCATATACGCACGTTCACTCCAAAGTATGTTTAACCAAGTCTCTGTAATCAGTGGATGGCTGCAGATCAGTAATTTACTTACTTATTCTCATTAGGGTCCATTAAAAAAAATCCAATCAAAAACAGTGGCTTCTGATTCTCACTCACTCACTCACTCTCACAAAAACTAAAAACAAAACAAAACCCAATGACTTCTATTAGGCCAATTAAATGCAAGGCAGAAAAGTCAGCTCCAAAGGTGAGGGACACCGGTTTTGGGGACTCGCAAGGGGTAACTCTGATAGACTGTCTCAAGGGTCATGGGGCTTATTAGGAAGATTTATGAAAACAGAAAAGTACTGGTGAGAAAAAGGCTAGAAAAATTACACCAAGGAAAATTGTTCCCATCACAGCAATAAAACTGCTTACTCTTCAAGGGTAGTGAGGGCTGTCCTGTGGAGAAGCTCACTGAGAAAACTTACTTCATCCACCCTACAGCCATGAGCTTGCCCCTTCAAGCTTTGTGTTCCCCAAACACAAAGAACATTGAAAAGAATCGCAAATCGAGTCCCTTGAGGATGTCAAAACTGTTCTGACTTGGTGTAACTTTCAGAGAATGGCGCTCTTCAGGGAAGGACCGGAGAGATGGCAACCTCACCTTCAGACGTGTGTGGACCTAGCTGGAGGTGCTGAGAAACGGCTGCTTGGCATTCTGTTTTTAATAATGGTCTCTCTGCGACACTGCAGCTCACAGTGACCCTACAGTGTCTAATCTAGTTAAAACATATTGCCATAAGATCACACACCACTATTGAAATGTTTCCCAACATACCTTGAAGCTAGGCCCACACACTTTTGACGGAGCATAAGTCAGAAACAGCTCAATGGTTAGTTTAGTGAAAATAGGAGCGCATAATACTGTTGACACTCAATTCCCAATTCTCTCTTGAGAATGACTACATACTTCTTTAATTATTCTGCACCAAGGACCAGCAAACTACAATCAGCCACCTGTTTTCCTATGGCCTTCCAGTGGGAGAAAAATTTACACTGTAAAATAGTTGGGGGTGAGATGTAGTCAATTAGTATGGCCCTCCTAGCCATCATCCATTTCATTTCCATACACCATTTCCGGAGGTAGTACATGAGCGAGAGCCAATGGTGCTGAGGGAAAAGCTCACACTACACAGAATGATGTCCAAAACTCAATGAAAATCCTATGCAATGGAATCTTCAGCATCCACAAAGCTGTACTGGAACATGTTCATTTAGACAGGAGTCTATGTCACTTCCATGCTATAAACAGTGTTAAGTAATAGCAACAAACACCACATAAGTCACAGAGCCAAAAATAGGTCTTTTCTGGCCTTTTACAGATGTCTTGCCAACCCCTGTTCTATGCCATACTTTATGTCCTTCATGTTTTATAGGTTTAGCTAGGCATTTATTTCCTTTTCCTTCAGTATTTAGCATAGAAGCAAAAAATAAGCAAACAAAACCCACTGCACTTGTTGATTCCACTCAGGGATCTCCAGGAAAGAGTGGAATATCACTCAATAGGATTGTCAAGAACAAAACACATGAAAGAAAAGCTTGTAGTTAGTTCAAGGACTGTTGGCCTTTAGGCATGTATTCAGGTCAAGTTTGAAAGGGTGCCAAGACCTAGCCCCAAAGTCTATTTTTGGTGTTCCCTGGGGACTTCATTGCTGTTCCCCTTGCTGTTCTGTTGCATGTCCTTAGTGTTTTGCCTCTGTGTGTTGGGATCAGGTCGGGTACAATTCTCACACTGTATTTCCATGTTGTCCCTGTAGGGCTATGGGTCAGTGAGGGATGTTGTGTCTCATAGTGGGGCCGGCCATATGGTCTTCTCTGTGGATTGGCTGCTCTGAGTGGGAATCTTTTCCTTAAGGGTTGGTGGGCCAGGATGTGCTGTACTCTCCCTCCCCATTCATCTGCTCCCGTGCGGTGCGCTCTGTTCAGACATGCCTCTCTCCCAGAGCTGCAGACTCAGCACTGTCCTCTGAAATAAATTCTTCCGGGTGGAGGGGCAGATGTCCACGTAGCTGGGATTGGGACCAGCCCCTAAACCACTTCTTTCTCCTGCAGTGTCTGGAGATTTCGAACTGCCAACCATGAAGTTAGCAGTATCGCTTCTAAAAATTCTGAAAGGTCAAATAAAACCAAAACCCAAATTCACTGCCATCCAGTCAGTTGCAACTCAGTGACCACATTGGGCAGGGTGGAACTGCCCCTTGGGGTTTCCTAGACTGTAATTCTCTACAAGAGGAATGAAAAGATGTGTCTTTCTTTCAAGGAGCAGCAAGCTGGTGGTTTCAAACTGCTGACCTTGTGGTTCGCAGCCCAATGAGTTATCAGCCATGCCACCAAGTAAAATAGCTACGAGAAAAAAAGTTAATGCTGGTAGTCCCCAACTTACGATATGATCCCATTCAGATGACTCTGTCATAAGTAGGTTTCTTTTTTCTTTTTAAGTAGGTTTACTGTAAGTTGAATACCTCACTTAAAAATTACCGTTTATTATCAATATACAGTAGTATCTTTAAAAATGTGATCTTTGTCTTTGGGGTGGGAAGCATTCCGCACATACATCTGTTAATGAACAATGATAACATTAGCGTACTTGTATGCTGCAACACTGTATGCAGGACATACTCTGTCACTGCCGCCCAGTCATTCCAACTCATGGTGACCCTGTAGTCCACGGTAGAACTGCCCCTGTGCATTTTAGACTGTAAATCTTTTTTTTTTAATTAATAAGTATTTTTATTGGGGCCCATACAGCTCTTATCACAATCCGTACATACATCAATTGAGCAAAGCACCCTTATACATTCGTTGCACTCGTCATTCTCAAAATTCACCTTCCACTTGGGTTCCTGGAATCAGCTCAGTTTTCCTTTTTTTCCCCCTACCCCGCCCTCCCCACTTCCCCCTTTAGACATAACTCTTTACTGAGAGTTAGGAAGCCTCCTTTTTCTCCTGATGAGTGGCTGGTGGTTTCGAACTGCTGACCTTGCAGATCACAGCCTAACTCATAACCCACTATGGCGCCAGGGCAGCATATATTACTAACAATAAACCAAAAAACATTGCCATCAAATAATTCCAACTCATATCGACCTAGAGAGGACTTCAGAGATCTCACATTGACATGAGTACATGTTTTTCTCCCAAAGGAGAGGAAACTGGGGGATTTGAACAGTAGACCTTGCAGCCAGCAACCAATGTTTATCCTACATCATCACCACAGAGCTCCTTTCACTTGAAGATGTACCCCAAAAGGAGTAATTGTTAAGTGTGGTTTCTCAAAGCCAGGTATTGATTACGATACAATTTTCTCAAGTTTTCTTATCAATCTCTGGCTACTGAAAACACAAACACGGTGAACAAATTGCTAAGGAACAGTAATTCTAGACTACTGTATTTAACGTGTGTCCCTAGATTTTTGTACTTCACTCACTTGTCATCGTGTTTTTTGTAAGTGAAACTTTCTGACTCAGAGGATGTACACTGGGACAGATAGGATCTGGGAACACAGGGAATCCAAGACAGATGATCCCTTCAGGACCAGTGGTGAGTGGCAATACCAGAAGGATGGAGGGAAGGTGGAGTAGAAAGGGGGGAACCGATTACAAAGATCTACATATAACCCCCTCCCTGGGGGACGTACAACAGAAAAGTGGGTGAAGGAAGGCGTCGGACAGTAAAGACATGACAAAATAATTTTTAATTTACAAGAGTTCATGAGGGAGGGGGAAAAATGAGGAGCTGATACCAAGGGTTCAAGCAGAAAGCAAATGTTTTGAGAACGATGGTGGCAACAAACGTACAAATGTGCTTGATACAATGGACGGATGGATGGATGGTGATGAGTTGTACGAGCCCCCAATGAAATGATTTAAAAACAAAAAACCCCAAAACTTTCTAGCTCACAGAAAGAGAGGTTTAAATACTGAGCCATGTTGGCAAGCAACAACACAATTGAACGATCTCCTCTCTCCAAGGAGGGCGCAGGCAACTTGCTATCCTACCAGCAGTTTCAGGCTCGTCCAGCCACGAGCTCCGGGGCCGTTCCCGGGCCCAGTGCTCCCCAGCAGACTCCTCCTGCGACCCAAATCCTCCACTCCTTGCAAAGTCACAGGCACGCAGTGGGGGCAGCTGTCGGCAGGGAGGCTTAACAACGTCGAGCCTGGGGTTTCTGCAAGAACTCAGGTCGCGGGAGGCTCGCTACACCTCCAAGCGCTTTGCAGCGGCCGGGACCCCGGAGCGCGCCAGGGCTCCGTGACACCAGCTCTCACTGCGGCGGAGGACGACAGAGGCGACCCGGCGCCGCCACAGCCCGGCCTGGCCCCCGGCGCCGGCGCAGCCCTCGGCGGGCCCGGCTGCATGCCAGGCCGGTGCGAACCCCGGCACGCCACTCGGAAGTGACGTGCCAGCGGAGAGCCGCGGCGCCTCCACCGGACCGGCTGCCCCGTCAATGGACACTCCCTCCCCGTCGGGCTTGAGATGCCAAGGCCCCCGGGCGGCTCCCCACGCCCCCGGGGACCCGGCGAGCGGGGCTGGACCGCGGCCGCGCCGTTCGCGCGCTCGACCGGGCAGCTCTGCGGCGCCCGGCGAGCAATGGGCTTCAGCACCTGCTCGCGCGCATGCGCGGCCCGTCTCGCCCGCCAGCGCACCCCGCGCTCACCTGGCGGCTGGCGCCTCGGGGCCCTTCTCGGCCCGGGCCACCCGCTGCCGGTTGTCACGTCCCGTCGCGCGTCGACTTCCTCCTCAGACACCGACCCCTCCCCCGCCCCCGGTCGCCCGCGGGCAGCCGCCGGCCGCCAGACGCCGGCTGGCCGCGCGGCTTGGCTTCCGCTTCCGGCGAGTATTGTGCGTCGCGCGGCGGGGCGGAGGCGGAGGCGGAGGCGGGGGGAGGAGGAAGGCGGCGGCTGCGCTCGGGCGGCTCCGCGCCCGCACTCCCGGACCCGGAGCCGGGGAGGTAGGTGCTGTCCCGACGCCGCGCCCGCCGCCCGGGCCCTGCCCCTGCCCCGGCCGGTCGGCCCTGCCCGGCGCGCCCCGGCCACCCGCGGCCGCGTCACCGGCGCCTCGCACGGAACTACAGCTGCCTCCGCCCGCCTCGGGCCCGGGCGGACCTTTTGCCGCCCCGGCGACGTCAGCGCGTCCGGCGTTGCTTGGCTACGCCACCGAGCGCCGGCCCCGCTGCCTCTCGCCTACGTCGCGGGCGCGCTGCGCGGCGTCCCGGCGGCGGGCATCCCGCTCGAACGTCACACCTCCTCACCTGGACGCGCGTCCCTGCTTCCCCAGCCAGCGCCGGCCTCTCCTCTCCCGCCGTCCGGTCCCCCCGCACCCCGAGCCCCAGCCGGCGGGAGAAGATGGAGATAGGGGTGGGATAGGGTGTTGGACGACGCTCGGGAGAGGCTGGCCAGGTGGGGGACCCCGGACCCTGGACCGAGGCAGAATCAGAATGAGGACGTCCCCGAAGTGTGTCCTGCCACGGAGACAGGAGGACTAGATGGAGAGGAAGGACTGAGCCACCGGCGAGCGAGGCCTCCCTCTACAGGACCTCGAAGCCCTTCCCCTTACCTCCCAGGCCCTTTGCTCCTCTCCATCCTTTTCCCCTCGGGCTCCGTTTCCGTTACCTCCGCCAGTGCAGATCAACTCCTTTCAGGTGAGGAGGCCGCTCGTGGCTAAGGTTGGCCAAGGGGCAAAGTTGGGATACCCGGTCCTCCTGAGTCAGTGTCATCGAGGCGCTTCGGACGCATCGCGACCCTATCGGACAGGGTACAACTGCCCTCTTTATGGGAGTAGAAAGCTCATCTTTCGCCTCCCCCGGAGCCGCCTGTGGTTTCCAACTGCTGCCCATGCGGTTAGCAGACCGATGCGTAGCAAGGACACCAGCGCTCCTTCCCATACTTAGAGCAAACTTGCCACTTGATGCTGGAGGTGGAAATTTCTAGCCGGGTTAGTTATTGAGGCCCTACCCCAACTTTAAAAACACGTTTCACATGTACTCTGATATATATTTGTTTAGTGTTAACCCAACTAATTCCATGGCCACTTCACTCAGCACACAAACCTACTAAGAAGTTCCCGTCCTTCTGTTGGATCCTTTGGAGTGCACGGGTGGGCAGGTGGATATGGATACACGATCATAGAGAAACTTACTCTTGGGTAAAAGTCTTGCCATTTTAAAGCAGGAGGAGCACGCCAGCCTTCTTCCGTATAAATTTCTTGGCTGCATTTCCAATTCTGAGGTATTACTTGAGGGAGATTTTGATTGCCTCTTAACTCTCTCTTAATTACCAGTCATTCCAGAACCAGTTATTTGGAGACACAGTATGTCCAGGGAATTAATTATGAAAGCTACCTTGAAAGACTCTAGTCATTGCTGAATATTTAGACTTAACAGCCTTCTTTAAATAAAAAAAAAAGACATCGGTTTGAGCACAATACCATACTCTTTTAATAGAGTTACCATGAATTTTTCAGTGGTTCCAAACGTCCAAATGCACACAAGAAGAAATGAGATGTTATATGAATCGTTTCAAGGATTTTTCACTAGACTAGACTGATAAAAGAACAATTTCAAACTTTAAAGAGGATGTTGTTACTCACCTACCCCTTTCCATTTACTACCCTTGGAAAGAATGAGCGGAAGGTGACAGGCAATCAAGATTCGGCTTTATTAATGCCTGGAATTTTCCCTTTCCAAAACTCCTTGTGCATCCATAAGAAAAACATGTCAAGCTAAGGGCTATCTAGGTCTGGAACTGATTGGCTTTTAGATAAAAATGGGATGGACCTGCATGTGAATGGGCTAGGGTAGGGAGAAGGCGCTGTTTTTAACAAAACAGAGTTAAGAAGCTAAGTGTATTGAGGGGTAAGTGTATTTGCTAACGAGGGAAAAAACGCAAAAAAAAAAAATTGATGGCTAAGAGTTACGTTTGGCAATGGAGAAAGAAATGAGAGGTTGAATCTAGTGGGAGAAGAGATGGAAAATACCAAGGTGGGATTAGACCTGAAGGTAGGGTATATTGGGGGAGATAAATGTCAGGTCAAGGGAGTAAAAGAAGTAAACTTCCAACTAATATTTTTCTTTTCTCTCCCACCCCTAAGTTAAACAATGGCAGAGACGGGTCTGTTGGAGGCCGGGGCCTCTGCGGCCTCCACAGCTGCTGCTCTGGAGAACTTGCAGGTGGAGGCCAGCTGCTCTGTGTGCCTTGAGTACCTGAAGGAGCCTGTCATCATAGAATGTGGACACAACTTCTGCAAAGCCTGCATCACTCGCTGGTGGGAGGACCTAGAGAGGGACTTCCCGTGTCCTGTGTGTCGAAAGACATCTCGATACCGCAGTCTCCGGCCTAATCGGCAACTGGGCAGCATGGTGGAAATTGCCAAGCAGCTCCAGGCGGTCAAGAGGAAGATCCGAGACGAGAGTCTCTGCCCCCAGCACAATGAGGCCCTCAACCTTTTCTGCTATGAAGACCAGGAGCCTGTATGTTTGATATGTGCAATCTCCCACACCCACCGGGTCCACACCGTTGTGCCACTGGATGATGCTACACAGGAGTACAAGGTAGGGAACCAGCTGCATGATACCAACAATGGGGAGAGAGTGGAGCAACAGTGGCTGAGAGACGCTGTGCGTAGAGGACTATGCAAGACTGCATCTTGTGTTCGCGCTAATGCTTTCCGCGCTGAGTCACTTCGGACACGCAGTGACTGTCGATGTACAAAAGCATGAGATACTGAGCAGTTCTTCCTCATCCTCACTATTGTTGTGTGTGAACCCATTGTGCAATCCAGCGTCAGCAGCCACTGTGTCAGTCCATCTTGTTGAGGGCCTTCCTCTTTCACTGACGGTTCTACCTCGCTCAACACCTTACCCTTCCAGGACCTGGTCCCTCCTGACGAGCCTGTTCAAAGTGCGGGAAAGGAATTCTCACCATTCTTCTAAGGAACAATCTGACTCTACTTCTTCCAGGAAGTACTTGTTTTTCTGACAGTGTGTGGTACTTTGAGTAATCTTCACCAAGACCCTAATTCAAATGCATCTATTCTTCTACGGTCTTCCATACTTTTTTTATTAATTCATTTTATTGGGGCCTCTTGACAGCTCTTATCCCAATCCAGCCATACATCCATTGTGTCCAGTGCTTTTGTACTTATGTTGCCATCATTTTCTTTCTTTTTTACTTTTTTAAATCATTCTACTGGGGGCTCATACAACTCATCACGTACATCCGTTGTGTCAAGCACATTTGTACATTTGTTGCCATCATCATTCTCAAAACATTTGCTTTCTACTTGAGCCCTTGATATTAGCCCATTTCCCTCCCCCCCCCCTCCCTCATGAACCCTTGATGATATTTTTTTTTCCATGTCTCTCCCTTCATCCACTTCTGTTGTCCCTCACCCTGGGAGGGGGTCATATATCGATCACTGAATGGTTCCCCCTTTTGCCCCCACCTTCCCCTTCCCCTGCTGGTATCACTGCTCTGGTTATTGGCTTGGTCTCCCATACTCTTGTCCAGCTTTCACGGGCCGTTGAACATGCCATGGCTTGGATCAGGCCAATACCATCATCCTCAAAATGACATCTTTGCTTCATAGCACTTTAAAGGAGGCTTAGGCTGCAGAGTTGTCTAATGTAAAACATTGTTTAATTTCTTGACTGTTTGGAGAAGCATTGATTGTGAATTCAAGTGAAATGAAATCCTTGACAGCTTCAGTGTTTTTTTCATTTGTCATGATGTTGTCCATTGGTCCAGTAGTGAAGGTACTAGTTGTCTTTGCCCTGCGTGATAATCCATACTGAAGGCTGCAGTCTTTGGTCTTCATCAGGAAGGTCCTCCAGTCCTCCTCACTCTCAGCAACGTTGGGAATGAGCCTTCCTCCAATTCTCATGGCATGCTCTTCTTCAGATAGCTCAGCTTCTTGGATGATTTGCTTGGCAGGTAGAGTGGGAAAGTGTGGTCAAAGGATACAACCCTGGCACACACCTTTCTTGATTTTAAACCAGGTCATTCTGTTCCAACAACTGCCTCTTGGTCTGGGTTCAGGTTCTGCATGAGCACAATGAAGTGTCTGCAATTCCTAGTCTTCTCGATGCTATTCATAGTTTGGTAGGATACACACAGCCAAATATTTTTGCATAGTCAATGAAATACAAATAAATAGCTGTCTGGGATTCTTACCTTCAGCTCAGACCTGTCTGAGGTCGTCAGTGGTATTTCTTGTTCCGTGTCCTTTCTGAATTCAGCTGGAAGAGGACATGGAATGCGGGATAGCATACTCTTGATCATGAACTCAGTCAGCCTCAAGTCTGAAGAACAGCAGTGGTGTGGAGTGGTCAACATGTCACACAGAACACGTTTGAGTGTTCTATGGGTAATTGTCCAACATGTCGTATTTTTGCTAAATTCCTTTTCCATAAGGAAAAAGACATAACTTGGCAAAAGCTGAACCAGACTCTGTTCCTCATCTGTCACCCTGCTGAAAACATCCCTTGTGTCCATCGGTACGAAGACTAGATAACGTTACTCTTCAGACTTGCTCACCAGCCTAAGCCGAACAAGGTTGTTGTCTGCATCTTTCTTGCATGTTGGACAGCAGCATAACTTGCTATTGGGGCACAGAATAGCTATTTGGGTGTTGAAAACTAGAAATTTCAGTGTTAATTTCAGTGTTGTAAGCATGTCGACACGGACTTTGCTGAAATATGTAGGATGCTGGCTTGAGTAATTTACAATATAGATCAAAGATTTCATATGTTTGAAGTCTTTATCAGGGTACAAGAGGTCACTTTGAGAGTAAGAGAAAGTTAATATGAAGGGGGTTGGGAAGTACACACACACACACACACACACACGTGTGTATTGAACAGCTATGAGATGCAATGAGGAAAAAATTGGGTGAGCAGAGATAACGTGGGACAGGCTGCTGGCAGAAGAACGGACCACCAATAAGCTTACACATTACATGACAGGCCGGAAGAGCGTGTGTCCAAGAGGCGCTGAGATGGGTAAGAAGCAGTCAAGTGGGTTGCCCTGTGAATGAAGCTTGTGCCACCATCCCAAATTGTTACCTTTCCCACGTCCTCTCCACCCCCAGGAGAAGCTGCAGAAGTGCCTGGTACCCCTGGAGCAGAAGCTGCAAGTTCTCACCCGCTGCAAGTCCTCTGAGGAGAAGAAGCCCGGAGAGCTCAAGGTACAGGCAAGGGATTCCATGTGGCTGCTCTGCGGGTCTTTTCCTAGCAGGGGCCAGGTAATTCACCAGTCCTGGTGTACGAGAAAAACGCTCTTCTCTCAAAATGAGCGGTAGTTTATCATACCAGGAAACATTGTACTTAAATACTCACGAGCTAGATTTTGAAAAGGAATGTAAGAGGTGAAGAATAGATAGCACATCTTGAATGGGCGAGTTGAGGAAAGTCTTTAAATGTTGGTCCCATATTTTGTAAAACTAGTGGAAAGTTGTTGGTTAGTTAGGAATGCAAGGACAGGCGTTTCTTAGAGGAATTGAATAGAGGAGAATTTAGAAGATTCACTGGGCAGGAAGGGAGGAGCGTTATCAGGAGATCTGCTCAGTGACATGAGGACCACATATTCATGACTCAACTAACTGATGTTGTTTTACTCCTTGGAAGTTCTTCCCCTCCCTACCCTCACCTGTAACCTTCCGTCTGTCCTTCAGTTCCCAGGATGAAAGCCATTTCCTTACAGCTTCCCTGACCCTTTAGAAAAGAACTTTCTTGATTTTAAAACGATTTTGACTCTTTTTCATAGCCATATCCTATTAAAGCTTATAGTATGGTATTTCAATATCTGCCTGTTTCTGTTATTGGATAATAAGCAATTAAAGTAGCACTGATTATCTGTTGCACTCAGAGTGACCATATGGAACAGAATAGAACTGCCTTATAGTGTGTCCAGCGCTTTAACTATTTAAGGAAGCCAACTGCCACATCTTATTTCCACAGAGCTGCCTGCTGGGTTCAGGCGACCAACCTTTCAATGAGCAGTTCAGGGACCAGGGACTGAGGTGTTGTAGTATGTTGTCACTTACTTTGCTTCAATTTGTAGTTCTATTGTAACCACTGTGCCACCAGCGCTTCTATAGCAACGGCAGTAACTAATATTTATTGAGTTCTGTGCATTACTTCAAAGGAGCCTTGGTGTCGTCGTGTGTATGCATTGGGTTGACCACAAGGTCAGCAGTTTGAAACTACCAGCTGATTGTCTGGAGAAAGAAGAGGTTTTCTACTCCCATAAAGAGAGAACCGTCTACGGCTGCGGTCCTCAATGTGGGGGTCGAATGACCCTTTCATAGGGGTCGCCTGATTGATAACAGTGGCAAAATTACAGTTATGAAGTAGGAACAAAAATAATTTTATGGTTGGGGGTCACCACAGCATGAGGAGCTATGTTAAAGGGTCACGGTATTAGGAAGGTTGAGAACCACTGGTCTAGGGGAAGGGGGGAAATGAGCTGATACCAAGGGCTCAAATAGAAAGAAAATGTTTTGAGAATGATGATGGTAACATGTACAAATGTGCTTGACGCAGTGGATGGATGTGTAGATGGTGATAAGAGCTGTATGAGTCCCAAGTGAAATGATCTTTAAAAAGAGAAAGAGGTTAACGGTCTCAGAAACTCACAGGGACAGTTTGACACTGTCTGGTAGGGTTGCCGAGTCCAAATGGACTCCATGGGAGTGAGTTTGTTTGTTTGTTTGCATAGCTTTTGGGATGTGTTCTGTTTTGCTTTGGTTTTTGATGCCTTACTTTATTGGGTGCCCGTGACATAGAGAAGCTTTAAGACAGAGAAGTTCTGTAGCTCCTCTTTGACAAGGGTGAGCGTAAAAAAGACAAAACACAGCTTACTGCCATTGAGTTTATTATATTTCATAGTGACCCTATAGGACAGAGTAGAACTGCCCCTTTGAGTTTCCGATGCTGTAAATAATTAAGGAAGCGAAGAGCCTTATCTTTTTCCTGAGGAGCAAAGTGTCGGCAGAAGGAATAAGCCACTATGCTACCAGGGCTTCTGGGGTGGACTTGGGTACCCCATCAGGTAGGTGCTCTTACCCGGGCTTACCCAGGAGGAAATTGAAACTTGAAGAAGTGAATCCAAAACCAGGGATACTGTGTGAATCCACAAGTATTTACTGAATTCTTAGTACAGACCGAACTCTGTGTTTGGTGCTGAGGGTACAACAAAGAGCAGAAACAGTCCTGCCCTCCATTTAGAGAAACCAGAGTGGAAGAAATCGCAGAAAGTAGCTTCCAGTTTCTAAGCACCCACTAGGGATTCGGTCTGAGTACAGGCCTCCACAGACATCTTGAGGTCTTGGAGTTGATGTTTAGAGAGAGACCACTGGAAATTTAGCACAGGCTTTAAAAGGGTACAGGGTTGTGTTTTCGAATGAATCACCGCATCTCAGCAGAAGCACTATTATTATTGGGACAAAACCATGTGAATTTGTAAATCTGGGGGGCAGAATGGCAGTGGCTGAGAGGAGGTGAACTGTAAAAATCTTTTATGTTTGTGCAGTGCTACTGAAAACCTTACTATGAAAATGAAACTATTCTCAGCCACCAACTCTTCTCTTCCTGCCTACCTCCGTGGTGGAGGCTTGGGAGGAGAGTCACCTTTTTAGACGAGGTGTGTTTTTTTAAAAGGTAAATTACCATGTCAATGGCCTGTGAAATTACCATCAGCATTCTTTCTGTAGCTATTTCCGCTCCCCATTCCTCTCCCCTGGAGTCCTTCTCTCCTGGCCTCTTGCTAAGTAAGTAGTTATTTTTCGCGTTGCAGTGAGAAGTACAGGTTCAGAACAACCCTACCAACCACAGCCCCTAAAGGACATGTTTTCCGAGACTGCTGTTGTTATGCTAGTAGAATGGGGAAGCGCACGTGCCCCTGTCGATAGGGAGGGAAAGGTGCCACGGAGCTGCGTGCTTAGGAGATGAGATGGTTGCCACTGCCACAGGTACAAGTGCTGACTGAGTAGATGTGTGGTCCTGTCAGCTCCACAGCCCACGGAAGCTACTCTTAGTGACACAACTTCGCAGATGCTACGCTTAGTTGGCTCACCTCGTTTCAAAATGATGAGTCAACTTTGGGGACACTCAGAAAGACAGCACAGCCACCTGAGTGTGCACCCCGAGTTTTCTCGGGTGCCCATACTGGTCTTGAAAGCCAAACACAGGCCTTCTTCTTTCCTCGGAGGGGCTGTGTGGGATGACTTCTCTTCCCTATTCATAGGGTAGGAAATTGGAAGCCAGCACACCCAGACAAGCCCCTCTGAGTTACGCTACCTTCCGGAGCTGGCTGGGGGGATGGTCGCAATCTTCTAAAAGCCAGACCTGCCTAAGGGCAAAGCTGTTTACCTGGCCTCTGAAAGGTTAGAAAGACTGCAACTTGTGGAGACTCAAGAATGGATGAGGGCTCTGCCTATAAACTGTGGTCTTCCACATGTTTAGTGCAAAGAATATACGCTCTGATAGGCAGTTTAAGTGGTACTCAAATGGGGGCTTATGTTTTGAATAGCCTGCAAAACATTAGGAAATGGTGCTAGTCAGTTGATTATGTGTAATTGTCCCACACATCTTTGCCAGGAGACCCCCCCCCAACCATTAAAACAAAACAAACACAAGACCCAAGTGGTTCAATTCTGACTCAGAAGGATCCTAGAGGACAGGACTGCTCCAGAGTTTCCAAGACCGTGAATCTTTTCAGAAGTCGGCTACCACATGTCTCCCGGGAAGTGGCTGGTAGACTCCAGCCACCACCTATGGGTTTTCAGCCCAATATTGCATCTGCCCCCCAACCCAAGCAACCAACCCCTCTCCACCCCACCCCCATTTCCAAAGTATCCTTAGAGAAGGTAACATCCTCACATCAAGCCACCAGCCTATACATTGAGTGATAAGAGATGATGGATGCATAAACAGGAGTAAGTCTGTTAGCTTCTTAGGATTATGAACCGGCGCCCGTGCATCATTTCTAAAGAAGGAAGGGATGAAAGAGAAGGGGGTGCTGTGTTTTACTTTCGTGGCAGACCCACGTGGTGAGATGTTCGGCTAGATTCCAGAATGCACCTGAGAAGCGAGCAGCAGGACCAAGTGACTAGAGCAGAAGTGCAGCTAATTGGCAGAAGCCCGCACATGCTAAGCTTGGGAATCCCAGTGCTGCTTTGCATTTGCTCCGTGTCTTCTCCCGCTCCCTGTGTGTCCCACTGTTTCCTTTCAGAGTCAGAGTCTCTGCTGCTCCTTTGGGTTCATCCTTCCCCATCAGCCCAAAGAAGCAACTCCAGTTTTTCTGTGCGGAGACCCAGGAAGAAGGGTGAATGCTCACGAAAAAGTACATGGCTGGGGCTTTAGGATGCAGTATTCCCATCTCAGACTTGGAGGGTTCCGGGGTGTGTGCAAATGTTGGCGCACGCATGAGGCAGCTAGCTGAAAAGTTGATGGGGCAAAGGCACCGCACCCAGAGGTGGCCCGGTAAACAAGCGGGGCAGTCGCCTTCTGAAAGGCCCGAAGTCCGCAAACCACTGCGGAGCAGTATTGTCCCTCGGACTTACGAAGAAGCGGGATTCCCACTGGTGTGAAGCCACTAGTGGGCAGCCAGCCGCTATTTCCTTTCAGGACATGCACCTAAGCCTGTGGGTTCCTGCTTAGAGAAAACACGCTTCAGACGTTAGCAACTAGTTTGCCAACAAGCCCGGGAACCTTTTCTTGAGGTGGGAACTGCTCCTCGGAAGTGACTTGGAGCTGTTTAACAGGCTTAGCCTTGAGATCCGCATGTGTTTTTTGTAACAAGCTGTTATCAAACCGCTACTGACTTCTTTCCAGTTGGTTTTTACCAGATAGATAGCTTGCAGTGTAGAAATGACAGGCTTCTAACTTTTTTAAAATATTGATATGTAATTCACATATCATATACGTCACCAGTCGATTGTAGTGCACCCTGCCCCTCCTGTATGCATTTGCCCCCTACTTTCCTTCAGCCCGTCCCCACCCCTTATTCCCAAGAAGTCTTGATATCAATTACTGCCTATATATATTTATTTGCTCATCTGCCCTTCATAAACTAGGGAACATACAAAAAAGAGTAAATAATATAATTTAAAAGAAAGGAAAGACCTACCAGTGATATTAAACCAGGAGAGAGGAAAAAAAAAAAACCTGTCGAGAAAAAAAACATCCAGAATGGGTCCAGAGGGAAATCAAGTGCCTGGGTATCACAATTCACTGTCGTCCCATCCACTGCCATCAGGTTTACAGTGGTCTGTGTGGTGGCTAGGTTATCTGTGTCCCTGCACTGTGGTCCGATGCGGCCCACCAGGGCCTCACTCCATCCACAGAGGGACCCTGCAGATAGGTTTCCGGCTCCACCCGTCATCCATAGCCTTCTGAAAATTGAGTATTCACAGCTTCAGCTGTGATACCTTTCTCTCCATCATATTTGGATTTGGTATTTATCATCTTTGGCTCACACAGGCTGAAGTGCTTCTTCCATGTGGACTTAGTTGATGCCTCACTTAGATGGCTGCTTGTTTGAATAGAAGCCACACGCCATTCATTTGGACAGCCAGGCACCAGCTGCTTTCCTCACCACACTTGCTGTAGCACCCTCATCTGTGAGCGCCTAACGTGTCCACATCTGTACTTCTCTGGACAGATTGCATCTACTGACGCTTTAAAGTTGCTCAAGAGCAAAGCTCGCGCTTCCTCTGAACTGCCTGCGTCCCATGCGTGGCCCTACTAGTGAGTTGTGACGTCTCGTAGAAGAGCCCCAGTGGTGTAGTGGTGGCATATTGTAGTGGTGGCACGCTTGTCAGCTCACAACCACCAGCCACTCCGGTAGGGCCATCAAGAGTCGGAATTGACTTGATGGCAGTGAGTTTTGTCTTGGTACTATCTTTTATCTTATTAAAACATAAACCACTTAAGATGCTAATTTTTAAAAGAAAGTAATTTTTTTCTTGTGATCTCATCGATTGTTAAGCCATCAGTGGGAGATGACTGGGGATGAAGCCTTTCTTTACAGAAGGAAATTCCCAAAGAAAAAATGAGTGTCCTATTCTATGGTTTTCCATGACTTTAAAGGTCTGTTTGTTCAAACACAGGGTGTGCGTGTGTGTGTGTGTGTGTAGGGGGGGGGACTCCCTGACACCCCCTGACCTGCTGTGCTGAGTCAGCATCCCCCTGTGTTGGCAGAGGCTAGTGGAGAGCCGCCGGCAGCAGATCCTGAAAGAGTTTGAGGAGCTGCATCGGCGGCTGAACGAAGAGCAGCAGGTGTTGCTGTCGCAGCTGGAGGAGGAGGAGGAAGGCATCTTACAGCGGCTCCGGGAAAACTCTGCTCACCTCGGGGACAAGCGCCGCAGCCTGGCCCATCTGGCAGCTGAGGTGGAGGGCAAGTGCTTGCAGTCAGGCTTCGAGATGCTTAAGGTTCGACTTTGGCCCCTGCATGGCTCCTTGGGTCCAGCGGGACCAGTAGTAAAGCTCTGTGCCAGTCACTCTTCCCGCCCGGGAGGCCCGCCCGTCTGCTCTGCTGCTCTAAGCCTGTCCTTCTTTCTCCACTAAACGCTTCCCTGACTGCTCTCCTCCCTTTCTGCTCATTTCTCAGTTCTTACATCTCACCAGCAATTCTGTGCTTAATTTGTACCAAAGGAAAATGTACTTGGAGGGAAGTCTCCACATGACTAAGACACTATGCATTACATTTTGTTGTAACTAGAATTACCACTACTTCTAAGTCGGGGACTTGATTTACTTAGTGCTGACCAACAAAAGCAAAAAATAGAAGCTGCATACAAAGGATCCTTGAAATTATGTGTAACAATATATTACTTCTGGCATGCAACTAGGACTTCTAAAATAGTTGGGGGCATTTGTTTTCTGAAGCAGGTGAGCGCTGTTAGCAGGCTGTGGGGGCCATTTGAGACCTCTGAATCAGTGAAGCTGTTCATTTGTGCGCATGTTAGGTAGCCTTGTCTCTTTTCATGTGTGTGTGTTCTGCTTTCCACATTAAACTGAGACATCTGGCAAGGGCAGAGATTTGTCGTCTTGGTGTTCTGGACCCCAAGTTCCCTCAAATCCAGTTGGCACACAGTTATCAGTGTGCTTGTATACCAGTACCAGAGGGCAGCTATCGGACCACACAGGAAATTGTAACACACTCACAACTATGCCACCATTTGGATTGTCTCCTGACCCTCAAGGGAAGTGAACTGTGTAATTGGTGCTTGGGTACAGAACACAGAGCAGACACACAATCCTATCCCTGTGCAGCGAGTTCCCCGTGTCGTGAGGAATAGATGAGACACATCGGAAACGGTGTGTCAGTGATGGTGATTTTGTGGTGACCAAGTTGGCAGTGGGGGTTAGGTTAGGGGAGATGCCCATGGGTCCCGCTGGTGCTCTTCTCCGTGGATCCAGACCTCCACGTTGTCCAAGGGCTGTTCACTAGATGTAGCACTTTATGGGCGAGGGTTGGCTCTTTTGCTTTCAGGACTCTTGAATACCAGGACCAATATTGCTTTCTTTTCTCCTTTCCTCTAGGATGTCAAAAGTACCCTAGAAAAGTAAGTCCTTGCCTTTATTTCTGAGTGGGTTCGGTCAAAGGCTAGCCGTGCAGTTGGCTTGGGAGGAAGGGGCCAGGGGAAAACCATCGTATCTGAATGGGATGTGGAAGTGAAGGAAGTTTTTTCGTATATCAGAAAGTCAGAGGGCGAATCACAAGCCTTCCTCGGAAAAGAGAACAGATCATGTGGGGGCAGATTCCATTCGGCCCTGCGGGGTATCACTGTGTCCAAACCATGTCTGAGGAAGAAACAGTGGGGGGGCAGCGCGTGGAGATGGCTGTTGAACATGGTGCATGAAACAGATCGCAGACTCAGAAAGGCTCTGCCCTCGGGGCCTGTGGCTCTCAGTAGAATGGTGAGAGAAAGCAGGAGACAAGTGCCGATCGGGAAGGGGGAAATTTCAGTTTCTTCCTAAAGATAACATCTGAATAGTTACTTGGCTGTACCTTCCCCCGACTCTATCTTCTCTTCCCCTCTCTCCCTCCCCCTCCCAGATGTGAGAAAATGAAGAACATGGAGGTGACTGCCGTGTCCATCCAGCTGGAGAAGAACTTTAGCAATTTCCCTCGACAGTATTTTGCCCTGAGGAAGATCCTGAAACAGTTTGTTGGTGAGTTGCTCCTAAAAGAAAACAGCAGAAAGAATCCGCTTAGGCCCCACCGCATCTGGGCTTCCGTTTCCATGCTCACCTCCCACCCTGCACCTGGCTTTCAGTGTGTCTCTCAGCAGAGTCACAGAAAGCGAGTGAGTGAGGGGTCACCTCTCACTCCCCTATCGTTTCTAACTAGCCACTCAGAGAGCGGAGTTGTTATTAATTAGAGCAGGTTATTAATTAGAGCAGGTTGCATGACCATGTAATTTGGCATCCAACTAAAGTAGAGTGTAGGGGAGTCCCATTAAGGGAGAAGATCAGGCAGTGCTGGAAAGTAGATCCAGCAGCCAGCTCTCTCTCTGTCCCTAGGCCATGTGCCACCTTGTTCTGAATTCTTCCTAACACATCCTTCCTTCTGGCCCTTGATTTGACTTAGCGCTTCTCCACACCATGAAGGAACTAATGTCGGAGGGGGTGGCGAGAAAAGTAGGCTGGAACCTGGCCCACCTGCCCTTTCAGGCAGGAGATCATTACCTATTTACAGTAGGGTCAAGGTCCGAAGCAAAGCCATTGTTCCTGCCTGCGCTCCTGTCTTAGGTGACATCCTGAGGAAGTTAACCAAACCGGATGTTCTGGGGACCTTAAAGACAATAGGCTTTGTGAAGGCAGGCTGGAAGGGGAATGTAGGGCTAGGAGGCAGTTATCCCCATCCTCATCTAGCTTCCCACTCTGGCTTCTCCCGCCAGCGGACTTGACCCTAGACCCTGAAACTGCGCATCCTAACCTCGTCCTGTCGGAAGATCGGAAGAGCGTCAAGTTCATGGAGACAAGACTCCGGGATCTCCCTGACACGCCTCGGCGCTTCACCTTCTACCCTTGCGTCCTGGCTACAGAGGGTTTCACCTCAGGCCGACACTACTGGGAGGTGGAGGTGGGCGACAAGACCCACTGGGCAGTGGGTGTGTGCCAGGACTCCGTGAGCCGAAAGGGCGAGCTGACTCCACTCCCTGAGACTGGCTACTGGCGTGTGCGGCTATGGAACGGGGACAAATACGCGGCTACGACCACGCCTTTTACGCCCTTGCGCATCAAGGTGAAACCTAAGCGGGTGGGCATATTCCTAGACTACGAGGCTGGCACGCTGTCCTTTTACAACGTCACAGACCGCTCGCACATCTACACCTTCACTGACAGGTTTACTGAGAAACTGTGGCCCCTCTTCTACCCGGGCATCCGGGCTGGTCGGAAGAACGCTGCGCCACTGACCATTAGGTCTCCGACAGATTGGGAGTGACAGGTGGGAACATGGAAATCATTGGGGCGAGGCAGGGTCAAGAGCTGTGGGATTTCCTTCCTGTGTCCTGGGACGTCTCCCGGTGTGCCTGGCCCTGCACTGGCGAGGAGGAGCACCCTGGTTTCCAGGACGGTTGGTGTGGCGGAGGAGGACTGGGCTGGGGTGAGAGCACCAGCACACACCCCAGCTCACTGCCAGGGGGCGGAGCTGCTTCCAGGGGATGGTCTCCTCTGCCGTCCACCAGGTTTCCCATTGCACAGACAGAGAGGGAAGGGAGAAGCAGAAAGGTGATAGGGGGGGGGGATCTGCCTGCCTCACACTGGAGGAGGAAACAGACCCTTATAATAACTTCCTTTTAAGGGGCTTCTCCAGAGAGGATAGTCCTGTTTCTTGAGGACGGTCCCCGAGGTCTGTGTACCTCCCGTTTGAATAAAGCTGAATGGCAGTTGCTCTCATGGTTCTAGAAGCAGAGAGGGTGTCCGGGACAAAGATTTGGTATTGAGAATGTTAGGGAAGGGAGCTGATTTGGTCTTCCATTCCCAGGCGAAGGTTGCCATTTTGAGTAAGATTGTTCAAAAGTAGAGGGTCAGGGAGAGTGGGTGAGAAGAAACAGGAGAGCCCAGGTCCCTGCCCAGCCTTTTAGCAGAGCTGACTCGCTGCCCGCGGCCTTATGCTTGGTTGTCTCCAGGAAGTCGATCGCTTTCTCCTCGAGAGGAGGCACTGTGAAAGAGATTCTGCGGTCATGTCCACCTTTTCACTGCTTTCCCAAAAGAACTTGGAAGGGAGAAGGTCCGGTATGAGAGAGAGAGGCAAAGGAAGCAATGGCGGCTATCCAAAGCTCTGGGCCGTAAAGAAGGCTAAGAAATGGTTAGTGGCAAGATGTCGGCCTTTGTTACCCAGAAGATGTGCTCAAGTCAGAAAGATAGACCAGTAATGTCTCTCTCATCCTGAAGACCGTAGAAGGAGGGTGGTTTGGGAAGGGAAGGCCTGGCCTGCCTGGAACTCCAGTTCGGAAGAGCCAGTGTTTTGCTTGTTGCCATCCTTCATCTTTTGCCAGTCCCCATTTCAGAGAATGCACATTCTTTTACTAATAGGCCAAAATAAACATGCTGCAGGGTACATACGTTGTCAAAAATGGTCAAGTGACGGATGCCACACAAGACGCCAATGGTTTGGCTTATCTCTGCTTGGGGAATCAAGAGAGAAGATTTTGGGACAAGAGGCTGCAATTTCCTGAGGGCATTTCAGCTCCTCTTCCCACCTCAGCAGGACTTTGTCCAGACTCTTCTCCTCTTACCTTTGTGCCTTGACGGTGGTTCTTTGTGGCAAGACGCTTTGGTTGGTTGAAATAATATGGAGCAAAGGACCCACTGAAGTGTTCTATGTTGTGTGGTAATTTGTCAGTGGCCCTGCAAGTGAAGTCTGTGAGGTCACCGAGGTGTTGAAAATGCATGCTCCCAGGCCCCACCCTCAGCGAATGATCCAGGATTGGGGTGGATTTAGGCATCTGTTGTTGAAACACTTTCCTCCCCGCCGTGGTTTGAGGACCTGGGTCAAACTGGTCCTGGAGGAGGTTTCAACCATTTCCTTTTCTCTGAGCAGGAAATCCAGTTGCCTATACCGGCCTGCCTGGCAAGAGACCGAGGCCATAACCTCTCCTGACCTACGTTGCCCTCTCCACCCCCCACCCCACCCCCATCTCAGGGTTCATCCTACCCCTTCTATCCATTTGTTTCTGACCTCAGGAATTTGCAGTCCATTAACTATGAAGAGGAACCAAACAGGATGTCAACCAACCAATGGGAGGCAGGCAGAGGTCAGATGTAGGGGTGTCATTTCAGGGGTAAGGATTGCTATTGATCGGCTTCTAGCTCTAATGCTTCAGACTAGGAAGTACGTTTCTCGGGTGAGAAGAAAGGAATGGGATTAAGCTGTGCTTTCCTGGGAGCCTTCTCGCCATCACACTCAGTTCTTCCTGCTTTGACTCCCACCGGCACAAGTGCCTTTTGAATGTATAACCACTATTCCTCCTGCCTGTCAGTCTTCAGGCACCAGCCTGGGACTTGGGGACTGCAGGCCTAGCTGGTTACGGATTGCCATAACCATTGCCCACACTTAGCTGCACAGAGAAACTTTAAGATCTACTCTGGTAGCCTTTCTAGTCTCTGCTTGGTCTAACTCATCTGGGGTTTGAGAAAGGACACCGGAAGGAACCGAAACTCTTAGGGACCCTTGGATTGACGGGGACGGTTTTACAAATAAATGGGTTTACAAATACATGAGTGTGTGCGACCGTGGGGTGGCGCCAAAGTACGGGCCTCGGGAGAGCGCGCGGTGACGCGCCGTGCCGCGCGGACGCAGGGCGGGCGCTTCCCAGGAGGCCTTGCGCGGGGGCGGGGGCGGGGCCTGCGCGCACGTCGACGCGGCCGCCGCCGGGATGGCGGGGCCGGTGAAGGACCGCGAGGCCTTCCAGAGACTCAGCTTCCTGTACCAGGTGGGTCGGGGGCGCGCCGGGGGGTGGGGGGCGGGCCGGGGCCTGACCGCTGGCCCCTCCGCAGGCGGCGCACTGCGTGCTCGCGCAGGACCCCGAGAACCAGGCGCTGGCGCGCTTCTACTGCCACACGGAGAGGACCATCGCGAAGCGGCTGGTCCTGCGGCGGTGAGCGGCCCGGGGCGCGGCGGGGGCCGGGCCGGGCCGGGGGAGCCGCGAGGGCACGCGCGAACCGCCCGCCTTCCTCCGCCCCAGGGACCCTTCGGTGAAGAGGACCCTGTGTCGTGGCTGCTCGTCCCTCCTGGTCCCGGGCCTGACCTGCACCCAGCGCCAGCGGCGTGAGTGCCCCCGCCCCCGCCGGCTTCCATTGATTGGGAGCCCCACCTGGCCAAACTTGGGCTTCCTGGGGCTCGCGTCCAGCCGGGACAGTAAGGACAGAATTGCGGCGTGGTAACTATCGGGGCTCGCGGACGAAAGACGGGGTTCCCGTGGTCTTTCATCCCGCGAAGACGAAATCTCTCCGAGGAGAGAGGTATTGTACATTGAGAATCGAGTCTATTGCGACAGACGATGGAAGCACAATCGAAGAGAAAGCGAATTGGAGCTGCAAGCTGAGCCTGGGCGGGGTGGGGGGCTTCCCCGGAGGCTGAGGCAGGAGGGAGGGCTGAAGAGGGACTGAGGCCAGACAGGTCTTGAAGAGTCTTAAGGAGTTTAGCCGTTTTCTTGAAAGGTAGGAAGACCACAGGGCGAACGTCTGTAAAATTTTAAATTAATAAAAAGTATGATGGGGAAAGTATGAAGACATTGATGGGCAGCCCCAGTAAAAAGGTTTATTAAATTAAAAAAAAGAAATTGATGGACTTTATGCAGGGGCCTGACACTATCGAACTTACATTCAGTGGAGGGAAAAAATAGAAAAACGTTTTTTTAAAAACTTGGGAATTAGGTGAGGGGGTTACATTTCAGCTAATCATTTTTGCATTCAACGATTTAAACAGCCTATCAAGCATCTCAATAGCTTGCTTTTCTCTTTCTCTTCTTTTTCTCTCCTCCTTGTTGTAGAATTTATGGCCCCCCTAGTTAACACCTGTGTGCCTACCTCGAGCATATTGCTTCCCCCCACCACCACCCAAGCCTGTTGCTTTTAGGATGAAAACCTTTCCCTTGATTTCTCCTTTCTAACAGTCGTCTCGTATATTGTGTTTTTGTGATGGGCTCGTTTCAGTCCGCATACTGCCCTTCGGATCCATCCGTGTCATGAGGGGTTTCACGGCCTCATCGTTATTTTCTAGCCCTGCATCAGGTTCCATCGTGTGTATGTGCCAGTTCCCGTGTTCCTGCTGTCATGACTGGGTGTGCATCTGTTGAGGGACTTACCAAGAAAAGGGACTGCTGGTAATGGGGTATTTCTATTCCCGGTTGTTAGAGGAAGCGCTGTGGTAATACTTCCTTTTGGAGGAACTGACACCAAACTAGTCCCATGGAATTGGAGACTGAAGAAGGCCCCAAAGTTTAACCCTTGCAAGATGCTAATTTGCTCCACCACCCCCTACCCCCTTTCCTTTGGATAGATTCCTTCATGGATCTGGGTTCGGCGAATTGCTGCCATGTCCCACAGAACTCACAAAAGCCCGAGGAAATGTTTTCATGTGATGATGGGTGCTGTTTGGTCCGAAATCCGAAGGTCAGGCAGGGGTAAGCCAGATGCTGGGGCCAGGTGACTCGCTCCACCACTGACTCTTGCCAACGGTCAGCTCACATCCCCTGCTTCTCAGACGGCTCCGTTTATACGCAGCTGGGCGGTATTACAGGAATCCTGTTCACAGTGGCTCACCGGCAAATCCTACGAGTGTCTTCCCACACCTTCTTACCAGATCCGTGCATGGGCAGGCCACTTGGCGGGGGACCATGGTGCAATCCGCTTTCACCCAAATATAATGACCTGTTCTCTACCCCTGGACTGTATCTTCTTTATGCACCCTATGACCTGGGGTCTCGGACAGGATGTCTCCAGTAGGCATGGGCCTCCTACCAATCATAATCAGCCTGCCTGTTTCCCAGGCCACTCCAGAAGGAGGGATTTGTGTTTCGTATTTTTCTTCTCTAAGAGCTGTAGCCTGTCTTAGAACCATTACAAGTAACAGTGAGCAGTGACACAGTGTGATCCCGTTCATTAACCTCAGATTTCATCCTATTCCTGTTAGTTAGCAGAGAATGCTCTCCAAAATGGGACGGCAGCCACAGGCATACGAGATCCAGAACTATAATAGGTCGCATAAAGGATTGTGGCTGGAAGGGCCATGTGAATAAAGTATAACTAAGCACCATGCCACTGTCCACAGTGATGGGACTTAGAGGCCCACCAGCAGTATGTGAGGCTTCTCTCTCCACAATCCCTCCAGCATTTGCTATTTTCTGTTATTTTTAGCTACTCTCGATGGCATCTCATCTTGTGTTTATTTGCATTATTAACTATCTCCAGCATTTCCTTTCATGCTTGTTGGATGCCTGGATGTCGTCTTTGGTCAACGATCTGTCTATGTCATTTGCCCATTTTTAAAGTAGATGATTGATCTTGTTCTTGCTGAAATGTTGCCACTTTCTATCGATTTTAGCGATTAGTCCCTTGTCTGATCTGTCATTGCCAATTTTTCCTTTTTTCCCTAGTCTGGATTCTCTTTTTAACTCTTTTGCCGATGCCTTTAAAAGCGGGGGTTGTTTTCTTTTTATTTTCTATTTGTCATTGTTGTAAATATATATATCACACTTTTGCTGATTTAACTTTCTTTTTACTGGTGTAGAACTGTTTTAAATTACTAAATCATTTTAGAGGGGGCTCCTACAGCTCTTCTAACAATTCATACATCAATTGTGCCATACATCAACATTTGTACATATGTTGCAAAAACAGGTTTGGTTTGGTTTTAAATCATTTTATTGGGGACTCATACAGCTCATCACAATCCATCCATTGTGTCAAGCACATGTGTACATGTGTTGCCATCATCATTCTCAAAACATTTTCTTTCTACTTGAACCCTTGGTATCATTTCATTTCCCCTTTCCCCACCATTCCCTCGTTCATGAGCCCTTGTTTTTGGGTTTTTTTCATGTCTTACACTGACCAGTGTCGCCCTTCACCCACTTTTCTGTTGTTCATCCCCCTGGGATGGGGAGTTATATGTAGCTCATTGTGATCGGTTCCCCCTTTCTCCCTCCACCTTCCCCTTACCCTCCTGGTATTGCTACTCTCGTGATTGGTCCTGAGAGGTTTATCTGTCCTGGATTCCTTGTTTCCAGCTTGTATCTGTACCCTTGTACATTCTCTGGTCTAGCCAGATTTGTAAGGTAGAATTGGGATCATGATAGTGGGAAGGAGGAAGCATTAAGGAACTAGAGGAAAGTTGTATGTTTCAACAGTGCTATATTGCAGGGGTGTCCAGTTGCCTACAGGTGGGCTTTGGGGCTCCACTCTGCTCTCCCCCTCATTCACATCGATATGATTTTTGTTCTGAGTCTTAGATGCCTGATACCTGATCCCATCGACACCTCATGATCACACAGGCTGGTGTGCTTCTTCCATGTGGGCTTGGTTGCCTCTCAGCTAGATGACTGCTTGTTTAACTTCAAGCCTTTGAGACCCCAGGTGCTTTATCTTCTAATAGCCAGGCACCATCAGCTTTCTTCACCACATTACCATATGTACCCATTTTGTCTTCAGTGATTATGTCAGGAAGGTGAGCATCACAGAATGCCAGGTTATTAGAACAAAGTGTTCTTATGTTGAAGGAGTACTTGAGTAGAGGCCCGATGTCCGTCTGCTACCTTAATACTTAACATATACATATATGTACATAGATGTATTTCCTTATCAATATAAAAATACATTTACAAATATGTACATGCCTGAATTTAGACGTCTATACATATTCCTTGCCTCCTAGTTCTTTCCTCTATTTCCTTTTACTGTCCTCTTGTCCCACTATCATGTTCGGCCTTCATTTGGGTTTCAGTAATTCCTCTTGGCTACATTGCCCTTAATTGAGCCCCACCAAGTATCCTATGCCCTCACCATCGAGTTTAGATCACTAGTTGTTCGTTGTCCCTGGGTTGGTTGACACCCTCCTTCCTTTCCCCTGCTTCACTATCTCCCATGTCCCATTGTTTTCTCCTCTGGGTTTATCCTGCCTATCTTATCTAGCTAGACATGCAGAGATAATATTAAGCACAAAAACAAAACAAAGCAAAAAAAAGAAAACAAAACAAAAAAACAAGGACAAAAAAGAAAAGCCTTTAAATAGTTTAAGGTCTGTTTGTTGACCTTTAAGAGTGTTTTTGAATGAGTCAGATGGGGTGCCACACCCTTACCCCCAAAGTCTATTTTTGGTGTTCCCCAGGGACTTTGTATCTCTTTGCTCCCCTTGCTGCTCTGTTGCACCCCCTTAGTGTTTCACCCCGGTGTGGTGGGGGGAAAACAGCTTTATTGGCACATAATTCACATACAATTCAATATTGATGAAGCCCTTGGACACACATAAGTCTTATATTTAGACTATCCTGGTCACGCAGGGTTCTCTAGAGAAACAAAACCAGGACACTTGTGGTTATATGTATTGTGAGGATCGGTTTATACAGCAAGAAGGAATATAACAGCTAATTAGTCCACACGACAGTACAGAGGGCTCAATTCAACTCACTTTGATGGAACAGTTAATATACTGGAAGTCCTTCAACTCACCTGGGCTGCCAGGTCCAAGGTCAAGGAAGCAGACAGCAGAGTCCTCCCTCAAGCAAGACAGGCAGGGTTTGCTGGTAGATGCCTGCTGGCAGGCAGCAAACAACGGGACGAATCAACAAGAGTAAGTAGCTAGGGGGCTAATGTGATCTGGAATTCAATCATGGGGACAGGATCCACAAGCCTCAAGCTTAAGCAATGTCCCCACCAGCAGCAGTCTGAAATGATCCTCAAGCTCTAGTGACAAAATCCACACCAGCATGCTGGTCCGATGGTAAGATCACTGGAAAACAAGAGGGATGGGGGCAGGCCTTACAGAGCCATTTATCTCTTTTTTCCTCCAATCAAACTGCAATCTGATTAATCTCCGCCCACATGTTCCTATTGGTGTGTGTGTTTTTGCTATATATTAGGGCCCTTAACCTTGCCCCTACTCTTTCATTGATGAGCTTTAGAGTTTGCATTTAGGTCTTTAAATGAGTTCGTGTTTGTATTTGGAGTGAGGTATGGGCTCTGTTTCATCCTTTTGCAAATATATGTACAATTTTGCAAGCACCAGTTGTTGAATAGGCTCTCTTCCCCATTTATTTAATGTCTTTGGTCAAAAATCAGTTTAGATGAATGGATTTATTTTCGAGTTCTCCTTTCTGTTCCATTGTTCTGCACATATATTATTGTACCACTTATGACTACCAGGCCTGCGTAGTAGGGTTTTGGTTTGGGGTGTGTGTGTGTGTGTGTGTGTGTGTGTGTGTGTGTGTGTAATAGGTTTTGAGATCTGGAAGTGAGAGGCCTCTTACTTTGTTCTTCTTAGGTAGTCCTTTCCTTGTCCTGGGTCTCTCTTCGTTCTGTGTAAAGTTGGTAATCAATTCCCCCATTTCTTTAGCAAAAGATGCTGGAATCTGGATCAGAATCAGCATTGCGTTATATTTGTAATTTCTTTGTAGTATTTACATTTTCGCAATGTTAAGTCTTCCTATCCATGAGCATGAAATATTCTTCCACTTGTGTAGGTCTCTATTGGTTTCTTTAGTTGTGTTCTGGTTTTCTTTGTAGAAGTCTTTTGTCACTCTGTTTAGGTTCATTCCTAAGTATTTCGTTTTTTGTGTGGCCTTTGTAAATGTAATTGTTGTCCTGGTTTCCTTTGTGGACAGGAATCTACTTGCTGATCTTGTACTTCTTACCACAGTTCCAAAGCTTTCCGTTGCTTCTACCAATTGTCTTGCCGAGCCCTTGGAGTATTCTACATGTAGAATCATCTACAACTAGAACTTTACTGCTTTGCCATGTTGGGTGTCTTGGAATTCTTTTTCTTGTTTAATAGCTAGCTGAGGCTTACAGTACAGTATTGAATAAGACTGGTGATAAAGGGTGTCCTTGTCTGTTTCCATTGTGCAAGGGGAATGCTTTCAGTTCTCCCCATCAAGTGAAAAGTTGGCACGCTGCCATTGAGTCAGTGCTGACTCATGGTGACCCTCTGTGGGTTTCTGAGACTGTGAAAGCCCAGTCTTTCTAGGAGCTGCTGGTGGTTTCGAACTGCCAACCTTGCGGATCACAGCCTAGCTCATAACCAGTACACCACCCAGGCTCCTCTGTATGGCCTTAAATTTGTTTGGACAGAAAAGGACTTGAGGCAAAAACTAAGTGCAGAAGATCTTTTCTCCTGCCAACCCTGGCACTCACGTTCATCCCACATCCACCATAGGCCGCAAGGGATTGCGCTGGACAGTACAGACCTGCCTGACATGCCAGCGCAGCCAGAGATTTCTCAATGATCCCGGGCATCTGCTCTGGGGAGACCGGCCTGAAGCCCAGCTGGGGAGCCTGACAGGTGAGAGGAAGTAGACAAATGAGGGCTGTCCCAGGAGACTGGGCCACAGGTGGGTTCTGAGTTGGCGGAAGACAGGCCACAGTCACCTCTAATTCTGCTCCTCTGCCCAGATCTCAAAGCAACACAAGCCCCACCAAGCCCAGCGCTCCCCATTCCAGTCGACCTTCCTGAAGAGAAAGTACAGCCTCTGAGCCCATCGGGAGTGATGGATTCACCCAGTCTGCCCAGGAAATAAAGTTCACTTTGTGTCATTCAGTCTTGTGGGGATTTCGAGTCTTTGTTTTCCTTTTTCTGTCTCTGCCCAAATCTCTCTCACTGTTTACCCTATCCTTTGTCCTTACCATCCTATATTCTCCCAGGTAGAACTGTTCAATATCTTTCAACCCCTGCCCCCGCACCCAGCTCCCGTTTCCTCAGTGGCTCCAACTTCCTCAGTGCAGTGCCACGCGGGGGCTGCAAGTTCCCGCGCTATCTGCGAGGTCTCAGGCCTTTTTAAGACTTTCCACCTTTAGGTAGTCCCGACTGCTGGCTGGAGAGCTGGACAGACTGCCAGGGCCACTGCTGTGTGTTTGTCCCTGCTGTTTTTAAATAAGGGTAACAATGCGGAGCCTGTGGTGGGGTATCACTTCACATCCCCCAGGTTCATTTCAGAGTATTCTTCATCTTTATCTCATGAGGGAAGGAAGCAGTGCCAACCTGAATGTTGGAGGCAGCAGTGAAAGGACGCTGGCAGACAGTGCACTAGTCAGCTCCATAGGTAACCTCTCCGTGTTGCCTGGAGACCACCCAAATGGGCTTGAGGGGTTGCTTATATGTATATGTGTCCTTGCCAGAGCCTACTTAAGGTTTGGTTGCTCAGAGTGACCATTTTGCTAGCTTCCAGCTAGCCGGTCAATGTGCCCCAAAAGTAATGTTCTTCTGTTTTTCTTTTCTCGTAAACCATGTTATAATAATCTATTGCTACATAAAAGTTACTTCAAAATGATGCTTAAAACAATGGTTTGTTGCTGCCTGATTTTGGGCTAGGGTTTCTGACCGCCGGGCCAGGTGGTTCTGCATGTGTGCCATCAGCCCGAGCCCCATTCATCTACGTTTAGCTGGTGGCGTTTCTCGGAGGCACAGGAAGCCTTCACGATGGTTGGATGGGTGGATGGACGGACAGACGGACGACTATGTTATTCATTGACAGGCTATGTTGGGCGTCAGTACCTACAGAATCAGTGGTGGGAACCTATAGAAATGAGGAGCCTCAGAATACACCTCATGTGAACCTGGACCCTTTGTGTCCTCCACCCACCTTCCCTGGCTCCTCTAGTGCATCTCGTTCTGGAGACGGCCCCCTTTCCCCTCACACTGAATCGTTTAGGAGGATCGGCAGAAGGATGGTTGGTCCCTGCGAGATGGAGGCTAAAGAGGTGCCAAATACACAACTTTTCTAAACAATCGCAGTACTACGTTTTGATACCAACCTGTCCCCTCAGTACTCTCCTTCCCATCAGTCTGGTCCCACACAATTCACACGAGTAAGGGGTTTATTGAGGAAGTTAACAGTTTGCAATGTAAGTGAGAAATGCTCAGGATACAATTGTTTATTAGGACCTGTGAAAAGTTTTTTCATGGCTACTAATAAATGCCCAAAGAGCATGCCATTCCTCTGTAAGCCTCAACTCCAAAAGGATTTAGCTCAGGCTCTGTGGGTCAGCCAGCTCCACTCCCTCGCATGTACAGAGGCACTCCACTCTTAAACCACAACTCAGGCATTCACTTCTACCTCTATGACCAGCAGATCCAGCTCCCCACTTGAGTGCTCAGAGGTTCCACAAGCCAGCCTGACGCAAAGCACTGAGTTTACTCTGTGGGCTGGGTGGTCCACCACTGCTCTGTGCTCTGACTCATGGTTCTGTTACTCCGCTGATGCCATGGCTCTGTGTGGGGACCTCAGGGTTCAGAGATCTCACTCCTTGCTCGCCCATTTTATATGCAGCCGGGTGGTAATCACTGTATCCTATGAGCAGTCCGTGAATGGTCCGTACTATGGGGACTTGTCAAATGAAGCAGTTTACTGTATATACTCGAGTGTAAGCTGACCTGAATATCAGCCAAGGCACCTAATTTTACCACTGCATAAAAAATGTGCTGAAGAGCTCAGCTTACACACAAGTAAATAGGGTATATTCCTTCCCTCTGGTTTCTTCCCAATCGGAAACGAACAAAATTACAGCCCAGAGCATTTTCTGAGGGCCTACTCTGGCAGGGCTTTGCTGGGGCACTTGGAGAGAGAGAAGTAAAACAGTGCACGGTAAATGACAAAGGGAGACAAGCTAGGAATGGGGATAAAGGAGCGTGAGGATAATGTGGGGACGGGTTACCATTCTAAAGAGCAGCCCTGGGAGAGCACAGCAGCCTGGGGGGCCTCCTGCACGTCCCGTCACACCGCCCTAGAGGTGATGAGTTCTGCAGATTCTTCCATCTGTGACAACAGCTTGGGTCTCTGCCCAAAGATAAATCTGTGAACTTCCCCCAATAAAGCCCTCCAGTCGTTCCAAATCCCCTGTGCGTTCCGTGAAGTGTTGAACCCAGCCACAGAAGTGCAGTGCTGGTGTCCGAGTGAGGGGAAGGAACAGACTAATAAGGCGTGTCTGAGTGCCTGGAGGTGGTCGGTTCACACACAGTTTCTTCCCCTGCAGAGCTGAAAGGTCAAACAGTTACCACATCAAGCGGCAACCACAGACTATATCCACCCAGATTAAACTATAGACGGTAACGGTTTTCACACACTGGACTACCAGCAGCTAGAAACTATAGCTGATAAGAGAAGGGAAGCAGATGAGACTCACATTGCTCCCGGCCCCCTGGGAACACTTCACCCTTGGCGCAGGGAACTAGAGCCCCGCAGAGTATATTGGATGTGAAGTGACGGAATGCAGGGTAGGGTGCCGAGAGGAGAGAGCTGCGTGTGTCTCTCTGCGTGAGTTAGCTGGGAATCCGAACGCAAGTGCTAGGCTGCATGTGCTTAGGAGCTGGCAAAACTACAGGGCTAAGGCCCCAGGCACGAGGGGCATAGTGCTGGACGTCAGGGGAGAACTTAGTACAGCAGACACTGAGCGAGAGAGGCCACAGCTTCGAGTGAGCAATGTGCCCCAGCGTGAGAGCCGAGTTCCACGTTCCAAAAGAAAACTTATTTAAAGGACAATATCATAACCCAGTATTACTTTTTTAAAAAACAAACCGTTTTAGAGCACTGGTTCTCACAGGGGTCCCCTGATTCATAACAGTAGCAAAATTACTGTTCTGAAGTAGCAATGAACGTAATTTTTATGGTTGGGGTCACCACAACATGAGGAACTATAATTAAAGGGTCGCAGCATTAGGAAGGTGGAGAGCCCCTGTTTTAGAGCAATAAAGTTTGTTGTTTTCCTCTCCCCAGCATCCACTTATCGGGTTGGTAATGCAACACATGGGTTTTGTTTTTTCTCCCTCACAGTGTGTTTTGCCAAACCTGATTCCAGAAATGGAAATCCTCTGACCTACATGGCCTGTGGGCAAAGTACCCATACTCCTCAGTTAAGCATAGCCATTCATACAGGATAAAATAATATATATCCAATACTAGGCAGTCAGGGATGATCAAAGAACTGGGTGTCGAGGCCACAGGAGCAATGTCCTCACCACACTGCGCAACTGTCCATTGCTTTTACTGTTGGGCACAGACCCAACAGGCTGCCCTGCCCCACTGACACTGGGCATTGGCCCTCCACTCCTCTACCAGCTGTACTCATGAAAATCTGGACACCTCAACTGACTCATTTGTCAAATGAAGGATTCTGGGAGATCCCTGCTTCCTTGCATTACTGGCTGCTGAAACTTAAGTCTAGCACAAATGTGACTGGTTGTTCACATATGTAGACTCTAGGATCTCAAAAAAATTGAAAAATAAATTATCTGGCTTGTATTGGAGGAAGGAGTAGGACTTGCAATATGGGAAATCCCTTTGACCGAAAAGGCTATTATAGAATCTCAGAAGCTACCAACATGCTAGATCCTCTATGCCAGAAGTTCCCGATGCAGGAAGCATCAAAAGATGTGGGGGCGGGGGGGAGGAGAATGCACAGAATCACTGTACTAAAAATAATGAATTGGCTTTCCACCAATTAATTATTCCCCATCAGGAGATAGCTATGAGCAAGAACCAGTGGTTCTGAGGAAAATGTGTAAGCTGCACGGATAGCATCAGTCAAAAAGAAGACCCCAGGAATTGATGGAATACCAATTGAGAGGCTTCAACAAGCTGACAAAGCCCGCCTCAGTGCCAGGACATTTAGAAGCAGCTACTTAGCCAACTGACTGGAAAAGATCTGTATTTGTACCCGTTCCAGAGAAAGGTGACCCAAATGAATGGTTGTGGTTGAAGGAGGTGCCAGGCCCCCACCACTAATCACAGGTTCAATAGGCACAATTGTACAGTTTTATATATATATATATATAATGTCATCAAGAGCATGAGAGATAGAAGAGAGATCAAAATAATAGAGTCAGACACATTTCCTGGTAGCATGCTCACTCAGGCCTGTTTGGTGGTCCATGTGGAGAGAGGAAGGGGAAGGAGGACAAGGGGAAAGGGAACAGTTGGAGGATGGGAGAGGAGAGGGGGAGCCGACAAGAGGTCAAGGGAGGAGATGAGAGAGCTCTATATTGCTAGCCCAGGCGTATTTATCTTTTGGGGGGAGGGCAAGCCCACTAATTACAGGTAAAGACATACATCACAGGAAGGGGTTGCACTATAGGTTATACAGCAATGAGGGGGACAATCTAGGGACATACATGCAATAGGAAGAGGAGGGATAGAGGATATACATGTGATAAGAAGGGCAGATCTTACAGTAGATACAGGATGGCAGCCTAACTTTGGATGTCACTGAGCCTGTTCCCTGGCTCAGCTGTAGACCATTATCAGTAAGGTGTGAACTCCACCTACAGAAACCAAGCTAATGGGCACAAGCCTTTAGGGAGAAGTAGTCCATTGTCTTTAACAGCAGGGAGTGGCCCTACCTGTCTGGCAACTGACTCAGGGAGAATGTCACTTAGCATCTGACTTCCCCCCATTTGCTGGCAAAAAGCCCCTAGTGTTTGGCATGTCTTTGGGGGAGACAAAGGGGGGGAGTCTTTTTATAATCCCACAGATGCCCAAATGATAGAACATCACTCATGTCACATGCAAGAAAAAATTTACTGAACATAATTCAAATTGTAGCAATACATTAACAGGGAGCTTCCAGAAAGTCGAACTGAATTCAAAAGAGTACATGGTGTTAGGTAAACTGAGGCACAAAACGAGAAGAGACGGACCATACTTTCCGAGGACTGATTAAAAAGCAGGCTTTATTGGGGACAAGCGGGCAGGTTCAACAAATGAAGCTGTGGAAGCCGCCACAGGGGAGTGCTTGAGGGGTTTTTTTATACACTCTCCCCCGCCCTCCCCCACTTGAAGCTTCTGGAGAGTTGACGTAAGGTGTGGTTTTGCTCAGTGGGGCGTACGTGACTTTGCTCGTTGTATAAGGTCAGTCTGTTCTGGTTCTAGTTGTACAAGGTCAGTCTGTTCTGGTTCTAGGAACAATGATATGGGCAGTCTGTGCTTTTAGAGGGTACAGTTGTTCGCAGAACTAGCCCGTTTTTTGGGAAACTCAGTCTGGGGGAAAGGTGTCCATGCTTTTACCAGACATCCCTGACTCTGTCTGATAGGGAAAGGGGGCGACCACAAGTTCGTCGGTGATTACTTCCTGCTGTACGGGGCATAGTAGGGAAGTTTATCAGACAGAATGCAGGGACTCCAGGATTGACACGGACAGCAGGGGTTGGTATTACTGACTTGTTGATGTAATAACAGCATTCTTCTTGGAGGTAAAGTCAAGTGCCTCCCTTTGCAGAGGTGATGAGGTCTAAGGCTCGTCGATTCTGTAAGGCAACTTGGGCGACAGAGGTTATTTGTCTTTGCAATGAAGCTAGGAATTCGGTGGAGGCATTTATGACCAGTTGGAATTGCATGGCTAGCTTGGCCGTGGTTAGGACTGAATGTTCCAGGGCCCCTCCGCTAAGTCCCAAGGCTACCGCTGAGGAGGCGAGCGATAGTCCTGCCACCAACAGAAGAAAAATGGCTCTAAGCACAAACAATTCCTTGGAACTAATCTGTGGGCAGCTGTGTTCTCAGTTTACTCATTGCGTCTTGGAACTTGGGAAAACATAAAGACAGTGTTAAAACTCAGTTAAAACTCAGTGATTCTCTATAATCCCCCCTTTTTTATTTTATAGCTAACACTGAAGAGTTAGAAGGCAACTATCTGCTGAAGCTGTGGTTTCTCCCAAAAGCTGCAGGGTACAGAAGCAGAACATTTGATTAAGCTGAACTGTACGCAAGGTTGGGATCATCCCACCTTCTGTTCTTGTTTTTGTTTTTAGTTTTTTTTCCTTAACCCTAACCCCCGCTTTCTATTCTTATTGCAAACCTAGAACAGTTTCACCCAGAACAATCGCAACTTCCTTACCACCTGGAACAATCTCAATTTCGTTATCACTTAGAACAATTTCAACTTCTTTATCACCTTCTCCATCACATTACATCCTCATCACATCCTTATTACACATGGAACAAGAGATACTGCTGATGTCAGATGGATCTTGACTGAAAGAAAATACCGGAAAGATGTTTACTTGTGTTTCATTGATTATGCAAAAGCATTCACTTGTGTGGATCGTAACAAAATATAGATAACCTTGAGAAGAATGGGAATTCCAGAACACTGTCTGCATTGTGCTCGGACCAAGAGACAATTGCATGAATAGACAAGCGACTATTGCATTGTTTGAAATCAGAAAAATGTGCATCAGAGTTGTATCCTCGCACCATACTTATTCAATCTATGGAATTAATAAGACTTCCTTTAATTTTGATGTTGTGGAAACATTAAAAGAAGGCAGGGAGAATACACAGAATCACTCCACCACAAAGAACTGGTCAACAATCAGCCATTTCAGGAGGCATTTATATGATCAAGAATCAGTGGTCTCAAAGGAAGATATCCCCACTGCACTGAATGGGTTGCTGAGAAGCAGATCTCCAGGAATTGATGGACGACTAATTGAATTGCTTCAGCAAATGGATCCCATACCAGAAGTGGTCACTAGTCTATGCGATGAATGTTGGAGGACAACTATCTCCAACTGACTGGAGATCCGTGTTCATGTCCATTCCAAGGAGAAATAATCCAACAATATGAAAATTACTGAGTGAGATCCTTAATATCACACGCATGTAACATTTTGCTGTAGCTAATTTTAAAATGGTTGTACCAGTACACAGACAAAAAATTTCTAGAAAGCCAAGCCAGATTCAGAAAAGGACTTTGAATGAAGTCATCAGATGGTTATTGGCTGAGAGTAGACAAGGTTGATAGTGTAACAATATTTAACTGTGAATCATTACATATCATGGGTAACATTGCAATTCCAGAATTCTTAATTGTGTTCAAACAGAATCTGTATATAGACCAAAAGGCAGTAGTTTAAATAAAACAAAAGTTGAATCAGCAAACACTGTATCACAAATATGTGTAGTTTTTACAATAAACTAATAGTACTCTTCAACTTAGAAAAAAAGCAAGTGGAAATCTTTTTGTGTTTATGGGATAAAATCAACTTAATCTTAAAAAAAAAAAAGTAAAAAAAAAAAAACCAAGTCCAGAGGAGGAGTCAGGTAGACCCTCCAGCGCTCCTGTTGTTAGACCAGAAAATTAAGAGATAGGCATGGGAAGCAAGCCTGAGGAGAAAGCAACAGGACAGCTGGTTCTGGAGGGACTTAGGGGGAGGAGAAGACAGGGGAAGGGAACGGTGAGCAAACAACAGCATAGACAGGGGAACAACTAGGGAAGTAAAATCAACAACCAGGAGAACATAGAGATTCTGGGGGTGTTGGCGCAACAGCAATCTAGCTGAGAAGAATTATTAAGAGACAGAAAGGGCAAGCATGATGGTGGGGCAGGAGGAAGGTAAAAGGAAACAAAGGAAAGATATAGGAAGCAAAGCTATGGATAGAGGTATAAACAGGTGTGTACATATGTAAATACATTCATAAAAATAGAGGTATTTGGGGTATGTACATATATTTATATGGCAATACACTGAGATAGTGGATGGACTTTGGGCTTCTGCTCAAGTCCTCCCTCAATACAAGAACACTCTGTTCTAACAACCTGGCATTCTGTGATAATCAACACACTAGCTAAAAACAAGATAGGTGCATAAGCAAATGTAAAGAAAGCTGATGGTGCCCAGCTATCAAAAGTTATAGCATCTAAGGTCTTAAAAGCTTGAAGTTAAACAAACGAAGACCCAAAACAAAGAACCATATTGTTGAGAACAAGAGGGGCCAGAGCAGAGACCCAAAACCCATCTGTGGACAATTGGACAGGCCCTCACAGAAGAGTCACAGGGAAGGGATGAATCAACCAGGGCGCAGTATAGCACTGATGAAACACAGAATATTCCTCTGGTTCCTTGAGGTTTCCTTACCCCCCACTATCATGACCCCAGTTCTGTCTTTCACTCAGGCTAGACCAGAGCATGAACACAGGTACAGATAAGGAACAGAAATGGGAGTAGCAATACCAGGAGGGTAGGGAGAAGGAGGGGAGGAAGGGGAAACAGATCACAAGGATCGACACATAGCCACACACACACACACACACACACACTCCCACTGGGGCGACAAACAACATTAACAATGGGGGAAGGGAGACTGGCAGGTGTAAGATATGAACTGGCAGGTGTAAGATAGAGGAGATGGATCAGTTGGTACGATGTAGTACCGATGAAGGACACAGCTTTCCCCCAGATCCTGGATGCTTCCCCAACTACCATGATCCGAATTCTACCTTGCAGGACTGGATAGGGCAGAGGTTGTACACTGGTGCATATGGGAGCTGGAGGCACAGGGAATCCAGGGTGGATGATACCTTCAGGACCAGGGGTGTGAGGGGCGATTCTGGGAGAGTGGAGGGTGAGTGGGTTAGAAAGGGGAACTGATTACAAGGATCCACATGTGACCTCCTCTCTGGGAGATGGACGGCAGAGAAGGGGGGTGAGGGAGACTCCAGATAGGACAAGATATGACAAAATAACAATCTAAATTATCAAGGGCTCATGAGGGAGGGGGGACCGGGAAGGGAGGGGAAAAAAAAGAGGACCTGATGCAAAGGGCTTAAGTGGAGAGCAAATGCTTTGAAAATGATTAGGGCAAAGAATGTATGGATGTGCTTTATACAATTGATGTATGTATATGTATGGATTGTGATAAGAGTTGTATGAGCCCCTAATGAAATTTTTAAAAAAGAAAAGATAAGTACATAATGATAATTTATCAAGGGGTCATGAGGGTGGGAGGAGGGAGGAAAAAAAGAGCAACTGATATCAAGGCCTCAATCGGAAGTAAATGTTTAGAAAATAATGATGGTAGCATATGGACAAATATGCTTCAAAATTGATATAGATTGTTATAAGAACTGTAAGAGCCCCAATAAAATGATCTTTTAATTAAAAAAATAAGTTAAACATTCTATAAAACTTCAGATGATCTATATTTTCCCCAGCTTGTCTCCCCCAAATATATGTCAGACCTTGGACACTGCTTGCAGCTAATGGTAAATGATTGTAACACACTCGGAAGCAAGCTGCTTAGAAGTTATCTCCCTGAAGGTATCAGCCATCCAGAGCAGGCAGGCTACTGTCTGGTCCGCTGAAGATGGGGCTCACTCCCTGCTGTTAAAGACAGTGGATTGCTTTCTCTGGAAAACTCAGAGTAAGTCAAGCCACCAGCTCAAGGACAATCAAGGTTAGGCTGCCATCTTGAGTCTAGGGTCTGCCCATCTTGTCACATGTGTACCCCTAGTCCCTCCCCTTCTTTTTACGTGTACATCCCTAGCTCATCCCCCTTCCTGTGATGTGTATGCCTATTGTACAACCCTTTCCCGTGAGGTAGGTCATTACCTGTAATGAGGGGGCTTGCATGCCCACAAAAATATATAAGCCTTGGTTCGAAACAAATCCTTCCCTCTTTCCCTCTCCCCCTCCCATGTAGATGAGTCTCTACATGGACCATCATGAGAGGCTGAGGTGAGCGTGCTACTATGAGGTGTGTCTGATCCCTTCATTTTTACTTCTCTCTCACCTCTCCTGCTCTCTATGAGTTTACTATAATCATGACATATTATAACCATACAATTGCACCTACAGACCCGTGATATATTGTTAGGGGCTGGTTTCCCTGACAATGCACCAACATTCTATATTAATTTTTTTCCTTTGCGTTCTTACACAATTTTCTGAAGAAAGGACCCATGACATGAATCCGTTTCCATGAGACCCCTGCAAAAGACTAGAGAAAACTAATGAGTTTCCAGCTCGCCTCTTCGCCCCCGAGGTGGGTCGGGGTTACCTGTGGGGAAACCAGCTCCATACAACTCTACCCCAGGTCCTATACTATGGGCACAATTGTACGGTTAAAATAGAGAGAGATCATAGTAAAGTCATGGAAGATAGGAGGAGAGTGAAATGAAGGCGTCAGACACATGTCATAGCAGCATGCTCACCTCCTGGATGGCCATGTCCTCACCAGCCAGGTCTGTGCACAGCGCGGGCAGGAGGAGGAAAGAGATTTATTTCTAACCAAAGCTTCTGTGTCTTTTGGGGGCATCCAAGCCCCCTGATTACAGGTAAAAACATACATCACAGGAAAGGGTTGTACTCTAGGTAGGAAGAGGAGGGATTAGAGATACATTTGTGTCAAGACAAAAAGGGCGGATCCTAGATTCAGGATGACAGCCTAACCTTGGATGTTACTTGATGTATTCTGAGCCCTTGGGGGAAGCAATCCACTGTCTCTAACAGCAGGGAGTGAGCCCCACCTGTGGCGGGACAGACAGTAGGGTCTGCTGGCTCAGGATGGCCGATGCCTTCAGGGAGATAACTTGACAATCATTTACCATTAGTTGCAAGCAGTGTCCTGGGTCTGACATAGATTTGGGGGAGAGGAACTGGGGAACAGCCTTTTTGTATCCCACAGTTACCCACATGAATACCACCCCCACCCCTACTCCAAGGTGAAGCGTGAAACAATGGTTAATAATCATCCCAACATTGACCTCCAGGGCAATCAATGGCTGTCTCAACATGCTCAGAGAGGACTGGAAGCCGGTCCTCTCGATAAACTCCTTCGTTGATGGCCTGCAGCATCTCTTCTTGGAGCCCAACTCCGAAGACCCCCTGAACAAGGAGGTTGTCTCCCTTCCTGGCCTTGCCTCCCCTCCCTGCCATCTACTCCTCAGATATATATATATTTTTGACCAACAAATGATTAAGGTTGGCGCTGCCTCCCCTGACCTACTCAGCGATGGGGAATGAACTGGCTTATCTAGACCCACGCTGGGTGCTCCCCAAACCCCACTATGGGTACTGGGGTGGGTAGGCAAGGGGCCTGTGTAGCTGGGGCCCCGGCAGTCCACCAGGCCATTAAAGGGGAATGTTACAGCAAATAAAGAAAGAAAACTAACGAGTAGCTTAGACATGATGCGACTCATTGTTTGGGCAACAAACATGACAAGTTTGAAAGTACATGCTAGAACTCTGGAAACCACCATCAACTATAAGAAAGTTAATTTTCTAAAGGAACATTTCAATGTTAAAAACATAATACGTCTGGGGTCTTAAAGGTTTGCAGTTAAACAAGCAGCCATCTAGCAGGGAAGCAACAAAGCCCACACGGAAGAAGCCCAGGCTTTGTGATCATGAGGTGTCGAAGAGAACAGGTATCAGAAGTTCAAAAACAAACAATCATCCAACTGGTTCGAAAACTTGGTCGAGGAAAGTATAGTGAAGTATTTGAGGCCATTAACATCACCAACAATGAGAGAGGAAAGTGGTTGTGAAAATCCTCAAGCCAGTGAAGAAAAAAGATAAAACGAGAGGTTAAGATTCTGGAGAACCTTGACAGTGTCAATACCCCAGCTTTGGTATTTGAATATATCAATAATGCAGATTTTAAGCAACTCTACCAGATCCTGACAGACTTTGATATCCGGTTTTATATGTATGAACTACTTAAAGCTCTGGATTACTGCCACAGCAAGGGGATCATGCACAGGAATGTGAAGCCTCACAATGTCATGACAGATCACCAGCAGAAAAAGTTGCGACTGATAGATTGGGGTCTGGCCGAGTTCTACTGTCCCGCGCAGGAGTATAATGTCCGGGTGGCCTCAAGGTACTTAAAAGGGCCTGAGCTCCTTGTGGACTATCGGATGTATGACTATAGCTTGGATATGTGGCGTTCGGGCTGTATGTTAGCAAGCATGCTCTTCCGAAAGGAACCCTTCTTCCATGGACAGGACAACTATGACCAGCTTGTCCGCATTGCCAAGGTTCTGGGTACAGATGAGCTGTATGGGTATCTGAAGAAGTGTCACGTAGACCTGGACCCACACTTCAACGATGTCCTGGGACAACACTCACGGAAACGCTGGGAAAACTTTATCCATAGTGAGAACAGACACCTGGTCAGCCCGGAGGCCCTAGATCTTCTGGACAAACTTCTGCGATACGACCCTCAACAGTGACTGACTGCCAAAGAGGCCATTGAGCACCGTACTTCTACCCTGTGGTGAAGGAGCAGTCACAGCCGGGCGCAGACAACGCCATGCTCTCTAGTGGTCTCTCGGTGGCACAATGAAGGCGGGGAGCGCTGGGTAATGCAGCATTGATGCTTGCCAATAAACCAACCAACCAAAACACAAACCATGAAGGAAAACTACCGTGTGATACAAAGAAATTCTTATCATTCCTTCTAAATGCAAAGAAAAGAATGAAGACCTAAAGTCAAAACAGCAAGCAAGCAATCAACTCCCCAGTGCTTGCCTCTGGCAGGGGCAGTGTGCCATGGTGCACATAGTTCAGGGTCTGTGGGAACCTCTGCTCCCCTCGGAATGCATGGGAGATGAGAGACTTGGAGTTGTACATTTACCTTCATTTAACAGGCGACACTGTTGAATTTACCCGTTCTGTCAACACGCTCTGATATCTGACTTCCTATCTATTCCACAGCAGTCTGGGTTTCCTTGGGCGAGATTCAGGCTCATGTTTTAGCAAAGCGTCTCCACTCTCAACTGACACACCAGCCTCATTTACAAAAAGGAGATATTAAAAAAGTGACAGTATTTCTTCTTTTTTTTAGCTCTTTTTAAAATTTGTGTTTTATGTTTTGTTTGATTTTTAATGACAGCGCTCTTGGAGATGTACCTCATCCTCACAGTTTCCCTAGAAGGGTGGATTCACCTGGGAACAAACGGCAGTCACTTTCACAAAAGAGCTCTCTGTTGGGGGTAGGGGGCACCACTTAGACCTTGGCTGCCCAAACAGGTCCAGCAGCCTCACGCTGGGTGCTAAGTGACCCAGAGCTCACTGTCACCTTCAGTGATTCACCCAACATATCTGGTTGCTTTGTTTGTTTGGAGTTTTTTTTGTTTTTGTTTGTTGGGGGGAGGGGGGTTTTGTTTGTTTTTCTGCCTTGTGGGAAAACTCGCCCTTGTCCACACAGCCCTCTGCACCAGTCTTAGTGCACTTCTGTGGAGCAGGCTTCTTTGTTCAGAACTGTAATAAAAGCTGGACAGTTAGTCTTCAGGCAGGTCAGGACGGGCAAGAAAGACTTACTGGGTGGAAGCCATGTACTCCTCTTTGCCCCTAGTTCCCCCTCCTTTTCTATCCCCATGAGAGAAAATGATTTCCTGCTATAATCAAAGCCGTGCGCCTACTTAAGCTCAGATGTGTTAAACATCAGTGGGTGTGATGGGTATTGAGGTTGTGGAGACCAGGCCACCCAGGAACCCAGGCAGCTGAGAGGGAAGGAATGTGCAAGGCGCTTGGGAAAGACACGGGGTGGTTGGAGCGAGTGTTCGTCTTTGCCCATTGTGCTGACCTGCACACGAGCAAAGGAAGCTAGCTGCTGTTTGGGTTTTCTCTCTTTTTTTCTTCTTCTCTTTTAGGGCAGGCTTCATTGTGGGGACCCATCGGCAACATGGTTTGCAGGCGGTCAGTCCCTCGCCCCTGCTGCCCCTTGGAGTCCCAGCTGGGGTTATGGGAATACTACATACCTGGGCTGGAGCTAGCGGTGTCTACACCAATTACATCACACCTTCAGCTTTCTTCAGTTATTTAATAATGCCATGTTTTTATAAGGTTAGATTGTTTGTTTGGAACATCTGTTTACATTCCATATTCCAATGAATCATATTGGTATTGGTAGCAGGTCCAATCTCTAACTATAGACTCTGTTTTTGTTGTTTGGTCTGCGGGAACTTCATAAACAAGACTCTTCTCTTAGGAGAGATGAGTTTGCAGATTGAAAAGTAAGAGCGCAAAGCCAGGGGACCGTGTCCTGATGTGGTTCTCACGTTAGTACAGCTGCCTGCGTGGCACAGGCTGCACTTTAACGTGTGCGTGTGTTCTGCCTGAAAAATCACAAGACCTAGGTTTCTGCTGACGCTCTGTCCACGTGCCAGGCAGCAAAACTCTGTGTTTGGGATTCCCAGAGGCCCTCTATTGTGCCCCTGCAGGTCACACTGCGGCTCTGGCCCCTACCAGGGAGCTGGGCTTCCTGCCTCCCTGCTCTGCCTTGCCCACCCCCCCTCCTGCTCCCCCTTTCTGTTTTTGTTTTTTTTAATTTGTCTGAACCAGCCAAGAGGCACCTACAGGAGAGGCCACTGAAGCTGTGACCCTGTTTCTCTCCTTTGGCTGCCCCAGGGCAGTGAAAGCGTGTCAGGCGGCGACTCCGCTGGTCCACCTTGACTGCTCAGCTGTGTCGGCCGACCACCAGCTCTCCGTCAGGCTGGCCTGATGCACTTAGATAGCGCCCGGCACCCCGTTTCCTTCTCTAGCACCTCTGCTTACGACCTCTCCTCACGCCTTAGACGTGGGGCAGGACCGGTGTGAAAGGCTCCCTCCTGAGACTGACTTGCCCTCTGGATGTGCTGGCTATTTTCTCCCCTGTGGAGGAGTCCAGACCTCCACTGGCACACCTGTCACCAAGATCGGTGTCCAGAAGGACCTTGAGTTTGGAGGGGTGGGGTAATGTGGAGGAAAGGGGTCTTTATACCAACTAGGGATGCTGACCCACTCAATATCCGTTTATTTAGCATATTATTTCTTCAGTTCATCTCAGTAACTTTTGTTAGGGATTTTGTTTGCTTCATTACCTTATAACAGGTAAAAAGTGCCTATGATAGGATTGAATTATTTCCTAAAGAAAAGCAAAAAAAATGTGGGGAACAGGGTAGTGTTACACTATCATCTCAGGTAGTGCCTGTGTTCACAAACATAGACCTGGGTGGGGAGAACAAAGGGGTCCTAAGCCAGAAGCCGTTCACTATGTCCGAGTTGTGGGGGCCACAAGCGATCAGAGCGTGACTGCTTTGAGGATTCCACCACAGGGAGACCGATGGTACTGGCCTCTGGCTGTGTGGCAGATTCCCCTCCCCTCCCTGGGGCTTGTTGGCTGTCCTGGCTCCTTGTTCCCATGGTAGGTGGCCCTAGTGGGAGAAGCCATTGAGAGCGTGATCCAGGCGGGTCTTCTCCCCAGAGGGCCCAGGCCAAGGTACTTTGGCAACAGTCCCGTGGCCGAGCCTCCTCACAGGCACCCTGTAGCAAGCACATCAGTGCTCCTGAGATTCCTGTGCAGAGGAGGAGCGGCAGCTCAGCCTGATGGATCAGAGGGACAAACGAGTGAGGGACTGTTAGCAGACGGCACTACAAAGGTCAACACTCAGAGACTGAGCGGGCATCAAGTTCTGTTCTGGAATGACCCTGTGCGGAGGGCGCACCCCATGGCAGCTCCCAGGGGGACTGAAAGGTGGTTCTCCGGGTAGAAGGCAAATCCAGGAGAGCTGGATGGATGTCGTGGGGCTCAGTCTGCCTGCCCAGGGTCACACCTTGGGTTCTCCAGGGACTGCGTTGAGGGAGGGTACACAAGCTACCGAGGAGGCACTGGATCTAAAAAGCGCAGTGGGTGGTTCCATTGTAGGCCGGGTGGGATTGGCCCAGTAGAAACTGGTGCATCTCTGAGCGTTGCAGGGAAAAGCAGCGGCCCTCGTACAAGTTGACCTGAGTGAGTGAAGAGTGGGTCAGATTCGGAATCTCTCCCAGGGAGGCCCCTCCAAAAGGAAGGGCCGGATGCATGTGAGCACACAGAAAGCCAAAGTTTGTCAGCAAACTTAGACTGATGCCTTCCAAAAGGAACCCCAGGGACGGGCTAGCGGGAGGCAAATCCCCTGGCCTGGAAAACCAGTGATCCATCAGCTGCTTGAAAGCTGTATGGATGTTGTCATGCAAACCAACCCCACCCACGGGTCTCCGAGGCTGGGAGACAGATTCTTGAGATGAGATGACACAGGTGATATGGACTTTTTGTGTAGAGACTCAACAATGTGCTACTTCACTCCAAACTGCATGTATGGAGGATTGTCTTAAAGAGCTTTCATTGAATCAATAAATTAACAGTTTTTTTAAAAAGACAAAAACAACAAACAATGAAATTGATGTAAAGGAGCGTGGACAAAGTGGAGACCCAAAGCCCACCTGTAAGATAATTCGAAAGGGGGAAGTGGGGAGTGAAAGGGAGAACTGATCACAATGGTCTACATGTAACCCCTTCCCAGGGCACGGACAACAGAAAAGTGGGTGAAAGGAGACGTCGGACAGTGTAAGACATGACAAAATATGACCGAGCGTTCGTGAGGGAGGGAGGGTGGGAAGGGGGAAAGGAAGGAGTTGATATCAAGGCCTTGCCCCTCTGAAGTCTTCAATCACCCGTAGCTTGCCCTTGATCTGTGGAGTCGATTTCCTTCTGAAAGCTTACGGGGAAGAAGAATGAGGTAAGAGAGCAAGAAGACAGCAGCACCAGAGAGACTTACACCCGCTCCCCCCCCCCCCGCCCCCCGGAACAATCAGCCGCTTGAGATGGAAAGAGCATTTGGCCAAGGCTGAAGTTCAGAACAACTTTAAGAAAGAAATGAATGAACATGGGACCGACAAGGAGGGAGTGGGGATTTGTGCTTGCTTCTAGTAGGGCTTATGATTGGGAGGGAGGATGAAGGAGAGGAAGGTGGGGGGGGCATGCGGGGGGAGAGAGAGTTAGCACCTGGGCACAGTCAAGATCTCGCCTTGAAGGCCCCAAAGGAAGGGCGAAGTCTGCATGGTACGAACAAGCACACGGGAGGCCAACGAGTGGAACCTTTCCATGAAGGTTCACTTGCTGTTCCATCTCCCTGGGGTTGCCCTGCCTGCAGACGGATGACACTCTGGGACGTCTATTATCATTGGGTATCTAGATCCAGAGCGTCCTCAAAGCTGGAGGGGCCAAAAGAGAGCCTGGACAGTCACTCCCCACACCTCCCCCCACCCCTCCGACCTAGGTGAGCCTGCTCTTGGACCTGCTTCTTGTTGCGGGGGTGGGGTGGGGTGGGGTGGGGTGGGGAGTGGCTGTCTCAGTCCTGTAGTCCTTTCAGTGACAATGGGTTTTCCCATCCTTTCGCTTCCTTGCTTCCTTAGCTTTCTGCCTCCCCTCCACCGGCGCCCTTTCTCTCCTTTTGTGCCCCGCCCCCCCCCCCCCCCCCAGCACTGCCCAGGAACTCCCTGGGGACCCAGCTCCTTCTCAGGCCCAGTCTACCTACCACGCTGGGCTTGCCCAATGCCAGCCTCCTGACGACAGCGGGGGACAAAGACTGACCTTCCAAACGCCCTGCCCTGGAGGACAGGCGCATCAATCCCTTCCACAACTCCACGGAGGACAGGCGAGGAGGCGTACAGGCAGGGGACAACCTCCCTGGGCATCCCTGTGGCTGGGGGCTGCTTCCCCTAGTGGGGTCCCTAAGGAAGAAGAGGAGGCTGGGACTCATCCAAGAAGCCACCCTCCAATTGAGGGGGTTCCAATGGGAAGAGGCTGAGTGTTTTGCTCTCTGGGTCCTTTGCACTGCCCAAGCCTTTCCGAGACACAAAGCTTTGAGTAGGAAAGACGCATAAATATGAAGGGAAATGACAGGTTTTTATGGACCCAGCCTTGGAGAAGAAACTCCTCAAGCTTTGTGTTTCTCAGACTTTTCCCTAATCTCCCTCCCTGGTCTGCCGCTCTCCTTACCCTACCTTTGCCTGAGACGGCTCCGAACACCATCTAACGCCTGACACTTGAAGGTCCCATATTGGTAAGCTAGAGCCTGCTTTAAGATAACATTTCCTTTCCGTACAGACGCATATGGATGAAGTTAATATTCGATTTTCTCATTCCCCTCCCTAATTGTCCTACCCATTCCCATGCATAATGAGAGGAAGCTCTTGGGTCTTTTTCACAGATTCGCCATGAACACACATGACTCCATCTCAGACTGAGAGACCATGCATATGGAGGTGCTGGGACCTGGGACTTCCAAGGAGATGACCCTGACCTGAGAGCACAGCGTTCATGGAGACTAGTCCTGCAGGAGTGGCTTTGTGGGTTATTCACTGGGCTGCTAACTGCAAAGTCGGCAGTTCAAAGCCACCATCCACTCCCCAGGAGAAAGATGTGTTTTTCTACTCTAGATTTACAGTCTAGGTAAGCTACAGGGTCAGTTTTACGCTGTCTGATAGGGTAGCTATGAATCAGAATCAATCGGCTCATTATGGGGATGAGTTTTGAGTGAAAGGTCCGCAGGAAATGGAACCTTCCAGAAGTGGTTGGCTATGGTGTTGCCCTCTGGAGTGAAGCAGAGACAGACACACGTCAGGTCAGGTGCACTATGGAGAGCTGCCTGAGCCTGGAGCCCGGGATGGGGTTTGAACATTATGGTTAAGGGATTTTTGGAACTTTGGATTTTTGGAACTACTGGCATGAGATAATAGTTTATTTTGGTTTTGATTTGCATCTTTCCCATGTCTATTGCTTGTTGGCTGCCTGCATGTCTTCTTTGGTGAAGTGTCTCCTTGTGTCCGCTGTCCATTTTTAAATAGGTTATTTGTGCCCTTTTTTTAACATCATTATTTTATTTATTTGTTTGTTCATGATGAAAGGGTTTATTAAGGAAGTTAATTGGCTGTGGTACCAGTGAGAAATGCTCAGGGTTGACCTGTTTATCAGAATGTTACAAAGTTCTTTCAGGTCTGCTCATAAATACCCAAGGGGGCCATACCACTCTGGTAGAAGCCACAACCCAAAGGCATTCAGCTTGAGGTCCATGGGTCAGTACAAACAGATCACTAAATTAAGTGTCCATCAGCACCCCATTCCTCAAGCCAGCCTCCTCCTGCACAGAAGCACTCAGCTTTCCTTGCTCCCACTTGGAATGTCCTCCATAACTTCCATGCTCTGGCTCCTGGTTCTGCTGCTCCTCCATTGTGATCACTGTCTCTGGGTCCATTAACATCATTATTTTACTGGGGGCTCTTATGGCCTTATGACAATCCATACATCAATTGTATCAAGCATATCGGTGCATCTGTTGACATTGCTATTGTCTAAACGTCTACTTCCTATATGTGCCCTTGACATCAGCTCTTCTGTTTGCCCCTCCTCCCCTCTCCCAGCCTCAGGACCCCTGGATAAATTATAAAGTATTATTATTTTCATATCTTATACCAACCGCTGTGTCCCTTCCCCCATGGTTAATGTTGTCTGTCCCCCTGGTGGGTCTGTTTGTGTGGTTATGTGTCAGTCATGGCGATCAGCTCCCCCTTCCTCCCCTCGCCTCCCCACCATCTTCCTACCCACCTGGTATCGCTACTCCATTTCTGTTCCTGAAGGGTTTATCTGACCTGGATTCCGTGTGTTGTGAATCTCTACCCATGTACATACTCCATTCTAGCCCAGAATGAAAGTCAGGACTGAGGTCATGATAGTGGGGCGTGGCCTCAAGGAACCAGAGGAATATTGTGTGTTTCATTGGTACTATACTGCACCCTGGTTGACCCATCCCTTCCTTGTGACCCTTCTATGAAAGGATGTTCAATTGTCTACAGATGGGTTTGGGGTCTCTGCTCTGACAATCCCCTTCATTCTCAACAATATGTTTTTTGTTTGTTTTTTGTTTTGGGTCTTCTGATGCCTGTTACCTGATACCATTGACACCTCATGATTGCACAGGTTGGTGTGCTTCTTCCCTGTGGGCTTGTTGCCTCATTGCTAGGTGGCTGCTTGTTTAACTTCAAGCCTTTAAGACCCCAGATGCTATATCTTTTGATAGCCGGGCACCATCAACTTTCTTCACCACATTTGCTTATGCACGCATTTTGTCTTCAGCAGTTGTGCTGGGAGGGTGAGCATTACAGAATGCCAGGTTGTTAGAACAAAGTGCTCTTGCGTTGAGGCAGGGTTTGAACAGAGGCCCAAAGTTGGCGCACTACCTCACTGTGCTGCCATATAAACATATATGGCCAAATACCTCTATTTTTATGAATTAATGTATTTACGTATGAAGACACCTATGTTTATAACGCTATCCATAGCTTTGCTTCCTAGATCTTTCTCTTTTTTTTACGCAAGGACCCATTTATTAGCAAAGGAGTGTCCAAGATGGCCAGCAGCCAGCAGGGACTCTGGGATAAAACCTATAGAAGGAATCAACCCGATCAAGTTCCTGTTTGGGACTGTAAGTAAAGAAAGGCTTTGCTCTTTAAGGCCACTCACTTAGTGGTATATATGTATTTTTACTTCATCCCTGGGTGATTGACAATATGCCCACTACCTAATTAAATAAGTAATTAATTCATTCCCATTGCGTTCGAAATACAGGTGAGCATCGTTACCATCGACTGCAAAACCGTGCATGAGTTCCTCTATTGTCTCCAGGGCATTCTCCCATCATGCTCCCCGCCTCCCCGCCTCCCCGCTCCCATCATGCCACCTTTATGCTTCCTGAAATGTGTGCCCAACCCCCCTGACACCGAGCCTTTGCTCAAGCTGTGTCCTCACTGGAGCTCCCGTCACCCTAACGAACTCGGCACTTCGGTCAACCAAGATGGCCCAGAATAGGTCATGGTCTGTCTCCCACGCTTCAGTACTGTATACCCTTTGTTCACTGGAGGGTAGTCGCAGCTGCAATTTGCCATCTATTGTTATGAGGTTATGAGTAACTCTTCCCCCAACGTATCCTAAATCCCAGGAAAACAGGGATTCTGCTTTCTCCCAACCATGCATTCTCAGGATCCAGCACAGTGCCTGCTAGATTGCGCATATTTGTTTAATGAATGGGAAATACACTAGAGCCACGGATTCTAAGTCCTATGGCCCCAAAGAAATTTCCATTGAAATATATATATATATTCGATAAAGAAGTATCTGCAGATGCAAATTTCATGCTGCCTAACCTATGAGCTGTGTTCTCTGAGTTTACATTCACAGTTGACCCAATGTTTTTTATAGTGATTAGCTCTTAATTACTGCATTTGCGCATCTGACGAGAAGTCACATTGAATGTACATTTAAATTCCATATATAAAATCAACCTTCGAGGCCTCTTTGAGTGCTGCTTAAGAGAAAAGTTTAGAAAAAGCCACTAACACAATCACGGTTTCAACAAATGCCCGCAAATGATCACTACCAGGACCTTGTTTTCATTGCCTGTCACCTGCATATCTGTCTCCTCAAGGCGCTGGATAAATCCACACATTCTTGCCTCTAAGCCAAGGAGCATTCCCTTGATCAGTGGGTGGAGCTGTGCGGGATTCATTCCGTAGCAGCACCTGCAAGCGAAGGGTCCATTTGGGATTTTTTGTAGTGTCATTAATTCTAATGCACCATTCATTGCCATATATAGCAGACAGGAGTGGTTGGACAGACCCTAGATCTTTCTTCTGTTTCCTTTTACCTTCCTCCTGCCCCACCATCACGCCTGCCCTTCTTCAGCCTCTTAGTAATTCCTCTGCTCCAACACCACTGGAATCTCCACTCCTCCTTATTGTTGCTTTTAATTGCTTAGTTGTTCCCCTGTCTATGGCGTTCTTTGCTCACCGCTCCCTACCCCTGCCCCCTCCTCCTCCCAAGTCCCTCCAAAACCGGCTGTCCTGTTGCTTTCTCCTTGGGCTTGCTTCCCAGGCCTAGCTCTTAAGTTTCTGATCTAACAGCGGGTGATTCTCCCTGGACGCCATCTTGACTCCTCCTAGTTGAGTGGGTTATTTGTTCTTTTGATGTTGAGGTGTTGAAGCCTTCTATAAACGTTAGAGGTCAGACCCTTCTCTGATATGTCACTGGTGAAAATTCCTTCCCTGTCCGTGAGTTTTGTGTGAACTCTTTTGGCGATATTTTCTGATGTCAAGAATCTCATTTTCAGGGGGTCCCAGTCATCCAGTGTGCCTTTCACTGTGTGTTCTCAGTCATGTTGGTTCGTGTGTTTACCCCACGTCTGGGGGCCCTGCAGTGAAGTGAAATTGTGATCGAAGGCTCTTCCTTTGCCTTTGTTTGTCACACTCAATGGCTGGGTGGGAGTTTGAAAATAAGGTGTAGAGGTCACTAACTCGGGGATTGCTCAGTTTCATTGCTCCTTTGGGTATAATTATGAGCCTCTCCGAACCAGGAAGAGAGAAATCTCATAACCAGCCACAGTCGTACAGCTGTGAGCCCCCTGCCTGAAATGATGGGGCAGTATCAACAGCAAACCCACAGCACAGAGAAAGCATGAAACAGCAAGGCTGCAGCTCCTAGACCACAAGGCAGAGCAGCAGTAGGCTTCCTGTCCCATAAAATGAGTAAACTGATGCCTTCCTCCTGCAGGAGGTTAGCCTGCAGGGTGGGTGCCCTGTGGGCGCTTTCAAGCACCAAAGGAGCTTTGTAACACTTGCCCAACATGGCCGAGGCCGAAAGGTAGCATGACTGAGAGAATGAGGATCAGAGGGAGATGGACCTTCTGATATGACAGAGAAGAAATGCTGCTGTAGACAAAAGGATGGTGAGTTAGTTTATTGTGCCAACCTGGCCAATAAAGACATGTGGGGTTGATTGAAGGGTGGAGGGATAAATGGCTCAGTGAGCCTCACCTTTCTAGTTCTTGGGTCTCTTGCCTTCTGATAGTCAGACCAGGGTGTAGCTGCCTTAGCCAGTTCCCTCCTTCAGCTGCCAAGGCTCACTCCCTGCAAGACATGCCCGAGGAGAAGCCACATGGACCTACCCCGATGCAGCCCTAGGTGCTGGAGCAGCCATGTGGAGACCCCTGCCAGTGCTGAGATGCTTACACATTCACTGACTCGGCTTTCCTCCTGCAGTCGGCATCATTGCGTGTGTTTTGTGAGATGGAGGACTTTGTGGATTGGTGTGGGACATATGAGTTAATGGGTTAATGTTGGACTTGTGGGCTTGGGCAGCACTGGGTTGGGATGTTTTCTTGATGCGCACTTACCCTTTATATAAAACTCTCTCTTATACATGAGTTTCTGTGGATTTGTTTCTCTAAAGTACCCAAACTAACACAGACAGTATTCTTAATATTTTTTGGTCCTATCCTGTGGTAACGTGGTAACTTCCCTAATAACGTCTCATTATCGTGAGTATTGTCTGTGAGCTCTCTGAGGCCATTGCAGCCGTGATGCAGTCCAGCAGAGACAGGATAGGATGAAGGGTAGAAGGTAGAAACACGTCTGACCTGGCACTCGGGGATCAAGCCTGAACGGACGTGGAGCTGGATTCTCCTCGGCATTGGTGAAGTCGGAGGGGTCAGCCATGGCCCCCCACCATGTCCTTAGGCCCATAATTTGTCCCCTATTTCTCAGGGGTGATCTATTTTGTGCTTTGTTTGTTTTATTTATGGTGTGTGATATAGGTCCTGTTTTAGTTTTCTAAACTTTGACTTGCGTGGCCTCATTCTGTTTTACTGAGTAAAGTTTAGCTTAGAGTTATCATTGACTTCTTAATGTTGACAAGTATCTATGAATATCTTTTATATTAATACCCAGGGGAAACCAATAGTACTGAATATCCTTTCTGCAGATGTTTTGACTATGTATGCAGCAGTGCAATTAGTGGGTGAAAAAACACACTGACGGGAAAGAATTTGGAAATGATGTCATATGCGGACCTACTCTCAAAAATTTATAGAAAACTTCAGCGGCTCAAATAGAAAATGACTCTGTTTATTTTTGTTGTTTGTTTTTTTATCGGGGTCTCATACATCTCTTATCACAATCCATACTTCAATCCATTGCGTCAAACGCATTTGAACAGTTGTTGCCACCATCATTCTCAAAACACTTTCCTTCTACTTGAGTCCTTGGTATCAGCTCCTTGTTTGTTTTTGTTTCCCTCCCTGCCCCCACCCAAAGAGCCCTTCATATTTTATAATTGTTTTTCATGTCCTACACTGACCACTGTCTCCCTTCACCCATTTTTCTGTTGTCCATTCCCCTTTCTGCCCCACCTTTCCCTTATCCTCATGGTATCACTACTCTCATTATTGTTCCTGAGGGGTTTATCTGTCCTGGATTCCCTGAGTTTCCAACTCGTATCTCTACCTGTGTACATGCTCTGGTCTAGCTAGATTTTTAAGGTAGAATTGTAATCATGATAGTTGGGGATCTGGGGGAAGGAAACATTAAAGAACTAGAGGAAAGTTGTGTGTTTCATTGGTGCTAAGGTGACCAGATGTCCCGCTTTTTAACAAATTTTCCTGTGTCCTGCAGAGTTTTTAAAAAGTCCCGATTTTGGGGAAGCATGCACAACAAGCTAGGGTATACGGTTTGGGGCTGCGATGTGGCTATTTCGCCAGGATATGAGTTTTATCAATGGTGTCCCACTTTACCAATGTTAAAATTTGGTCACCTTATTACTGCACCCTGACTGGCTCGTCTCCTCCCTGAGACCCTTCTGTAAGGGGGTGTCCAGTTGCCTACAGATGGGCTTTGGGTCTCTACTCCTCACTCCCTCTCATTCACAATGATATGATTTTTTGTTCTGATGATCCCTGATACCTGATCCCTTCGACACCTTGTGATCACAAAGGCTGGTGTGCTTCTTCCATGTGTGCTTTGTTGCTTCTCAGCTAGATGAATGCTTGTTTGCCTTCAAGTCTTTAAGCCCCAGATGCTATCACTTTTTTTTTTTGAATGCTATATCTTTTGATAGCCGGGCACCATCAGCTTTCTTTACCACATTTACTTATGCACCCATTTTGTCTTCAGCGAGCATGTCGGGAAGGTGAGCATCATGGAATGCCAGATTGATAGAGCATAGTGTTCTTGCATTGAGGGAGTACTTGAGTAGAGGCCCAGTGTCCATCTGCTATCTTAATACTAAACCTATAAATATATGCATGTAGATTTATTTCCCCATCGTCATATATAAATATATTTAAATAAGTATATGCCTGTATTTAGACCTCTATAAATGCCCTTTGCCTCCTAGTTCTTTCTTCTATTTCCTTTTACTTTCCTCTTTCCCCATTATCATGCTCAGCCTTCATTTGGGTTTCAGTAATTCCTCTCAATTACATTGCCCTTGATCAAGCACTACCAGGCCTCCTAGACCCTCCTCGCCATTGATTTTAGGTCACTTGTTGTTCCCTTGTCCCTGGATTTGTTAACACCCACTCCCTTTCCCCCACCTCCCCCTCAACTCTATTTTTAATGCAATTAAAATGAGGCAGAGGACATGAACAGACACTTCACCAGAAGACATGAAGGTGGCCAGCAAACATGTAAGGAAATACTCTTGATAATTAGTATTTCAAGAACTGCAAATAAAAACAAAAATGAGATACCACCTCATTACCAGTATTAATAGCAAAGTTCCTAAAATCTGAAAGCAGCAATTGCTGGTGAGAATATGGATTTACTGGAAACCTCATATACTCCTGGTAGGGACGTAAAACCAGTACAGAAAGAGGCGTGGTGCTTTCTCAGAAAGTTGGTAAGAGAGATACCATACAATCCTGTCATCTTTGTACTTGGTATTGTGCCAGGCTGGGTTGACTAGAGAAACAAATTCAGTGACACTCATATATATATATATATGAGATAACTTTACATCAAGAACTAATTATATATGGAGAAAACATCCCAGCCCAGTCTAACTCAAGTCCTTAAGTCTGATACTGGTCCATAAGTCCCTCTTAGACTCACACAGCCACATGCCATGATGCAGAATGCAGGAATATCCACAAAGTCTGGTGGATCCATTGGTGGAGGATGCATCTCCAGGGCTCTGGCAGCAATCAGGGCCATCCAGCAGGAAGGTGAAGGCTGAGAAAAGGGCAGCTTCCCAAGGCCCTCCTTATGAGGAAACCACACACAAGAGGCACCACCAGGCTGTGACCTGATTGACAGGTTAAATACAACCCCTGCATATGTCTGTCTCTTCAAGTTGACAGGAAATTATCCAACCACCATGGGTATATGCCTTAAAGAAATTAGAGCCACACAAATAGATATATCCATGTTCATCGCAGCCATATTCACAACAGAGAAAATAAGAAAAAGTGCCTAAATGCCCATTAAAGGAAGAATGGATACGCTTTGATACATACATAACTGGAATACTACACAGCATTAAAGAAAAACGATGAATCTGCACATCTCGTAACATAGATGTGCCCAGAGGACATTTTATGCTGAGTGCAATTAGTCGATCACAAAAGGACAAATATTATATGAGAGCAAATAGTACTAAAAGTCCATACAGAGTTTTGACACTGAAAGAAATATTCTTGTATGGTCACCAGGAGTGAGAAGGCGAGAAGGGAAGGTTAGAGAGCTGACAAGTGTTAACTTGGGTGAAGGGGACGAGGAGATGATACAATGGGAGAGAGAGTGGAGACGGGGAAGGATGGTGGCAAGACAAGCTTTGGTATGTTTGCAAGAGTTAAAGACAGCATAAGCACATACTGTTACATAGACAATCCTACTCATCAAGTAGTGATCTATGCATGTCTGGATAGACATGCAGACTGAACAGGAAGTGAGGAGTGTAGTGTACACATTGATACATAAAGGTCTGACAGAAGTTATTTATACATGTGAATTTACCTTTGCTATGTTTTGATGAATGTGGTAGGGCGTACAGGGGACAGATTTATGGCAACCAAACATCTTGAGGAATGTGACCTTGGGGAACACAAAGGTCAATGGGTATAACAGAGTTTATATAGACTATGTTCTAGATTATATTTTGAGGAGTCGTGAATAGGTCTTAAAAGCTCATAAGCACCATCTAAGGTCCAACTATTGGTTTCTCTTCATACAAGGGAAAGAAATGTGACACAAGTAGATGATGAAAATAATTAGTCCAATGAACTAATGAACCGTGCACACATCAGGCTCCATAAGCCTGGGGCCAGAAAAACTAACTGGGACCTGCTATCAGCTCCAACTTCCCTGAAAGCAATCACATTAGAAGGCCCTGGATAGAATGGGAGGGGGTGGGGAATGAAACTAACCTCAGCATTTTAAAGTGATCCATCTTATCCGTTGGATATTGATAGATGGACCCCCAAGATCATGTGTGGCTTTAGTCATTCTTCTGGTCTGAAACGGAACTCACTCTCATATTAGAACACTCAGCCATTTAATATCTAAAGACCAGCATTTACCCAAAGACAAAGTTCAGCGGGTTAGGGAAGAAAGAATAATGGAAATGGAAGACACAGAGAGGAGTGGGCTAAGGAATGGTACTGTGTTAGACAGGGTTCTCTAGAGAGACAAAACCAGATTGCTGATAGTTTTATACTTTTATTTATATATATATATCACAAGAAATGAACCGTTAAATTATATACAGATAGATAGATAGATAATACAAGAAATGAATAGTTAAATTATAAAGCAGTACAAATGGCTCAGTGCAACTCACTCCCGTGAGAGAGTTGTGAGACACTGGCAGTCCTTCAAGTCTTGAGGGCCGCCAGGTAGTCCTCTGTAGAAAGATCCAGGCTTTCCCAGCACAGGCAGCAAACAGCAAGGCAGGTCACCAACAGTCAGCCAGATCACCAACAGTCAGCCCCAGCTCAAGATGTAAATTCCAATTGTGTGGTCTTAACGGGCCCTCAACTTACAAAGACACAGTTCACAGGTTAGGCATCCCACAGGTAGTGTAGCTTGAAATTTGAGGCACAGAACAAGCAAGGCAGCCGCATACTGGTCCGATGATCAAAGAGTGAGAGACAAGAAAGGTGAGGCTCGCGAAGCCATTTATCTCTCCGCCCTTCAATTAATCCCACATGTGCTTATAGGCCAGGCTGGCACAATAAACTATCTCAGGTACACTCATGTGATTGCAATGAATGAGTTGAAACGAAATTTGTTTGAATCGTTCAGTGTCAAGCTGAGAGGTTCCAAAAACCTTTGCCTAATTCACAATAAAAAGTTAAAGAAATGAACATTAAAATAAAACAAAAAACTTTTGCCATATTCTAATCATGGGGTTAAGGACCTACGTGGCTTATTTTATTCAATAGCTTCTACAGCCATATGAAAAGGATGTTAGTATTACCCATAATAAAGAAATGGAGTTTTATTTATTCATCCATTTATTTATTTATTTTTAAAGTGGAGTTGTTGTTTTTTTAAAGTGGAGTTTTTTAATGATAATAATTTGTCCAAGGAAAATTAGATTAAGAAAGGCTGAGCAATTTGCCTAAAATTACACAGTTGTACCATACTTAAGATTTCAATTAATGACTGTGTTTAAAATCATAATTCCATGTCTACCGGAGATTATCTAAAACTCTCCTCCCTGGGGTCTCACATGTCTTGTGATGCTTGGATCTCTCCCTGGTCCTGAAAGAAAGAAAAAAAAGTCAGAGTCCACATACCGTATTTACTCGTGTATAAACTGAGTTTTCCAGCACATTTTTAATGCAGTTTTTGTGGTAAAATTAGGTGCCCTGGCTGATACTCAAGTCGGCTTCCACTCGAATATATAGATACTACATGAATAGCATTCTTTATTTTTTAAATGTGATACTTTGTTGTGGTTTAGTTAACATTGACTGACATCTTACTGCATAAAAGCTTTACAACTGAATTTTTGCATTAATTCTTTATAAGAGTAGAACATCTGAATTACTGAGAAACTCAACAAATAAAGTAGCAACACATCCTTGGGTCGACAATCAATGCTCATGGAAGCAGCGGTCTGGAAATTAAAGGACACACTGCACTGGGTAGTATGCTACACAAGACCTCTTTAAAGTGTTGAAAAACATGAAGGTTACTTTGAGGACTAAGGTACACCTGACCCAAGCCATGGTATTTTCCATCACCTCACATGCACGTGAAAGTTGGGCATTGAATGTGGAAGACTGAAGAAGAATCAATGCATTTGAATTCTGATGCTGGAGAGGAAGATGGAAAGTACCACGGTCTGTCAAAGGAACCACGCATTTGTCATTGAAGAAGTACAGCCAGAGTGCTCCTTAGAGGAAAAGATGGCAAGACTTGGTCTCACATACTTTGGACATTGTGGCAGTTACCTAATCTCCTGTCAAATTGAGCGAAAGGGTGGAGTCTAGCCTGTCACAGCTTGATGGCCTCATTTGGAGAAAAACAGTTCACTGGAGGCTGGATCCACTCTCTCGGCCTTCCCTTTCCTGCTGTTGATATAATCAGAGAGCTGGAGGAGACCTGTGGAGACCTGAGTCAGTGTGGGGATGCTTCCACTGCCACTGGATCCACAAGACCTTCTACCCACTGGCCGTGATCTTCCTGTATTTAGCATCATTGCATGTGCTCCTTGAGTCTAAAGAGGAATTTATGGACTCGTATCGGACTTATGGACTTGATCTGGACTGGGCTGGGGTGTTTTCTCAATATACAATTGCTCTTTTATATAAAGGTCTTTCTTATACACATATGAGCGCCTATGAATTTGTTTCTCTAGTCCACCCAGACTAACACAGACATGTCAGGAGATACGAGTCCCTGCAGAAGGACATCATGCTTGGTAAAATCGAGAGGCAGAGACAAAGAGGGACGTCCTCCTCAGCAAGATGGATTGACACCATGGCTGCAAGCGTGAACTCAAATATAGGAACCATTGTGAGGATGGGGCAGGACCAGATGGTATTTCTCTGTTGTACCTAGGGCTGTTGTGAGTCAGAACCAGCCCGACGGCACTTAACAACAACAACATCTGCAATAATTCATTTTCCTATTGAGTCTGTCAGATGGCGAGGCCGGTGTTCACATCCCTGAATTATGGTCCGAGAGGATCCACCAGAGGTTTAATCTGCATGTAGTAACCCAGCTAGCTGGAAGAACCGTATTTTGTTAAAATTGCCATCTTGTATGACCTCAACCTTGTTATCTCTCGCCCCACGGGATAGACTCTGATTTACCCACAAATACTCTTGCCAGATAGACGCCCCCCCTCCCAGCCTTCTGCCCTTGACCCCAACCCTTCCAGATAGCCTGTCTTCTAGTTAAGCAAGGCATGCAGTAAATATTGACAGCCCCTGACTCCTCTGAAGGTGTCCCCTGCTGGCCCCCTCCCAATGCTGCCTGCCCCATAAAGCAAACACGCTACCTACAGAATGCCCCCTCCCAAATCTAGCCCCCTGGCTTAACGATTGATTGTCTAAAGCCTGTCTACCTCGCCTGATCAGTGTCAGCGTTTTTCCAGACTCGCCTCTCCTCGATAGCTGTAATAAAAGGCGTCTTCTTTCATTTTAATAACTTGGTGTAGTTAGGTCTCTGGAGCGGGATACCGCCGTTCTTGCCTTGCGACACTGATCGAATTCACGCAGCAGAAGCACGTTTGTGATCCAAGTAACTTTTATGAGGGAAAGGCAAGTTTCAGGTCTTCGCAGGCAATCCCAGGGGCCAAGAGCAGGAAATCTCAAGAGTGCCCTGAGAGAGAGGCCTGAGAGACAGCTCTGGCCCCAGCACCTGGGTGGCCCGTGTGGGCCCCCCACTCAGACTTGCAAGACCACACCTGACCTACAAAAGCGAAAAGGGTCAGAAGTCAAAAAGAGAAGGGTCCCTGTAGCTGGTGCTCACCTCCTTTGGCTGGGGAGGCGTGGTTGAATGTATTGGATGACCTCATTGGCTGAGTTTAAACCCACCTGGGTGATGTCATGTAGCTGGGCCACCTAGGCCCAGGTGAAAACTAACCTGAGCACACCCACATTAGGCCCCAGAAAGATGACATAACACAGGTGCGCTTAAACTCATCCAATAAAGTTAGCCAGTGTCCTCAACCACGCCTCCCCAGCCAGTGGGGATAGGACCAGACTGAGGGCAAGCAGCTACTCCATTACTCAGGTGCTCTCTTGCAGGTCCGAGGGCAGGGACACACACCCACCCCTGCACCCTCTCAGGGCTCTGTTCCTTTTGGACTTCCTGCTCTTGGTTCACGCTCCTGTTCCCGCATTCATCTCATGTGCCCTGAAGTGGCCGTCCTTAGTCACAAACTCTTGCGCCGTCCCCGCGTGGCCTGCGTACTTTCCAGAGACAGTGTCTACCTTTTGAGGCTGTAATACTTGAAACTGCCATTTCCCTCAAAAAAAAGTTACGTGGATTTACCAAAGTGCTGCTGCCACGTGAATTCTTTCAGCGTCGAGCAAGACCCAAGGTAACGCACCCCAGAGACCTAACGTATTGAGAAGATTTTGATTCCTAGTGACCCGGTGAGTTTCTCAGACCCTGAGTTGTTCATTTTTAATCATTTTATTGGGGGGCTCTTACAAATTGTATAATAACCCATCATTCAGTCGTATTAAGCACGCTTGTACATAGGTTGCCATCAACATTTCCAAAACATTTTCTTTCTACTTGAGCCCTTGGTATCAGCTCCTCTTTTACCCCCTCCCTCCCCACCCTTCCACTTTTGTGAATCCATGCATGTTCATTATTGTGGTTATTTTGCGTCTGATACTATCTGTTGCCTCCCTTCACCCACATTTCTGTTATTTGTCCCCCTGGGGGATGGGCTATATCTTCAGCCTTGTGATGGGTACCCTATTTCTCCCCCTTTCATCCTCCCCCTGACCCTACCATCCCCCTACCCTCATTATATCGCTACTTCCACTTACTGTTCCTGAGGGTTTATCTGTCCTGAATTCCATGTGTCCAGAGCTCTTATTTATACCAGTGTGTGTACTCCAGTCTAGCCGGATTGGTAAGGTAGAAATGGGTCATGACGTGGCAGGGAGAGGAAGCATTCAGGAACTAGAGGAATGATGTGTAGTTTGTGGGTGGTACACTGCACCCTGGTTGAATCATCCCTTCCTTGTCACCCTTTTGTGGGGGGTGTCCAATATTGTCTACAGGTGGGCTTTGGGTCTCCATTCCAAACCCCCTCTCTCACATTGATATAATTGTTTGGTTTTTTTATATATAATTGTTTGTTTGGGATATTGTGATACCCAATCCTGTTGACACTTCATGGTCACACAGTCTGGTGTGCCTCTTCCATGCGGGCTTATTTGCTTCCCCACTAGTGGCTCCTTGTTTAACTTCAAGCCTTTAAGACCCCAGACACTATATCTTTTGATAGCCGGGCACCATCAGCTTTCTTCGCCACATTTGCTATGCACCTATTTTTATCTTCAGTGATCCTGTCGAGAGGTGACTATCAAAGAGTGCCAGCTTAGTAGAACAAAGTGTTCTTGTGTTGAGGGAGGCCTTGAGTAGAGGCCCAATGTCCATCTGCTTCCTTAACACTTAACATATAAATCTATGTACATTGGCCTCTATCCCTTTCATTGTAAATTCACATGTTTACATGTATACACGCCTATAACTATACCTCTATAAGTAGCTTTTGCCTCCTACTTCTTTCCTCTGTTTCCTTTCACCTTCCTCCTGTCCCACTATCCTGCTCACCCTCCATTTGGCTCCCAGGAATTCTTCTTGGATACATTGCACTTCATCCAGCACCAACAGGCATTATATCCCGCCTCGCCATCAATTTTAGGTCTCTTGTTCCAAGGCCGTACCTCTTCATGGGAGTAGAAAGCCTGTCTTTCTCCTCCGCAGGGGCTAGTGGTTCCAAACTGCTGACCTGGCGGCTAGCACTCCACCTTATAACCACTAGGCCATCAGGACTCCTCAGTGGGGTATTAGCCAAAATAAAAGTAAATTTGACAATCTGCCGCCTGAAATACCTGCTGTCTGTGGGAAACAGAATTGGAAAGGGAGTGTATGCGGACAAATTCTCTATGCTCATGATTAAGAGTCTGGGAGGCAGACTGGTGGAGGAAGGCTTTCTCATCTATGAGCCAGAGATGAGTTGGAGTCACATTCTCCCAACTAAAAGCTATTCTCCACGATGTCCCTCTGTAATAAGGGCAATATTAAGTTGCTGCTTGCAAGCACGTGGTTGCCAGTACACCCTTGAAGGGTAGGTGACTGCCTGAAGGCCCTCTGCCATCAAGAGCAATCAGACCCCCCCCCCCCCTAAGTACGACCCACTCCCTTCTGATGAAGATCATAGATGGCTTTCCTGAAGAAGAGCTCAGGGACACTTGAGGTCAAAGCAGCTCAGATATAACCAAGCTTAAACTGCCATCTTAACTCTCGGACCCGCCCATCTTGTTCAGCATGTACCTTCCTGTTAATGCGTATGCCTCTTAATTACTAGAGTCTAACACAACCCCTTCCTGTTACATATGTGTATGACTTGCCTTGCAGGCTCATCTCATATAACCCCATGGGAGAATGCATTTGCACCCCCACCCCCAGCCCCTCTGGTTCCAGTCTCCAGGGCGGAGGTGAGCCCCTGCATGTCTTGGCTGATATTTCCTTAGTTTACCCTTCAGTTACACAACTGCTCCTTAGGACCCGTTCGGTTATGTAGGCTGGTCCCCCACAGCTGACCATATTTAGACTACTTGAGAATGATATTTGGAGAAATGGCCCGATCTGACCAAAGAAAATTAGTCTCCCTCCTGATCTCAATGGAGAAGTGGATTGGATAGATGGGTCTTTCTAAAGTATAAGTTAGAATCAAGAGGGCCGAAGATAAGTCGAAATCAATGGGCAGTGTTTTTCTTTTCTTTTGTTAATCATTTTATTGGGGGCTCATACAACTCTTATTACAATCCATCCATCCATCCATTGTGTCGAGCACATTTGTACATTAGTTGCCATCATCATTCTCAAAACATTTGCTTTGGTTTTGTCTTTGTGGTGTTGTTTTGTTTTTTTTTAAGTGATTCAGACTATTTATTCAGCCACAGGACTGGGTTTCCTCTATATCCGAAAATTATACCACTTAGGCAGAACATGGCAGATCATGGAGTGATCTAACCACCCTTGCCTTTAGACAAACATTTTCTTCTTTTTCCCATGTTTTCCCTTCAAGTCATCTCCAGATGAATCCTCTTAGAGCATTATTTCCTTCAAGTTAGGTTTCTGTTCTGTTATCTGCAATGGGTCACTTCCCCAGCCCCCTTTAGTGGAGAGAGAGACTGGAGGGCAGGAGAGAGGGGAAGGGGAAGGAGGACAAGGGGAAAGGGAACAGGGGAGTGAGGATGGGGGAGTGGAGAGAGGCCAAGAGAACATTCGATTTCTACTTGAGCCCTTGATATCAGCTCCTCATTTCCCCCCTCCCTCCCTGCTCCCCCCACCCTCATGAACCCTTGACAATTTATAAATTATTATTATTTTGTCATATCTTACACTGTCCAATGTCTCCCTTCACCCACTTTACTGGTATCCGTCCCCCAGGGAGGGGGTTATATGTAGATCCTTTGTAATCAGTTCCCCCTTTCAACCCCACCCTCCCTCCACCCTCCTGGTATTGGGGAGTGTTTTTCTATTGGTATTTTGAATCCTCCAGGAAACAACAAATGAGTGTTCTCACTTCAGCTCAAGAAAACATTGCTAAGCAATCTAAATAAATAGTAGAGTTGAAAAAGGGTGAGGCACCATTGTTAGACTCGTTAATAAGCAAGGACTCTTCTGCATATTAGACAGGACAGAAAAATAATCATAGAAACAAAACAAGAAACAAGAAAAATCTGCTTCTTTATATACTGATTTGTCCTTAAATTCTCTAATGGCAAAACTGCCCTTTGGTTCGAATGCAGTGGTTCCCCACCTTCCTAATGCCGGGACCCTTTAATGCAGTTTCTCACGTTGTGGTGACCCCCAACCATAAAATTATTTCCATTACTACTCCATAACTGTAATTTTGCTACTGTGATGAATTGTAATGTAAATATCTGATATGCAGATGTATTTTCATGTTTACAAATTGAACACAAGGTATAATGATTAATCACAAAAATAATATATTATTATCTATTGTGAAATATTTATTTCTAATTACAAATGAATGAAATGTTGTCTTGAAGCATGGTATAGCACGGATAAACAGTCTTCACGCCAGGTACTCACATGTGGGCGGATCTGCATGTGGGCGGATCCGCCTGTAGATGGATAGAGGAACGGTGTCTTGTTTCCTAAGACCATTAGAAATATGTGTTTTCCAATGGCCTTAGGCAATCCCTTTGAAAGGGTCCTGTGACCCCCAAAGGGGTCACTACTCACAGGTTGAGAACCGCTGTTCTAGTGGTTCGCTTGAGTCTGAACGTCCATCCTCTTGAATGTATTTAGCATTAAACAGCCTAAACTGTCTGCGGATCTTGTAGGGATGGTACAGCTGTGGTATAAATCTGAGCTGTGAGCTATTTTTTCACCTTTTTTATAAATCATTTTATTGGGGGCTCTTACAGCTCTTATGACAATCTATCCATCAATTGTTTTTTTTTATCTATCCATCAATTGTATCCAGCACATTTGTACATATGTTGCCATCATCATTTTCTTTTTTTTAAAAATCATTTTATCAGGGGCTCCTACAACTCTTATCACAATCGATACATCCATCATTGTGTCAAGCACATTTGTATATTTGTTGCCATCATCATTCTCAAAGCATTTTCTTTCTACTTGAGCCCTTAATATCAGCTCCTCATTTTTTTCTCTCCCTCCCTCATGAACTCTTGATAATGTATAAAAAATTTTTTTCATTTCTTCCACTCTCTGATGTCTCCCTTCACCAGTTGTTTATTATCCACCCCCTGGGAGGGGGTTATATGTAGATCATTGTGATGGATTCCCCCTTACCCTCTTGGTATCACTACTCTCAATATGGGTCCTGAGGGGTTTATAGGTCCTGGATTCCCAGTATTTCCAGCTCTTGTCTTTACCTGTGTACATGCTCTGGTCTAGCTGGATTTATAAGGTAGAATTGGGGTCATGGTAGTGGGGGAGGGGAAGAAACATTAAAGAACTGGAGGAAAGTTGTATGTTTCATCAGTGCTATACCACACCCTGACTGGCTCTTCTCTTCCTTGTGACCCCTCTGTAAGGGAATGTCCAATTGTCTACAGATGGGCTTTGGGTCTCCACTCTGCACTCCCACTCACTCATATTGATATGATTTTTATTTTGGGTCTTTGATGCCTGGTACCTGATTCCATTGGCAGTTCATGATCACACAGGCTAATGTGCTTTCTCCATATGGGCTTGCTTGCTTCTCAGCTAGATGGCCACTTGTTTAACTTCAAGCTTTTAAGATCCCAGACTCTATATCTTTTGATAGCCAGGCACTATCAACTTTCTTCACCACATTTGCTTATGCACACATTTGTCTTCAGTGATTGTGTTGGGAAGGTGAGCATCACAGAATTCCCGATTATTAGAACAAAGTGTTCTTGCATTGAGGGGGTACTTGAGTGGAGGCCCATGTCTGTCTGATACCTTAATACTAAACCTATAAATATATGTATATAGATCTATTTCCCTATTGTTATATATCAATATATTTACATATGCACGTGCCTGCATTTAGACTTCCATGAATGTCCTTTGCCTCCTAGTTCTTTTCTCTCTTTTTTTTTTTACTTTCCTCTTGTCGCACTATCATGTTTGGCTTTCATTCAGGTTTCAGTAATTCCTCTTGGTTATATTGCCCTTGATCAAGCCCTACCAGGTATACTATGCCCTCCTTAACATCGATTTTAGATCCATTATTGTTCCCTTGTCCCTGGGTTTGTTAACACCCACTTCCTTTACTCCACCTCCCCTTCTCCCGTCTCCTCCCACACCCTCCAACCATCAGTCCCATTGTTTCCTCCTCTGGATTGTTTATCCATCATTTTCAAAACATTCTCTTTCTACTTGAGCCCTTGGTATTAGCTCTTTTTTCCCTCCCTCCCCTATCCTCATGAACCCTTGATAAATTATAAATTATTATTTTCTTACACCCTCTGCTCTCTCCCTTCACCCATGTTTCTGTTGTTCGTTCCCCTGGGGTTTATGCATCAATCATTGCAATCGGTTCTCCCTTTCTCCTCCTTCCCCCACCTTCATGGTGTCAATACTCCCATTATTGTTCCTGAGGGGTTTATCTGTCCAGAATTCCGTGCATTGAAAGCTCTAATCTGTACCAGTGTACATCATTTGTCTACAGATGGACTTTGGGTCTCCACTGGACCTCCCTCATTTACATAGATATGATTGTTTGTTGGGTCTTCTGATGTCTGATACCTGATCCTGTTGACACCTCGTGATCATACAGACTGGTGTGCTTCTTCCATGTGGGCTTTGTTGATTCCCTGCTAGATGACTGCTTATTTATCTTCAAGCCTTTAAGAGCTTAGACACTATATATTCTAATAGCCAGGCACCTTCAGCTTTCTTCACCACATTTGTTTAGGCACCCATTTCGACTTCAGCTAACCTGTCAGGGAAGGTGAGCATCACAGAATGCCAGGTTATTAGAATAAAGTGTTCTTGCATTGAGGGAGGACTTGAGTAGAGGCCCAATGTCAGTCTGCTACCTTGATACTTAACATATAAATATATGTGCATAGACCTATATCCCTATCATTATATATTATTATACACATGCCTATAATTATAAATGTCTTTTGCCTCGTAGTTCTTTCCTTTATGTCCTGTCCCACTGTCATGTTCAACCTTCATTCAGTTCTCAGTAATTCCTCTTGGTTACATTGCACTTGATCAAACGGTACCAGGCATTCTATACATTCCTTGCCATTGATTTTAGATTTTTTGTTCCCTTGTTCCTGGGTTTGTTAGCTCCCTTTATCCCACCTCCCCCTCTCCACCGCTAACCATCTGTCCTGTTGTTTTCTCCTTGGGATTGTTTATCTATTGTGAGCTATTTTAAGACTTTCCGTACCCTTGGGAAATCCAAATTTTTGCATGAATTTACTTCTTGATCTATGAGCAAAGTCCTTTAGACTTGTATAACTTTGTACACATATTAGTGGGTTCAGTGGAAGCAACTAGGTGAAGAATGATTGAAGGGAAGTGGAAGGACTCAGAGCCCAGTCTAGCTTTAAAGACTAGAGTTTCAGGAATGGATTTTAGAGACGAGGTTCAAATTTAAGTCAAAGACTTGATAGTGGTGATTCTAAAAGTGTTTCTCAGAAAGATTAATTGGGCAAAGATTCAGGCATGTAGTAGACTATATCATTTGCAGTTATAGATCTCCGCAGTGGCTTTTTTAGCATTTCAAATGATGAACTCAAAGACTGATAAACTCAGAAATCCCATGTCGAGTCATGCTGAGTCAGAATCAACTGAATGGCAGTGGGTGATCTAGATCCTGTATCTGGATCCTATATCTGCTTTGGATCCTGTATCTGGATCCTCATCACCTGACCGCCTGTCCTTGTAAGTTGAGCCAGCAGCCCATCATCTGACTTGATTCCTCAGCTTCTACAATTTGGGGACACCAAAGTTTGTCTTCTGATCTGTTGCTTTAGTTCATAAGAACCTGCAACTGCACAAGTTAGGAGAAGTCTCTGGACTTACGTCGGTCTCTCAGATTTGGGACTTGCCCGCCTCTATAAGTCAGTTAGCGAGTTCTGGGAGACGCTTCAGCCAAGTACAGCACCCCAAGGCAGGAGTGAGGGTACTGAGAAGAGTAATTGATGTTAGAGAGAATGAAGTGATTCAACAGTCTGGAAAAGTTAGGTATTTAGGGCCCGGTTAACCTCTCCCTCCCAGGAACCGGCTTTGTGCTGCTCCCTGTACAACAAATCATTCATCCAGCCAGAGATCACGATGATCAATCCACATGATCAGTGTAATGAATGCCAGGAAATTGTACAACTGAAACGGTATGTTTGCATGTTATGGAGATATATATATATATTGTGTGTCTGTGTTTTATGGGTATTTTAATCATAATTTTAATGTATTTTAAAGTAAAAAAAGAAAGCATACAGGATTCAGCTTAAAGGAACTCCCACTAGAAATACTTGGGGCCATTTGAGCACAAATATAATAGCTGTAGTTCACTGCAAAACATTGACTGTGTCAATACTCTTGACTACAGAGATTTTTTATTTAATTTTGATTTTTTTTAGTTTCTTTTTAAAAGACTCATTTTCCACCTTAGTAGATGAATGGCATACTAATTCTTCACTCTAAATATTTTAAATGAAAGGGAAATACCATATATACTCGTGTTTAAGCTGAGTTTTTCAGCACACTTTTGAAGGCAGTTTTTGTGGTAAAATTAGGTGCCTCGGCTAATATTCAGGTTGGCTTATACTCGAGTATATACAGTAATTAAGCATATACCTGCGTCTTAGTTCTCCAGTGTTACTGTAACAAAAACACTGCATCTGGGTGTGGTTAACAAACACATGTTCATGTTCGCACATTCTGGTGGTGCAGCCTGTGTATGGGATACCACCCAGTTCCACAACATTCTCACCATTCTTGTTTGAGCCCGTAGCTGCGGCCACGTTGTCCATCCATCCATCTTGTCACTGATCTTCCCCTTTTCACTGCCCCTCTATCTTTCCAAGCATAATGTCCTACCACAGGGACTGCTCTCTGCTGATAACATGTCCAAAGCACGGCAGACAATGCTCTCACCATCCTTGCTTCTGAGGAGCACTCTGGTGGTACTTCTCCCAAGACAAATTTGTTGTTCTTTGGACCGTCCGTGGTACTTTCAATATCCTTCCACTGCACCGTTATTCGAGTGCGTCCATTCTCCTCCCGTCTTCTAGAATCAGATGTCCAACTTATATATGTATACGACAAATCGAAAATACTATGATTGGTTTAGGCACACCTCACTCCTCAAAGTAACATTCTTGCAGCTCAACACTTTGAAGACGTCTTGTTGCAGCAGATGATTTACCCAATGCGATTGGTCATCTGATCTCTTGGCTGCTGCTTCCGTAAGCATGGCCGGTGGATCACAATAGCAACGCACAAGCCACCAGAGGACAGTGAAGTGACCAACAAGCGCTGGCTGCAGAGGTGAGGAGGTGCCAAGTCTCCGTTCAGGGTGCTGTCACTCTGGGAAAGCTTCCTCACTGTTGAAAGGAAAGCTTTCACTCTGTTGAAAGCTTTCTCTCTGCAGAAAGGGTCTTCTCTCAGTGGGGCTTTTGCTCTTCCTGAGGCTTGACATCCAATCTCACCTTCCTTCTTTAATTTCTTTTATACCCCAAAAGAGATTGACTGTAGATATGCCTCATTAACATAACAAAACACCAGAGTCCCAGCTGGGGATATGACCTCCTATAAAAACTCACTGTCATTGAGGTGATACTGACTCATGGGGACCCTATAGGACAGGGCAGAACTCCCCTGGTCTGAGTAGAAAGCCCCCTTCTTCTCCCTCAGAGCAGTTGGTGGTTTGAACTGCTGACCTTACTAAGGGTTGACAGAGTAATGTGGCGCACCCACTACAGCACCAGCGCCCTTCAACCTCAGATACAGTGGTGAGATTCAAGGCGCTTAACAACCAGCTCACTGCCCTAACGACCATTGTAAGTATTTTAAAAAATGATGTCATACAACAAATACTTAAGAACAATAAATGAGGTACACAAAACTAGATTTTTTCAAAATATTGATAAAAATTAATAATACCTGACATAAAACTTCTATTTAAGATATTTCCATGTTGCTTCTTGATCGGCATCCTCACTTGTAATATTCTTTGCTTTCGTCCAAGCATTATTGGCTGTGTGATCTGTCTCTAGACATCTTTTCACTGTGAAAGTAGGATCCCATTCCTTTAAGCAGGTGTCTTCAAACTACGGCCCGCAGGCCACCTGCGGCCCACCAAGGACATTTATCTGGTTCGCTGGATGTTTTTGCCCCGTTTGGTTTTTCACTTCAAAATAAGATATGTGCAGTGTGCATAGGAATTTGTTCATAGTTTTTTATAATATTGAAAAAGTTTATATTTAGCATTAACCATCTGGGCTCACTTTAGATGATTGCAATTTTGTTGGCAACATCTACAGCGTCATAGTCAGGAGCCTTCTTTTCACCGTCAGGCCTGATCAAGGGGTTGACCTTGACTACGTCAATGTCATAGAGCTTCTTCACAGCCTGTGTGATCTGGTGTTTGTTGGCCCTGACACCCACAATGAACACAAGTGTGTTGTTCTCTTCGATCTTCTGCATGCAGACTCTGTGGTCAAGGGGAACTTGACGATGGCATAATGATCCAGCTTATTTCTCCTGGGGGCGCTCTTTCCAGGGTACTTGGGCTGCCTTCTTAGTCTTAGAGTCTTGAGCCGCCGGAAGGTGGGTGACGTGCAGATATTTTTGTGTGTGTGTGGCTGTGGACGCCTTTCAGCACGGCCTTCTTGGCTTTTAAAGCCTTTGCTTTGGCTTCCGTTTTGGAAGGGGCAGGAGCTTCCTTCTTTGCCTTCGGCGCCATCTTCCTGTTCATAGTTTTTTTAAAAAAAACTATAGTCCAGCCCTCCAAGGGGTCTGAGGGACAGTGAACTGGCCCCCTGTTTAAAAAGTGTGAGAACCCCTGCTTTAGAGCATTCGTTCTCAATCTTCCTAATGCCTCGATCCTTTAATACAGTTCCTCATGGTGTGGTGACCCCAACCATAAAATTATTTTTGTTGCTACTTCATCACTGTCATTTAGCGACTGTTATGAATCATAATGTATTTATCTGAGATGCAGGATGTGTTTTCATTGTCACAAGTTGAACAGAATTAAAGCATAGTGATTAATCACAAGGACAATATGTAATTATCTATTGCAAAATATTTATTTCTAATTACAAATAAATAAAATTTTGTCTTGAAACATGGTATAGCTTGGATAACAGTCTTCCCACTGGGTACTGGTATGCGGGTGTATCTGCATCTGGGGCGATCCACTTGTCTTGGTTCCTAAGACCATCTGAAAGATGTGTTTTCCCATAGTCTTAGGCAACCCCTTTCACAGTTGACCCCAAAAGGGGTCGCGAACCACAGGTCGAGAACCACTGCTTTAGAGGTAGGCCAATTAAACAACAGTCATTGTGTTTGATATGCGAGAAAACAGGGGACTTCTCTTCTCGGAACACATTAGTCCTCTTCCGAAAAATCGCTTTCTGCTTCTGCTGAACTTACAGCAATTGTTCCAACGATATTTTTAGTTCTTTTAACACTTTCCGGAATTGCATCATTCACGCAAGACATCCTGTGGGAATTTGGGGTGGAACCCAAGGCACAGGAATGGCAGTGTGTCACCTCTGCTTGCTTGGCGCTTTTTCTCTCCAGGTTCTATGCTTAGTGAAATAACAACTGCAAGGGAATCCAAAGGTTAGTATTTCATCAAAAGCATTAGGAGTTTCATGAAATGAGAAAATATTATAGCCAGAGTTCCATCTAGTTTTTTGCCTGTGGATGGGATGAGTAGGTACACCCTTGTGCAGATGAACATTAAAAACGAGTAAGATTTTGAACTTCTGATTTCCACGTTGGGTGACGGCCAAGGGGAACTTGAAAGTGCCATGTGAACAACCAGATCGCCAAACGCAACAAAAAAGCTAGGTCTTGGTTCTGCCAAACTGGTTCAAACTGGCTGATGTATCATCTTTTTTTTTTTTTTTGCGGGGGTGGACATAATTCAGTCCTACCTTTGTAGAAAGAACCCCACTCCCCAATCGATGATAGCTCCTCTCTAGATGATGTTGCTAGCTGCCGTTGCGTTCATCCCAGGCTCGCGGGGAACCTGCAGATCACGTGTATTACCAGGTAGAACTTGCTCCGCAGGCTTTTCTGGGCTGCGATCTTTATGGAAGCAGTTCTTCAGGCCTTTCTTCCTGAGGGCCACTCAGGACCCAAACCCAATGCACTGCTGCCAAGTTGACTCTAACTCATAGTGACCCTTTAGATCAGAGTACAACTGCTCTGTGGGCTTCTGTATGGTAGTAGAAACCCGCCTCGTTTTTCCTTGCAGTGCCTGGGGGGTCTTGAGCAACTGACTTTGTCCCTGGCAGCCAGACTCGGAATCTTCTACACCACTAGGTCTCCTTTTGGGGAGCCATTCAAAAACCAAACTCATTGCCATTGAGTAAAGTCGATTCCTAGGGATCCTATAGAACAGGGTGGAATGCTCCTGTGGGTTTCTAAGACCAGGAATAGAGCCTCATCTTTCTCCTGCAGAGCTGCCGGTAGCTTCAAACTGCTGACCTTGGGGTTAGCAGCCCCAGGAATTACCCGGTATTCCTGTAGCACCCCTTTACCATGGATCGCTGAAGTTCTTGCAGTACACTTAGGTAATTTGCTGTCCGCAGCTTTAAACTCTGTCTCTCCACGCCTTCCAAGTGCCCAAGGCCCCTCCCGTATAGAACCGCCCCATGGGATCTTGAATCACATTCTCAGTCCACTTACCAGTTCCATTCTACAATAAATTGTGAGCCCCGGGAAGGGCCATCTCTGCCTTACCACTTCACAGCCAAAGACTCGCAAACCAATTGCAAAGGGTCAATGGGTGATCGAATCCTTGGAATGATTATACTACTTGTTATGATAGGTTCAATGAATACATGTAAAATAACCCTAACTTATACGACACTGTGGACGTTATACGATTCATGGTTGCTCTACTAAGTCATAAATGCTTCGAGGGTAGGATCTGTGCCTAACTTCTTGGCCCAGAACAAGGCATGTATGTTCTCTCTCACTATAGGAAGAGAGGCTTAGATAAGTGATCTACCCCGGACCATGCATTGTATCTGGGGACAGGGGAAGCTTGGAAGGCAATGGGTTGATATTTAAATCAAGTTTCAGCTATCAGGAGACTGGCCAGAAGCTTTGGAAGCAGTCAGAGCCCCTGATGTCCATGGTCAAGTGCTCAGTCACATAGGTGTGACCCAGAGGGAGGACTAGCATCCTTGGTGTTTAAGGACAGGATACTGAAGCCCTGGGTTCTTTTATTTCTGTCTCTTTCAACCTCAGCCTCAGGTCCTGGGATTGAGGTCATTTACCCATCTCTGCCCTCATCCATTTGTTCCTAAAATAGTTCTTTTCCCAGTGTTACCTTCCAACAGAGCGCAAGTCACTGGCAAAGACCTGCCAGGAGTCACTTACAGCCCAGCCCCTGGGGGATGTTTTGAGTTTCCTACTTGCAGATCTTCAGGAGTAAAACCTCCCCGCCTCACACAGACCCCCACCCCCCTCTGGTGTCAGCTCTTCGTCCCCACCCCCAAACTCATGAGACAGCCAAGAGGTGAGAACAAGAGCAGCAGCAGGAGACACGTGCAGAATGGTGGGGTTTCTTCCTTTCCAGGCCATGAATTGTGGCCCCACATCCCCTCCAGCAGCAGAGGAGGCTCTGAGCACCCCAGGGGACACTGAGCTGCCATCCTCTTGCTTTCATCAGCATAAAGCCCACCCCCTTCAGGCCAACATGGCCAAGGTGGGAGACTGGGTTTTCTGTCAGAGGGCTTTTCCTAGTGTTCTTCAACCTTCAAAAACACTCACATGCTACTTAATCTTTGCACCTGGGTACAAATTCCGTTAGCTCCTTAGTAGGACCAAAGGAACTGATGAACTTGAATGCTGTAGCCGACACCTCAGCTTCTTCTAAATATGCTTTACTTCCCTATGTATGCTGCTTGGCTACCGGAGTCTGTTGGCATCGGAGAAATTGTCCTGTGACCAAGAACTTCGGCGAGGATTTTAAACTTCTTTCCTCCTCATGCCTATTTCTAATGGTCAGTCCGCCCAACTATGTGCTGTGCTTCCATCTAACTCAGACACAGCCATGAAAGCAGCCAGGGAACCATCTCCCTTCTCTCTTTCCCCCAAAGAAATACTTCCAGGGAGTCCAGACTCTAGAAGGCAGGCAGGCAAGGGGTGGCCTGGGGCTCACTCCTGTGGATGTGCAGTGACACCCACAACGATGACTGCAGCCTTGTGTCTCCTCGGCTGGAGCCTGCACTGGCCACCTTTGCTTCATGCCCAGACGAGGGAAAACGGCATTCAGGAGGCTGGGTCTGCGCCCTCTCCTCCACCTTTAGCGGCTGGGATGGATTCTAAGTTAGGAAAGTGAACATTGGGCTTCAAGGGCTGTTCTGCCCGGGTCATAAATGGGCACACTACTTGTCTGCCAGTAATCAAGACACACTCCTAAACATTCCACTGACAGTCACAAGCACAATGTCTTCATTAGGAATTTCGGTGGGCATGAAATTCTGGGGTTCCACCACAGGGGCCCCCAGTCTTTGGTGAGCATACTGCAAATACCTGGATATGGGGACTGAGGTCCGGCACACTGTAAACCCTCAGCAAGTACTTGCTGAACTTCAAGAAATCTTGTAAAAAAAAAAATCTCGCTTGGCAGACATTGAATGGCTTGTGACACCTTCTCATGTGGCTGCTTTCCCCAGGAAGTACAGTGCCGGCTCTAGCAGCAGGGAGCGCACACATCGCCTCCTCAGGTCAGAGGGGCAATGAATGGCACAGACTCCACGAAGAGCTGGACTTAGTTTAAGCTCCTAGAAAACAGCACATACGTGCACACGCGCACGCACGCATGCACACACACACTCTCTCTTCCTCAGCTTCACCTGAATCTTAAGGTGCACAGTGGGCACAGGAAGCTGCTTTTAGGGGCTTGGATCCTGCTGGGGCCCCTACTAAGAACTTCCCTTAGCAAAGTGAATGCATGCACAAAGTTCGCCCCCGTTTTTGCGCCTGAACCAGGTTCTCTCACTTCGGTCCATCTGGGGAAAGGGCTACGAAGCAGACAATCTTTATTCACAATCGGGGCACCAGAGAGGGGCTCCCCCCCCCCCCCCGGTCAGTCCAAAAGCAAAGATACTGGGCAGGGCAGCTGGCGCAGGGTGGGGACTCAGCATTCATCCTCCCCCAGAAGGGCGTACGGGTTTCGGGCAGCCAGGCTGGACCCTGGAGCTGAGGTAGGGGTGTCCTCATCTCCTTCCCCCTCCTCATCTGCATCCCGGTCTTCCTCTCCTTCTTCCTCACAGGAGCTACTCAGTTCTTCCTCTTCCTCCTCTTCCTCCTCATCACCTGCTGGGCCCACCCTGCCCTGCATGACCACCAGCTCCAAGGTTTCTGGATGGGACTCCCAGGTGCCTAGGGAACAAGACCAGGAAAAAAAAGAGGTGGGAGGTGGCTGGGGCTTGGAGGGGTGGGGTGAGCTTTGAGGCAGGGACTCAAGCCAGGGAGAAGAAGCAAAGCCAGGCCCACCACCTGGCTCTCTGACCTTTCTGTTCGTTGAAGCCCGGGGGGTGAAAGCACAGGCTGAGGCGGCCGTCCACCGCCAGCCGCAGGAGGCTGTTGGCGGCCCTGTACACGTCATTCCGCGCCGCCTTGGCGGTCTTGTAGCCACGTCTCTCTGCCCAGGCTGCAGAGCGAAAAGAACCAAGGGAAAGGGCCCAGTTAACCAGGTCCCAGTCATCATCACCCCGACCCCTTAACCCAGCCCTTCCCGTTTCCCTGAGAGCATTCCAGGCCAGACAACTCGCTGGCTGTGGGGCAGTTGGTCCTGGATGGCAGAATCTCTAAGCAGCAGCAGAAGGCTGGCAGGTGAGGGAGAGCCGCTGAGGTCAGGTGGGAACGAGAAGTCGGACAGGGGGACCCACCTTCACAGACATCCCAGGCACACCAGGCGTGTTCTGCGGAGGGGCCCTCAGCCTCCGGGTGGCGCAGGCGGAGCAGCGCCTGGACGGGGATCCGGGAGGCTAGATAGCCCACAGCTGTGTATGGCTCCTGGATTTGGGCGATGGGGTAGATCCCTGCCAGGACCTGATGGAAACAAGGATGCTCAGCCCTCCTCCACGTCCTGGCTTGGCTTCCCTCCCAGTCCCCTGCTCCCGCTGCCCAAGTACCTGCAACTGCCTGGGCAGGAGAGAGGGGAAGATGAGGCCCGGGCAGTCACAGAGCTTCACAGAAGGGGTGAGGAAATAGGTCTGAAAGTACCGGGTGTGGCCCGGCGTCCTGGACACACTCACAACCTTCCGCCCGACCAGGCCATTGATCAGCGAAGACTTTCCCACGTTGGGGAAACCTGGGGCAGGCAAGGCAAGCACAAAGACAATGAGCATTCCTCATCCCGGGGCCTCACTCTGCACGGCTGCTTGACCCCTTAGCTACTTGGGATGGGGGAGCCCAGCTGAGAGATACAGGGGCCTGAACAGCACGAGGCAACTCTGGGTTGCCAGGTGAGACTCCTGGCGCCTCTGCTCACCAGCTTGGTGACAGCAAGGCAACTTCCTGAACTTCCTGTTTCCCCTTCCACAACAGGGATTCTTTCCTACCTCCAGTTGGCAAGATTAAGTCAGACACCAGGTAACACTTCGTGGTGTACAGTACGCAGGCATGCATCTCCTAAGAACCACCACTGAATCATCCAAGGAGAAGGGCAGAGGGCAAGTTCTCAGCCTCTCTCCTCCTCTCTCCTCATGACCACCAGCATCCCCCGCCCGGCTGACTTTGGTACAGCCTGCTGGCCACTCAGTGCCAAGGTCCCACTTCCAAAGACCAGTTCTTTTTCATGGCCAACCTACAGTCGGGCACTCTGCCAGCCCTCAGCACTCCCTGGTCTTGCCTCTCCCTCTGCTCACTCCCCTGGAGCAACCTCAACCCTGTAAAGCGAAGCTGGTTCCCATTCCCTGGGCAGCTGAATGTGGCTGAAGCAAAGTAGATGCCCCCCCACGCGCCCGTGGTCCTGTTGCAACACCCCAGGAGTACCTCTTTCACAGGAAGGAAAAAGGAGGGAGGGAGGGAAGGCGGATGGTGGGAAAGACCTGCTCCGGACAATCCCCATCACCCCTCTTTCTCTCTCCCCTTGCTGATACAACCACTTAGAAGACAACTAGTTTGTCACGCCTCCACGCCACCTTTGTGACGAACTATAACGTGAAAAAATGCACAAAACATCAACGGCAGTCTAGTGGGCCTTGGAAGACCCACCTCTGGGCACGGTGGGCAGCCCTCTGCCTCGGAGGCCCCCCTGATCCATCCTGAGTCGTTTTCCTCCTAAAGAGATTCCACTTCTCATTGTTTGCAGTAGTCCTGTTTCACTAAGAGTGTGGTCTAGCTCGGCAGCGTTTGCACTGTGTGATCACGCAATAGGTAGGGCAAGAGGCACTGTTGTGTCTGGATCCCTGTGTGCAAATGATGTGAGGTTCTGTCGTGTTACGACACATCCCCCCTTGGGCCAACCACAGTCTGGATTTCGTCACCACGCCCGCACTGAAGCCACAGACCTGCCAAGTCGAGCCCAGCCCACATCCTTGTTCCCATCTTCTTTGGCCCACCAGAACAGGGGACATGGCTGATCTCTCCTTTCCTCTTCAAATACTTTTTTGCGATGACTTCTGGGAGACTCTGGGATTTCTCCCTCCTACTCTGAGCCTCTGAATGCTGTCCTGCCCCGACCCAGTCCCCTGGCTTTCTCTTCTTCATCTTCCTCCTCTCCCACACCCATCCGACTCCATGGCTTTCAATACCCTCCATGGTCTCCATCAGTGTCTCCCCGTTTACATCTCTTCCAACCCTCTCCTACCCTCCTCAACTCTAGAGGCTTATCCTCAACTGTTCGTTCAATAGCTCCGCTTGGGATCTTTGAAAGACCCCAAAGTTTAACTTTCTGTTCCCTTTTTGGTTCCCTGGCCCTCAAAGAGGCCTGGTGGCATGGTAGGTTAAGTGTTAGGTGGGTGGTTCAAGCCCACCAGCTGCTCCACGCATGGAATGTGAGGCTGTCTGCTCCGATACAGATTTACAGCCTCGGAGACCCTATTGAGCAGTTTGACTCTGTCCTGCAGGGCTGCCGAGACTTGGAGGTGATGGATGACAGTGGGTTCACCCTCCTTGTCCTCTCAAAATCTGCCCCTCTCCCGGTCTTCCCACAGGGTCAGGCCCCAATGACTCCTCCTTTCTCTTCTCCCCTCAGTGCAATCCACCAGCTACACTGTTTGTTCTACCTGTCTCACTGCCCGCCACTTCGACCACCCTGCTCTACGAAACTGCTGTCCCCACCTCCGTGAGTGACTGGCATGACCTCTGTGCCTTCTCAGCCGCCTTTCTTACCAATCCTCCCCCTCAAACAAGCCAAATCCACTGCCATCAGGTCACTTCCAACTCAGTGACCCTGTACAAAGCTTCTAAGGTTATCTTTTTTTTTTAAGGTTATAAATTTTTACAGAAGCAGACAGTCTCATCCTTCTCTCACGGAGTAGCTGGTGGTTTTGAACCTCTAACCTTGTAGTTAGCAGTCCAATGCCACCAGGATTCCTTCGATGACAGCTTAGTACAGATTCATCCTGACAGTCCCAACGGCTTCCTTTGCTGGGAAAGTTGATGCCAGCCAAGCCTGTAAACCACTTCAAGGCTTTGATGGTAGCTCATGTCAGTACTGAGAGTTTATACAGAGCTCGGTAGCTCAGAACCTCGGCAGTAGTAAAACACTTCCGAGAGAGAAAAACATTGAGGTGGTTTAACATTATTAAAACAAGAACAAAGTTGAAGCACATACAGTCAGAACTGAATGCTGCAGTGGTAAAGAATGGGAACTGGGAGTTAGTGAAGACAGAGCACGGAATGCCCCGAGAAGCCTCCGCAGAATGGAGACAGAGAGTACTATTTGTTGAAAGACCAGGCCGTCTCAGAAGCACTCAGCATGATATCATCAACGGGGTGGGCTTCCTAAGCTGAGTTCTGAGCCAACAAACCTTTCGTTGATTTCAGCCCCCCTCCGCCAAGACCCCAAATAAATGATCCTCTGAGTGACGGAGATAGCAACTGCTATTTTACACTGGAAGAGCCCTGGTGGGGATGTGGGGGTGTTGGACTGCTTGGTAGCCACAAGATCGGTGGCTCAAAATGACCCACCTCTCCTAAGGAGACAGATGAAGCCATCTGCTCCCATAATGCTTCACGGTCTCGGGAAGTCAACATCGGGTCACTAAGAGCCAGAATGGGGCTCAATGGCGTGGGTTTGGTTTTAGGGATTATTTTACATGGATCCTGCTTTTCCTTTTTTCAGGGGAGAGTGTGAACACCTGCTCCCTACTACCACAAATTATTCAGTCGAGTTTCTCACATTTGGGGAAATCGCAGGGGTCGGCACATCCGGAGCGCAATGGGTAGGCCTCGCCCTGGGAAAACCACCTTCGTGATCCTGGTCTCTCCCCTGCCAGGTTAAGTATGGATTCTGCTTTTCAAAGAAGTTCTGTAACCATTAAAATGATTTTCTGATTTAAAAAAAGGAATTGAGAGCCTGTCATTCTCCTGCTCAGTCAAAAGGCCCTAGATGATGTGGCCTGTGAAGGCTTCTCCAACCTCAGCCCGCTACTCTTCCCTAACTCTGATCCCCCAACCCTGACCAACCCCCTGCACTCCTGCTGGCCCCAGAATCACCGAGCTCCCAGTCTTTCCCGAAACAACACGAAGACCGAGCGCTAAGTGTACAGCACTTGCTCCCAGAAGTCCGGTTACCAGCTGCGCGTCCCCCCTTCTTCTGGGCTGAGCTCTTTCTGCTTCCAGTATCACCTCAGACAAGATACTGTGGCAAGGTCTCACCTCGCATTTCCAACAAAAACTATTTGAAGAGATCACACTGAAAAGTGGGGGGACTCGGGCTCTTATCCGACATTGCTTTCTCCCCACGGAGGGCAGCAGCTTCTCCTCGACAACAGCCCTTACTGAGGACGGCGACCCAGACTCCCAGTACAACTTGACGATCACGCTAAGAGCTCAGTGCTACAGCTGAACACGAGAAAACACCGACGCACAGCACAGCACAGCCGCCCGGTTCAGCTTCCCAAGAGAGTACACCTTCCCGGGGCCACCTCTCTCGCTCAAGAGTAGCTGGGGGTTGAACCACTGACCTTATAGTTAGCAGCCCAATACCTAACCCCCCACCACAGTATCACGCACAAAATTCATATGCAGCATTAATACTGCACATTCTACCAATGTTACTATTACTAACTGACAACAATTACATTGACATGAACACTGCATATTCATATACAGTATTACATACCAAAATCCCTGTGAACAATGCCTGGTACGGGGCAGCACCCTTTCAGTGCTACGCTCTAGCGGCTTTGTCGGGCGCTGCGAGGCCCCCTCAGCACCACTCCACTTACCCTTCATGCCCACTCTTTGCATTTGGCATCGGGGCCTCAGTTTTGTCACCAAAGGAACAGAAACTCAGAGCTGTTAATGAATTTTCTCAGTCACACAGCTGGGAAGAGGTGGATTCATTCAGCAGACGGGCCTCCTCTGCCTTGCCTCTTCTACGTCCTGAGACCTAACGGGGCCTGAGCCCACCCCTCTTTGCCAAGCACTGAAACGCTGTGTCCGCAATGCCGCTTCCTTACCCACACAGCCGATGGTCACCACCCCATCCTTAAAGCGCTCCCGAGCGGGGCCGGCCGGCTCCATCGCGGAATCAGTCTGCTGCTCCACCAGGACTGCGGGCCCGTCGTCATCCTCCTCCTCCTCCCCGGAGCCGTTACCCCAGGTGGCCCCGGCCACGTCCCGTGCAATCTTCTCCCGCCAGCTGCTCAAGTCTACTACTCGGGAAGAAGAAGATGGAGGTGGCTCTCCCTGGGACCACCGAGAACAGTGACCCCCCCGCCCCAACTGTGCATCACACAGCTGATGGGTTGAGTGACCTCTGGGGTGAGCAGCCCAAAAGCCTCTCCTCAGCTTGTAGGTCAACCCACCCCAAGAACCACTGGCATTTCTGTTTCTGAAAAGTACCGAGGAGACCGAAGGCTGCATCCCACCGAAGTGCCTGCCCACCGTCTTGCTAGTCAGCCCCCATGACCCACAACCTCTCTAAGGCGTCTACAACAGAGGGGCTGACTTGCAGAAGCCCCGGTCTCAGGTGTCCCGTGGCACCTTCTGAGGGGCACATACCTTTCCCCGCGGTGATGGCTTCACAGGCTCTGAGCAACTGCTCCGGTCCCAGAGCCCGGGTCCACCCTCTCCCACGCTTCCGACTCTTCTTCAAGACTAAGGTCAGAAGGCACAAAGGGTTAACACTCAGGCTTCCGCAGCCCACCTCCGCCACCACCAGGGGAGCTGAGCTCAGGGCCCCACGGTTCACTAGCATCTCTGCTGTCCCCCTGGTGCACTGCTACCCCAGCTCTCCACGAGGCCCTCACTGCCCACTCACCGCTACTGGGGTCCTGTGGGGAACGCGGATCCCGAGGGAAAGAGGTGAAAAGGACGATGTGCAGCTGGGGGTAGTGTTGGTGGAAATAGTGCTTCCAGGCAACCACGAGGGCTGGCGAGGCCAGGTCCACTTTGTTCAGAACCAGCACCAGGGCCAGCCCCAGTTCTCCAGTCACGTACTCATAAAGCGCGGGCGGGAAATTCACGACCTGCAGGAGGGAGCAGTGAGACCCAGGCACAGCTCAGACACAGGCCCCAGCAGGGGCAGGCTCGCCAGTGAAGCCAGCAAATCAGCCAAACAGAAAGTGAAGCCGACACGGGTTAGTAACGGCAGCGTGAGGCTCAAGGGGGATTCGTGCAGGTCATGATTAGGGACAGAGACAAGCCAAAACTGACATAAGGAAACAGTGGCTCCAGCACACTGAGGTACAGGCTGTGCGAGCAGATGGATGCAGAGGGAGGATGTGTGTGTGTGGAAGTTTGTGGAGAAGCTGGTCCCTTAATTTCACTTTTCTACCAACATTTGGAAGCCTCCTCATATACGTGTAGCCATGTATGGGTGTGCGGCATGTGTGTGCGCCTGCACACTGTGTGTGTGTGTGTGTGGGCTTATGGGTCATTAGGGGACACTGACACAAATGTCCTCACAGACCTCTCTTTTTCCCTCTGAAGGACAAGATCACAGTAAAAGGTCAAGATCTGTGAGAGAGTAGCCCAGGATAAGAACCTAAGCCTTAATCCCGAGCTGAGCATTCCAGGTGAGGGTAGAATCTTACAGTGAGAAGGCACCGCTATGACCCAGGAGCTACGGAGGAAAAGGCATGTGTGGGTAGGGCAGGGGAAGTCCCGAGCTGCTTCCATAAAAATCCCTGGGAATTCCACCAAACCAAACCCAACTCACTCCCTAGTGACCCCAGAGGACAGGGTAGGTCTGCTCCTGGGAGTTTCCAAGACTAACTCTTTAAGGGAGTAGAAAGCCCATCTTTCTCCCACGGGGCAGCTGGTGGTTTTGAACTGCAGACCTTGTGGATCCCAGCCCGATACATAGCCATCATGCCATGAGGAGCTCCACAAGGGAACTTTATGTGTTGGCCTGCCTCTGGCGGGCTGGGAGGTGTGTCAAAGGAAGGGGAGAAGCGGGCCAGCCAAGAAAGGCATGAGAACCGAGAGCTATGAGAACAGATGAGTAAAGAAGCGAGTCCCAGACTACGGACATCAACACAGGGTGGAGTAACTAGAAATGACAAGAAACGGCTGTCTGTCCCCCAACTCCTGCCCCTGACCTTGACTCCTCAAGAGCCTTCCTCCCCTTGCCCACCTTCACCCTTCATACTCACGGGATGCCGGATATCGGTGATGAGCAGGACAATGTCAGACATCTCCAACACTCGCCACAGCTGCCTCCATGTCTGCAGAGAGAGGAGGGGGTGGAAACACACGGAGCTCCAGGCAGGGTGCCCCTCCCACTCGGACCAACATGACCATGGGTCTCTCTATGCCCCATGCTCACCTCCAGATTATGCTCAAAGTAGCTGAGCTTCGCAGAGGGGTAGGCCCCATGAATCTTCCCAAGATACTCCTGGAAGCTGCGTTCCTCCTGACTCATCAGTTGCTCCTTGGACATCTCATAGCTCCAAGGAGGACGTCGAGGAAAGTCCAGGACTGGAGGAAACAGCCAAGTCCAAGTAGGAACGAGGAGCGTTTCGGGGCTCACAGGTGTGTAACCAACTCTTCTCCTCCCGATCAGCTCCGACCCTCCCAACCTCCCTTCCCCAGGGTATTTCCCGTCCCAAAGATCCCGGGGTGGACCGGGACTCACCCGAGTCAGGCTGATAGACTTCCCTGATGTCCAGCTCCAGCACCTCCGGGCTGACAGGCTGCAGTACTTGCTCCCGGGCTGCTCTCCTCCTCCTCTCCACATCCTCCCTGCTGTCCCGCTCAAAATGCAGCCGGTATCTGCGGGGACGGGGACCAGGCTTCCAGCACGCCCCGGGGCCTACACACCCCATCTTCCCTCCTCTCGGCCCTCCTTCCCTCTACAGTGGTTCAAATCTCATTTCTCCACCGGCCAGCTTCACTCCAAGTCTCTTTTCCTCCTCTTCGAAAGCCAAACTCCACTCCCTCCTCAAAGGGAAGGCTGTGGAGCACTCTGGACACCCCAACCCCACCTCTTCTACATCCAAGCCTCCACCAGCAGCAGCCTGCCCCCCCCCCCACGCCCCACCTACACACACGTTCGGACTTCCGGGTAGACTCCGGGCAGTACCCCATCCCACCCCTGCTCCGCCCACCCTCCCTCACCGATTTGGGTCGAAGCTTCGCGGGCCCAGCCCCTGGGTTGGCTGCTGATTAAGCCTGCGGATGTGATGGGTCACGGACTCCCCGTCCGAGGTATCCGTCTGCTCCTCCCGCCGCTCCCGGCTCCCGCTGCGGCTGTTGGAACTGGAGCGCAGCCCATCTTGAAGCCCTGCGGGGAGGGGCCGGTGACGACAGGGGCCAGAAAACCCCCCCTCCCTGGCTCCCTCATCACCCCACTCCGCTCGTTTCAAGGCCCCCGATCTTGACAGCCACTCGGCCCAGGACCCTCCCGGATGTGCGTGGGGGTGGGGGGGTGGACTCACCCCTCCTCCAAGGAGCTGCGGGGATGGAGGAATTCCCCTCCCCCAACTCGCAATCCTCTCCCAACCCTTGCAGCGGCCGGGGGACTAAAGCAAGGGACGCTCCCGGGTCCCCGGCACGGGTCGCCGCGCGCGCCCCCCCACCCCCGCCCCCAGGGCCGCCGCAGCAGGCACACCTCTCCCTCCAGATGTGCAGGAGCCCGAGCCCCGCCTCCTGCTCCCGCTCCCACACGGACCTCGCTTCCGTTCCCGCTTGTCCTGCAGCTGCTTCTTCTTCTGCTTCACGCTGAAAGGCTTCTTCCTCGGCATGGCCCGGACCGGCACACCTGGCCCGCCCTGCGCGGAGCTCCGGCCGCCTCAACGGACTGCCCGCGACCCCGGGCAGCCCCCGCCGCTCAGGGCCCGGGGCCCCGGAGGGGGCGGGGCCTCCCGGTGACGTCAGCGGGCGGGCCGCGGCGGCTCCCGGGGGAAGGCGGACGCGAGCCGCCCGCAGAACAGTCGCTTCCCTCCTGGGGGGCGAGGCGAGACGAGCCGGCGGTGCCCCGCGGGCTGCCCGCCCCGGGGCGCGGGACGCAGTGGCACCGAGAGGGCGCCGCGGCGGCCGGGGAGGAGGCGCGCGTGGGAGGCTCGCGCTCACTCCGTCACGGGCGCTACCAAGTCGCCGTCGGAAGAGGGGGGCCGCGTGTCAGCAGTCGCTCGCGCGCGGGCCAGAAGCTACCACTCACCTGGCGGGGGGGCGGGGCGGAGGGCGAGGGGGCGGGGCGGAGGGCGGGCCCTTCCGCCGACGGACGCGGGGGGCGTGGCCACAGGGCCCACCCGCTGGCCGGCGGCCGCAGAGGGAGGTCGGCTGGTTGGGCTAACGGCCAGAGCCCAGGGCAGAGGCCCGATGGAAAGGACCGTGGACGCTGCGCCGCCGGGACCCAGATTCTCTGGGAGAATAAGGAGCCGTTGTACCGATCCAAGGAATGAGCGCGCGCGAGGAAGGCAATCTAGTTGTGATCGGGGGCCTTGGAAGGCGGTCGGAGGACCCGAAGTTTGCGGCGGTGGCCGTTACCATGGTAACCAGGGGGACCGGAAGTGTCGGTCCCAGGATGCGACAGCTCCCTGCTCAGGCCTCGGAAGGTTGGGATCCCGTCGACTCGCTGTAAGGAACGGATTGTGTTGCCTCCCCGGCGGGAAGGGAACGGGTGGAGGCTTTCCGAAACCTTTAAGGGAAGGCGGCAGAGAGAAGGCTTTGCATTGCGTCCATGCCTGGCCAAAGACCTGAGGACGGGGCTGCAGCCAAGGAGCCCCACAACCTTCCGGAAGTGCAATGAGGGGAGCCTCAGCCTTGCTGTCCACCACCTCCCGGAAGCGGAAACAGAATCCCAGCCGGGCCCCCTTCCACACTGCCCTCCAGGTCCCACTGTAGCCATTGCGGCAGCCACGATGCCGAAGCGAAAGAAGCAGAATCAGCAGCCTCCACGACCGCAGGCCCCACTGCCAGATCGCGAAGAGATGGGAGACGAGGACGACGGGAGTCCCATCGGTGAGGAGCCCGGGAGATGCTCACGCCTGTCAGCCTGTCTAGCTAGGCAAGGGGCTCGGGCTAACAAGGTGGGGAGGGGACATCCTTATGGAAGGAAGAAGGGTGCACGCCCTAGGAAAGGGGGCCAATCTTGGTGGAAGCTCTGAAGGACAAGTTTGCTTACGTGAATCCGCAATCTTGGTCCAATTCCCAAACCTTTGTAGAGAGTGGAGGAAGCAGAGAGGAAAAGATAAAGAGCTCCCGCGCGCGCAGCCGCAGAACAGCGGGGGACGGGGGCCAAAGAGGTTAAAGAGCTCCATGACCCGAATGATGCTTTGTGACCAGATTTTCCCGGAACGGTGCAAGTGCAGCTTCTCTAAACTGTTCTTCAGGGTTGGGGGCTGGGGAGAAGATCAACTGGGGTGCTTTGAAGCGAAAGGGAAAGTTGTCAGCACCCTCTCCTGCATTATTTTTCCCAGGGCTGAGGCTCCTTTTTGCAAGCCCTGGCACGGCTTTGCAGAAGAAGGGCAGACAGATGGGGTGAAAACCGGACAACCCTGCTGAGAATATAGTTGGCTTTACTGGCTGAACTAAGAAAAGCGTAGGAGAAACTAAAACGTGGAATCATGGCATCATCAGTCCTTTAGTCCATTTTGATGACCATATATTTCCGTGTCTACTTCCAGGACCACCCAGCCTTCTGGGCCCTCCTCCAATGGCCAATGGGAAGCCTGGTGATCCCAAGGCAGGTGAGAAGAAAGGGGCCCCAATCCTTGAATGGCCTCAAGGAGAATGGAACACGGGAGGGAGTAAAACCCAGTAGGGACCAGAGAGCCAAAGACCAGTGCTTCTGCACCACGTAAATGGGAAGGTAGAGCCTGTGTGTTTTACACATTGGAAACCGGATGTTGCGAAATGTCGCTTCTCAAATTGATCTATGGAGTCAATACACCCCCAGTCAGGATTCCCGCCCTTTTCCGGTGGAAATAAGTGTTCTACATAAATCTTTATATACAAACACTTTCTAGTGCAAGACTGCCCAGATGGTCTTAAAGAATGAAATAGAGGGGACGCGCTTCCAGGCGCTGGACAGAAAGGTTGAGGGCCCGGAGGAGACCTCCTCAACCGGTGCCTGAGACCCATGGCAGAGTTCTTTGGGTGCCACTCCTAGCAAGTTTCAGGGGTTGGGCTGGAGAGGGATTCCCACGGCTACACCCCACCTGATTCAGGCCTGACGGTGATGAGTCGGCGTCAGGGGCACTGATGTTTAAACCTCTCTGGGTTGCCTGAAAGCCTCAGCCGTGAGCCGCCCCCACGGCAGCTCTAGGTATGAGCAGGGGGCTGTTTCCAAGTTAATGAGGTTACTAATACTTCCCCTTCGGTGACTGAAAAAAGAAAAGAAACAGAAAGCTTACTTTGAATATCAAGACTTACTGTAAAGCTGCACTAATTATGGCAGTGTGGTATTAGAAGGATGGCAGGCACGTAAGTCAGTAGAGAGAGTTCAGAAGCAGACAAGGGTTCTAGTTGACTATGTATTCTACATGGAGCAGGGAGAAAATTGACCTCTTAATCATAGCATATACAAAAAGCTGTTCCAAACGGACTGTTGTTGATCTCTAAGTATGGAAACTAGAGGAATAATTCCACGAAAAGAAACAGGTTCTTAACCCCAAGAAGTGTACATGTGTTGACCAGAGAGGACAGACTGATAAACCATAGTAAAAAAAAATCTCAACTTTCCTGTAGTCAATGGCACCATTAAGAATTCAGAGGAGGCCCTGGTGGCACCATTGGTTGAGCTATTGACAACCAACTGAAAGACAGGCAGTTCCAACTCACTCAAGGAGCCTCGGAAGGTAAGATTGGCAGTCTGGTTCCAAAAGGCCAGCTTTGGAAACCCTTTGAAGCCATTCTAGGCTGCACCTGTGGGACTGGAACTGCCCTGGGGGCATCTCAAAGCCAAAGGCAGCCGTAGAGTGGGAGAAGCTGTATGCAGGAGAGAAGAGCTCTTCCAGACAGTCTGCTAGAGGGATGGGCAAAAGGCTAGAACAAGCACCTCCTCAAAAAGGCACTCTGAAGAGCCAGTGAATGCGCATTAGGACTGCACATTGGGCGGCCAAAAAGCACCACTTTTTACACTCGCCACAGTGCTAATGTGAGAAAGCTCAGCAATACAGGGATACCGCAGTTACCAAACTCAATTCACTCCAAATCCATGTTCAAGCACCCAGACGTTCCAGAGCTAAACATTGTTTCCCATAAGAAATATGGGAGAAAAAAAAAAAGAAATCATGGAAAACCAAATAATCGATTCCGAGGCCCCAAGATTACATTTACAAATTCATTTTTCCTGGACTTTTAAACAAAATGAACATCCTCCCTAGGTTACAGAGATAGCCTCTAAAACATCTAAATGCAGCAAATATAGTACGTAAGATATCAAAACAGTACAGCAAATAAAATTCACTTCTGTTTCATTTTGTGGTGATGTTGAATAACCCGTGGATTTGGGAACTAGTACACTAACATGGGCTTCATTTTAAAATCCCCACTAGCATTCTCACACAACAACCTAGCGAGTGTCTTTCATAGACTATGGCTTGGCACTGTCTTTTTCTCTTTAGTATTGGAGGTCGTGTTTTTGGTATTTTTCCCCCAAAAGTCGAAGTCGAGCACTGGCTGGGGAACGAAACCCCCAGCCTCCGCAAATTCAGCCACAAACATGTCGGCTTCGTCTTTATTTGCACTGTTCTCTCCCCCCCACCCCACTACACTGTGTTTGCCTGCTCTCTTTCTGGATTTTTCAAACCAGCCAGGACCGACGTTAAACACTTCTGGCTGCTCCGCGCTCACTCCCGCAGCATCGTTCCTTAAATCAGTCTGGAGGCTTTCAGCCTTCTCACGTCTCACTGTCTCAGTATGCCACCGCCATCGTGTTGTTTTCTGATTTACCCAAAGCAGCTGCAATTTTTCAGCCTGTTTGATGGTCTGGGTTCTTTGTTTAGCGGTTACCAATTTCACACCTTTTGCTACACTGGCTGCCTTAATCACATTTTTTTTCCTTCAAAAATGTTGATAGGGTCGACGTGTTGCCTTCAGTCGCCTGATTAAAATTTTGCAGTGATTTCTTTCTTTTTTTCTTTTTTCAAGTATCACATGTAATGATTTCTTGCTTGAGCTCATGGTCATGGTTCTCACCGTTTTCCTCTTAGCTGTACTCCTGGTATCGCTAGCTTTCTTTGGAGCCACGGTCATGATATTTTACGCCAGTAAAGTGCAGCCAGAAGCACGCGGACATTGTTTTTTTTTAAAAACGTTTTATTAGGGGCTCATACAACTCTTATCACAATCCATACATATACATACATCAATTGTATAAAGCACATCTGTACATTCTTTGCCCTCATCATTTTCTTTTTTTTTTTTCCATCGGACATTGTTTTAACACACTGAGCTAGAGCGGCGCTGAGGCTGCCACGGCACCCCCGTGTGTCCTTGGCGAGGTGCACGGCTCACTGTCACCCTGTACAGGTGCCTGCAAGTCGGACTTTGAGTTTAAGCAAAGTTGTGAGCGCCCAGCAGATGTCTTGCGAACTCCGCTCTTGGAGCAGTGGGAAGTGTGAGCTTGGAGCCCATTGCAAGCCAAAGTATGACTGCCCGGTGCTGTTACAGATAGGGAACAAGTGCCGGTGGGAGCACGGACCGGCACAACCGTTCTGAAAACCCTTAGCAGTGTCTATTAAAGGGGAACGTATGGATCTATATGCTCTGTGGCTCCGCAGTGCCTCTGCCACGTATACACTCATCAGAATGCATGCGTATGTGTGAGAAATGTTATCAAGATGTTCATAGCAACATTTTTCGTTATAGCCCCAAACTGGAAACCACCCACATGCCCATGACCAGTAGAATGGATACATAACTTGTACACGCATGCACTGGAATACCGCACTACAGTGAGAAACGAACGCGCGAACTGCTGCAGGCAACCAACTCGGACGAATCTCACAAACATGATGTTGAGCGAAAGAAGCTAGACACAAAAGAACGCAGGCTGTATGATTCCATTTCTGATGCAAAGTTTGAAAGCAGACAGAAGCAGCTGTGGTGGTAGAAGTCAGGCGAGAGTTGCCTTTGGCGGGAGGGCTAGTGGCGGGCAAGGGCGCAAGGGGGATCTCTCTGCAGTGCTAGAGAAAGTCTGGCTCTCCATCTGGCGGGAGTGACAGGTGTTTAGCTTATGATAATGGAGCTATGCACTTAAAATTGTGTCTTTGTGGATATGGTATTTTCAAGAAAGCATGGGTTTTTGTGTCGGGATTAAACTGGCCGTGGCGCAAACATTGTCCATCTCCTTTGCCCTCTCCCTGCAGCTCTCCACAGAGGCCCTCCGGGCGCTGGAGGACCACTAATACCACCCCTGCTGAGTCTCCCGCCTCCTCCCCGGGGAAGAGGCCCAACGCGGGGAGGCCTCGGTCCCAGGTTTGGCCCATATGGTCGTGGTTGGTGGGGAGTCAATGCCGAGCCTCCTTTTCCGGGGCCGGGCCATGGGGGTCCACCCAGGGGAGGCTTTCACAGAGAGCAGAGGAACCCTCGAAGGCCCAAGAGCTGGTCTCTCATCAAGAATACCTGCCCACCTACAGATGAACCCCAGGTTATGGAAGGTGAGCTCTGCTTTTCAAGGCCCATGTGTATGTACGTACTGCCCGCCTCCCAGGGTAATGCCCAAGACCCTTCTGTAGACTTTTTTTTTACCCCATTGCAGTAGCTCTATTTCTTCTCCCAGCGTAAAGACTATCCTTCCAAAACAGCTGGAGATGGGAGGGAATGAGCAAGCCACTGTCCCTCTCTGGCCCAGCTTTCTGAGACATGTATTTCTGTTCTGAATCAGATTGTAAACTGTCCGATTCTCACTGCTTCACAGACAAATCTGACCGGCCCATCTGCCGACACTTCGCCAAAAAGGGCCATTGTCGATACGAAGACTTCTGTGCCTTCTACCACCCGGGCGTCAACGGACCTCCCCTGTGAGACTGTGCCTTTCCATCCGGGCTGCGATGAGCCCTCTGGGACCTAGCGGCCGTACCTTCCCCGTGGCCCAGTAATAGCTACTGTGAGGCTCCCATGAGACACCCCCTCTCTCAGTGACACCCACCCTCATCCAGCACCTCCCCATCAGGCTCCAGCGTGGTGTTTCATCTCCGGTACGCCCCGTGCACTCCCGAGGTCCGGCCTCGGGGCCCCATCTGTGCTCCCTTTCGCTGCCTCCTTGATCCTTCTCCCCCTTTGCCAAATGACTGCTGAGCAGGAAACCTCGTTGGTGCTGTTTCTCGGGCATCTGTCCACCTGTTTCTCGAGCATCTTGCCCTGCATTCCTGAGAGTCCTGGAGCCGTTTCCCGCCGTTCCCTTCTTCTGGCTGCTTTTTCTGTGCCATCCCCCACCCCCAGTGTTGTCCGCTGCTCTGTGGGACTCCCCAGGCTGTGGGGCCTGGGTTCCAAGGTGAGAGACTGCCACCGAGTTACTCCCAGCAAGGCCACTCTCCTGACTTTGGGATTTCGCAGCCTCTGCGTCAGCCGCATGAGCCCGTCGCTATGGTCTGTGATCACTGTGCTTTGTGAAGCTGTGCTGCCCCCCGTAGCCCTCCTCCGTGTCTGTGGCCATTTCTGTGGCTTCCCCACCTTAGAGTACATTTTCTGCCAAACCGAGCCAGGCTCCTGGTGCCCTTCAGACTTTCCTCGGCCCTCCCAACCCGGGGAGGATGGTGAAACTTCCCAGGAGTCTGCCTGGCCGCTCCTTCCCATTTTCCACCCCAGGGTGGGGTCCTTGGGTCTGGCAGGCCCTTGTGGCACCGGATTAACGCCTCTGCTGGGCCTGGCTCCACTCCAGGCCATTTGCCATGGCGAGGGCACCAGCCCTTTCCTTGGCATTCTGTGAATCTCCACCGGGTCTCTCACCAGGTGGGACCTGGACCAGACTGTCTCCCTCTTCCAGCCCCTACCGCCGCCCCCATCCTTGGCACTGGTTGTTTTCTGTGAAAACGGCGGTGAACAGATGCAGTGTTGAACTGCCCCAAGGACATGGATCAGGAGTTGTATGGTGGGCAAGAGGGGAGGACGAGAGCTGTTGGAGGAGAAAGAGTGACCTTTTCTGTTTTTTGGTTGTTGTTTTTTTTAGCGTTTTTTTAAATATTAGTAATAAATGCGGTAGAAACGAGCATTTCTCGCATCCCCGTGTTCCAGGCACCTGTGAAGGCGCCGGCGAGGTCCTTCTCACGGGCTGCAGTCAGCACGTTCCTCATTGAACTCACGCACAGCGGTGACCGAGAAACACCGATGCGGAACGGTTCTTATTGGAAAGCCAGCTGTGTCACCTCCCTGTGGGCACCCACCGGACTAACCTGCATTGTGTCCCGGGGTAAAATGTGTCAGAGTGGGATACTTACACATTTACTCTTATTTGTAGGCTTCCTGTATGCAAAAAGGTACGGATTAAGCCTTTTCAAGCATTTGCAGGCATTGGGTCACTAACTACAAAGTCAGCGGTTGACACCCACCCATCCCTGTACGGGAGGAAGATGCCACTCTGCTCCTCCAAAGATTTACCGTCTCAGAAACCAAATCTGAGGCTTGCTAGGAGGCAGAATGGACGGCTCGTTAGCAGTGTGTTTGGGGTGGTTGGTTTCTGTAAGCCAGGCAACATTCTAGACTCCAAGCGAATCTGAAATCTAAAGCACAATGCACAAGTACTGGTAAATAAATGATCGAAGGTACTGTGAAGATATGTGTGGAAAAACTGTACAAAGGGGGTGCCGGAGGAAGATCCCACAGACCAGTTCTGAAGGAGAAGCAGGCGGTGAGGTGGGAGAGAGCAAGCCCTGATGAGCCGAGAAAATTGCGGGTAGACCATAAGGATTTGGCTGTTAAAAGGGTTTTAATCGGCTAAGTGTAAATTGAAAGGCCTGAGGTCCATTCATAAATCTATGGAAAGGATCCAGCTTGGAAGTAGGAGTACCGAAGGTCTATTAGTAGCTCAGGTAAAGTCATGACTTCCACTTGGCCGGTGGTAGTGGCGTTAGAGAAAAGGACATTGGGGGTGGGGTGGGGTTAAAAGTTTTTCCGTCTCAGGGTAGTTTAGGCAAAGTTCCATTTACATAAAGTATTGTTGAAAGAACAGGCAGAGCTGTCAATCGGTTTTTTGTACTATTGCATCTGAGCTGCCTCCTAAACATCTAAGCAGAAATACTAAAGTGAAAAATAAAATTAAAGAAATACTAAAGTGAGTACTGTAGGCGGCTAGATAGGCCTCTGATTTAGACTAAAGCTGGAGACAAATTATCTGCATATAACTAGTGGTGGAAGCCACAAGCAGGGCCACATACATTCACTCTGCATATTCACTAAACAGCTACTGTGTTTCAATGTATCAGGCTTAAGTTCAATTGTAACAGAAATCCAAAATTAGTCTTAAAGCAGGTGCTGATTTCGTAGACGTGAGATCACATGGCATTGACCCTGGAGCGTCTGACTCCAGTCAGCGTGCTGTTTCACGGTTCGTCCTTGTGGCGGCAAGCACCAGGACGTCATTCTCTAAATGGATGGCTTCCCAAGATTCCATTCTGTGGACAGAGCACATTGGGTGCATCCATTTACAATTTCATGTTTTTTAAAAAAATATTTCAAACTCTTTTCTGCGATGCATCACATCTGTCCACTGCCTGTTTTGTTGGAGTCGCTGCAAACAGTGGCATCGCAATGTGAAAACAAAAACAGCTTTCCTAGGGAGCATGGGGCGGGGAAGCGATGCTTCTATCGTGAAAGGAAGGTCATGGGATTTCCTGGTCTCAGGCTCGTCAGGGGACCAGCAGTGACATGCTGAGCTGTTGGCCACACACACATTGAAGTTTTCCTTTCTGTCACCTTCTTCCTTTTGCTTTTTGTAATCCCTCCTGCTGTATTACTCTCTGTCCGGAAGGTCTTTTTTCTGGCAGTAATTCATTATCTCTGGGTAGTTACTTTCATTGTCCGCGTTGGCTCAGCTCTGCCGTTTCTTTACTGTCTTCAGGATCTGGACAGGTGGAGTCTTTGGTCTCCGTGCTGCATCCACCAGCCCCACTGTGTCAGTCAGTCATCTCCTTCCAAACCTACTGGTTTCTGGTGAGGGCATGAGGGGCCATGCCACTGGGCCTCCAGCTTCTCCAGGCCCTTTGCCACCAGTAGCCATTTGGGTGCCCTTTCTTCTGGACATCCCCATGTTGGCAGGACCAGGGGCCTCAGGTGTGCTCACCAGGTGTGTCCCACAGCACAGGCATTCTGAGAGACAACCTAATAGAGGTGACGCATTTGCTGCAACTGTATGGGCTACTCTGGCCGGTGTGTCCTGAGGGGTGTTGGCTCCAGCATCCACTTCTCATGTTGGGTGCATGTGTTAGTCTGGGTAGACTGGAGAAACAACTTCATGGACACTCATGTATAAGAAAGAGCTTTACATACAAGAGCGGTTGACTATTGTGAAAACGTCCCAGCCCCGTCTAGATCAAGTCCTTAAGTCCAGTCTTAGCCCATATGTCTGATACCAATCTATACAGTCCTCTTCAGACTCATGAAACACATGCAATGACGCCGAATGCAGGAAGATCACAGGCCAGTGGATGGGAAGTCTTGTGGATCCAGTGATGTAAGCATCTCAGTGCTGGCGTGGGTCTCCATGTGTCGTCTCCAGCTCCCATGGCATGGGCTAGATCAGCATAAGGCCATGTCTTGTCAGTAGAGCTTTTGTCAGGGAGTGAACAGAGTTTCTTCTACCTCCAAGAAGGTCATACAGGAGTTCCCAGAATTCCCAGGAGGTCATGCCCACACAGAGACCTCATTGGCTATGACCTGATTGACAGACTAGACTCCACCCTTCACTCTTAATCCTCTCAAGTCCCCAATTGACACCAGATGATGTAACTACCACAGTGCATGTGACAGACCAAGCACTGGCCTGGCCCACGGCTGAGCTTGTCTCCATCCATCCCAGTAGCTCCTGCTACATGTGATTAATGTCTGTTTTCTACAGTTTGTCTATTTCATCCAGATGAGACCATGCAGGATCTGCCATGTTGCGACTTATTTCACGCAGCATAATGTTCCCAGCACGCTTCAGGCCTTCATGTCCCTTTACGGCTATCTCATGTTCTGGTGCCTCGCCACATCACATTGTGTGCACGCATTCTTCTGTTAATGGACACCTCTCTCTTTTTTAAAAGTCATTTTATTGGGAGATAGTACAACTCATCACAATCCATACATCCATACATTGTGTCAAGCACATTTGTTGCCCTCATCATTCTCAAAACATTTGCTTTCTACTTGAATTGAGCCCTTGATATCAGCTCTTCATTTTTCCCCTCCTTCCCTGTACCCCCTCCCTCATGATAATTTATAAATTATTATTATTTTGTCATATCTTACACTGACTGTCCAAAGTCTCCCTTCACCCACTTTTCTGTTGTCTGTCCCAAAGGGAGGGGGTTATATGTAGATCCTTGTATCAGTTCCCCCTTTTTACCCCACCTTACCTCCACTCTCCCTGTATTGCCCCTCTCACCACATCCTGAAGGATCATCTGCCCTGGGTTCCCTGTATTTCCAGTTGCTATCTGTACCAGTGTACATCCTCTGCGCTAGCCAGATTTGTAAGGTAGAATTGGGATCATGATAGTGGGGGAGGAGGGGAAGCATTTAGGAACTAGAGGAAAGTTTTATGTTTCATCATTTGTACATTGCACCCTGACTGGCTCATCTCCTCCTCGCAACCCTTCTGTAAGGGGATGTCCAGTTGCCTTTAGATGGGCTTTGGGTCCCCACTCCGCACTCCCCCTCATTCACAATGATATGAGTTTTTGTTCTTATGATGCCTGATAACTGAACCCTCAACACCTTGTGATCACACAGGCTGGTGTGCTTCCTCCATGTGGGTTTTGTTGCTTCTGAGCGAGATGGCCACTAGTTATCTTCAAGCCTTTCAGACCCCAGATGCTATATCTTTCAATAGCCGGGTACCATCAGCTTTCTTCGCCATACTTGCCCATGCACCCATCTGTCTTCAGCAATCGTATCATGGAGGTGAGCACACAATGTTATGATTTTTTGTTCTTTGATGCCTGATAACTGATCCCTTCTGCACCCTGTGATCACACAGGCTGGTGTGCTTCCTCCATGTGGGCCCCGTTGCTTCTGAGTTAGATGGCCGCTTGTTTACCTTCAAGCCTTTAAGATCCCAGACGCAAAACTTTTGATAGCCGGGCACCATGAGCTTTCTTCACCACATTTGCTTATGCACCTATTTGTCTTTAGCAATCCAGTGATCGTGTCCAGAAGGTGAGCATCATGGAATGTCAGTTTAATAGAACAAAGTGTTCTCGCATTGAGTGAGGACTTGAGTGGAGGCCCAGTGTCATGGATGTCTCTCTGAGCTCTGAACAACTTTTAGTTTTGTTGCTGTTGTCGAGCATATACCCAGCAAAACATCAGTGGATGCACAGGTCACCTCCCCTGAGGTCCTGGTCCAACATTTCAAGTTGCAGCTGTCCATTGGAAGCCCTCGTGGCTGCTCCGAGGGAGAAAGGTGTGGCAATCTGCTTTAATCAAGTTTGCCAGCCTTGGAAATCCTGCTGAGCAGCCCTGCTGTGTCCCAGAAGGTGGCCGTGAGTCAGAAAGGACTGCACACTGCACGGCAGTCATTTCATCTTTTGGGGGCCGCGTTCTCAGTTGGATTCCCCTTGATTTATGAAAAGATAATTTTGCTAGCTTTTAGCCACTGCTCTCAGCATTTTCCTGACATCATTTCTTTTTTTCTTGGCTTCCACTGTTTTTGATGAGAAGATAATGTTCTCTCCTCTGGCTTCCTTTGATGCCTTTTTTTAAAAATTATTTTTATTTTGTTGTCGCCTGGTAGGACTTTTCTATCTTTGGCTTTTAGAAGTTGGACTGTGATCAACTTGCCCCTATTTTCCTTTGAAGGTATCCTCTGTGGGGTTTGCCGAGCTGTTTGGATTGATACCTTTTCCTCAGTGAGGGCACATCCTTCCCTCTCGGCAGTCTGTCTCTACTCCATTGCCTTTCCCCCTCCTTTGGAAGCTCCGTTTCACATGTCAGGCCATTTGGCTTTGCTGCACAGGTCTCTAAGGTGACTCGGTGGACTCTCTGGTTCAAGTTCAGGTATTTATTTGAGCACCCTCACTCCTAGGGGGTGGCTTCTCTGCGTCTTCACCCAGCGCTGGAGGCACACCAGTCTCCGCCCTTTGTCAGCCTTGTAAGACATGTGCAAACTCCGTTCAGCTTTCCTGACACTCCGATGAAGAAGGGCACACGTGGGGGGTGGGGGTGGGGCTGGGCCCGCCTTCTGCCTCTTCTGTGTCAGCATCAAGGGTGCCTTCGTGGGTGGCATCTTCCAGAGGCGCAAGCCACCGCCTCCGCAGCTGCCACGTGTGTCTCCAGCCATTGTTTCAGCAGCCAGCTACAACTCTTTGCTCCACCCTATGACACTGATCCTTAGAGTGAGGCCCTCCCCCTCGTCAGTCTAGCATCAGGTTCTAAATTTCTCAGTCGCATTCCAAACCTCGACATGGAGGTTACAGACGGCACTGGCTGTCTTGGAGGCAATTTCCTGGAAGCGAACGTGCAGCTCTTCATCCTCCATCCAATGGACTGTAACTTAGGCCCCTGGCCAGTGGCTCCGTGTGACTGAAGCTTCGAAACGTAGGCTTTATAAAGAATACCCACGCGCTCTGTCCTGGCGTAGGGGAGGCGGACGGCGGCACTGCAGACTACGCACGGCTCTGGGGCGCGCAGCCAGACATGCGGTCCTGGGGAACAAGCTAGCCCGATCCGAGGGTGACTGTCGTGCATTCATCGGGACCCCAAATCCAGCCACCTGGGAGAAAGATGTGGAGTCTTCAAGGGCTATGGACAAATCAAAGGCATTGATCTGAAGGGAGGTTCGGGGTTTGTGGACACAGAGGGATCCTTCATAGGCACTTGATGGAACTCTGTTGTGAAAAGGTTACACTTGACCGCCAAGGGCTGGTCTCCAGGTGGAAGGGGTCAAGGACCATGCTTAGCCAGAGCGATAAGACAGGGAAATAAAAGGCATCCAAATTAACCCAATTAGAAAAAGAGATTGTAAAGTCATCACTCCTTGAAGACGGTATGACCCAATATAAAATCCCAAAGATAGCAAGAAAATGACTGGAACTAGTTAAAGAGTTTGAACAAAGTGCTAAGTTACAAGAGGGACACACAGACATCAGCGTATACTCACAAAGTCATCTCAAGGGGAAATCCAGACAATGGTCCCATTTACAGCTGCCATCCCGAAGAGGAGTCAATCTAACCAGGGAAATGCAAGCATCTGTACAAGAGAAATCCAGGAGTGAGGAGTGCAGGTAACCTACTGTGGAATTTGATGAGCAGCTTAAACTGTTATAGTTCTGAAATGTAAACTTCTACCTACCCTGTTTCCCCGAAAATAAGAGTGTCTTTTTTTTTAACAATGTATTGGGGCTCATACAACTCTTATCACAATTCATACATGTACATACATCAAGAGTGTTTTATATTAACTTTTGCTCCCAAAGTAAAAATAGGTCTTATTTTCACTAGGTCTTATTTTCAGGGGATGTCTTATTTTTCCATGAAGAATACAGTACATATTTATTGTTTTATTAAAAGAGACCTGGCACTTCCTGTCTGCTCCGGCTGCGCTGCGGCCAACAATGAGCTGCGTGGCAGCGCCCGCCACTATGGTCTAGAGTCCAGAGTTACTGTACCCTCGGGGGGGGCTTATTTTTGGGGAGGTCTTATTTTGGGGGGATGTCATTTTTCAAGAAGAGGCAAAACTGTAAGTAGGTCTTATTTGGGGGGAATGTCTTACTGTTGGGGAAACGGTAGTTTGTAACAAAATCCCTGAAAACATTTCCTTTAATTTTTTAAATCATTTTGTTGGGAGCTCTTCCAGATGTCATATCACTCCATAGTTGGATCACATCAGGCAGTATTGTACAATTGCTCCCACAGTCCGTTTGAAAACATTTTCTTTCTTCTTGAATTCCTTGATGTCAGCTCCCTTTTATCCCCTCCCACCCTATAATAAAATGTTGAAAGAAAAAGATATCCAAAGAAAATTACAAAATACTAAAAAAGTAAGCTGGGTCGTCTAGGAAAATAAAACCAGTGACTTAGGTATGTAAGAACGAGCTTTCCTGTGTGGCCTTGCGATGCCACAGTGCATCATTGGCTCAGGTTACTGTTCTCAGCTCTTCAGAGATGGGAGTTATAAAGAGGCTGGTAATAAAAGGAAAATATATTTTTTTTTTTAGAAAAGATATTTTTAAAAGGGAAAGGGTATTCAGCTTCGGTCAGAACCAATGGAACCCCTTTGTAAGTCAGGGATGACTGGTGTCTGAGAATAAGAGCAAGTGGACCTTACTCTAAGCTAGCGAGTTAGAGCGCTTGAGGTAAACAACTCAAGACGTGGTCACGTTTCTTTAGGAATTACTTAGAAGGAGAAGTTTCTCTTGATTAATATATAAGAACCTGGAAAAATCCATTTAAAAAATCTGTGTTAAAAAAGAAAAGAAAAAATAAAAAAACAAAGTAATAAAAAATAAAAAAAAAGAAACAAAGAGCTTTCCACCAAGAGGGCATCCCAGCTCAGTGCAACTCAAGTTCATGGGTCCTTTGCTAGCCAGAGCCCTCTTCAGAATCCCCTCACACAGCTGCAGGCTGGTAAGCCAGAAAGGTGAAGCAGGGCGCAGGGAGGTCACTGGCCCATGGTGTGGAGTCCTGTGGGTAAGGGTAGTGGAAATGTGACAGGGCACAGACAGCGCTCAGGATCGGGGAGCCCACACAGGGGTGGTCCTGGAGGCAGGCCCAGAGTGCCATCAAACAGAAAGGCAACGGGTCCGAGGCGGAAGAAGAGGAAGCCCCGATGTTTCTCGTCAAAAGGCCACACCTCTCAGGAGACATCATCATGCGGTGACCTGATTGACAGCCCGGACCTCAGCCCTACACAAGTGCAAGTGGACATAAATCTCACTGCCACAAACTTCTGCAAAGAAAAGGGAAAGACAGAGAAAGTCTGTGTTCCAGCCAGATATTTTAGCAAGATCGTACTTTGAATAGAGAATAAAGAATAAGTCCGTAAAAGTAGCAAAGCCTTTCCATACATGGATGACCATGAACACATTTACAGTCAAACAGAGTTAGGTTTGAGTCATCGTGTGGGTAAATATCGTCTTAAAATGCGCTTTTTTGGGGGGTGGGGGGGTGTCAGGGCGTGGTGCCCCAACAAACTGGACGGGAAAACAATCCTAAGGGCCAACAAACGATCCTTGAACTAACTACAAGCTTTTCTTTCTTGATGTGTTTTGTTTTGTTCTTTGTCAGTGGTTTGTTGCTGTTGTTTTGTTGTCTGGTTGTATACTGTGGCTTTGTTTTCCTCTGTCTTGTTTTCGTGCATGTTAGTGTCTCCACAGGTCTGTCTGAATAGGACAGGCTGGATGAACTATCTGGAGGAAAAACAACGGACCGACAGTTCCGGGGGGACTTGGGGTAGGGGGAAGTGGGGAGATAAGGAAGTGGTGTTAACAAACACGGACAAGGGAACAACATGGGACCCAAAATGGTAGTGAGGGGGGAGTGGCAGGCCTGGTAGGGAATGATCAAGGGTAAGGTTACGTAAAGAAGAGGTATAGCTGTAACCCAGGTGGGGACGGAGCATGGTAGTAGGGCAGGAGGAAAGTCAAGGGAGATGGAGGAAAGAGCTAGGAGTCAAAGGGCATTTATAGAGGTCTAGACAAAGACATGTACATGCAAATATATATATGAGGATGGGGAAATGGATCTATGTGTCTATATTTATAGGTTTAGTTTTAAGGTGGCAGAAGGACCTTGGGCCTCTACTCAAACACTCCCTCAATGCATGAATACTTTCTTTTATTAAATTGGCACTCTATGATGCTCACTCTCCCAACACAACTGTTGAAGCCAAAGCGGGTGAACAAGCAAATGTGGTGAAGAAAGCTGATGGTGCCCGGCTATCAAAAGAGATAGTGTCTGGGGTCTTAAAGGCTTTAAGATAAACAAGCGGACATCTGACTCAGAAGCAACAAAGCCCACATGGAAGAACATACCAGCCTGTGTATCGCGTGGTCCCGAAGGGATCAGTTATCAGGTATCAAAGAACAAAAAATCATATCATTGGCTGCACACCTCCATGATATGATCGCTGAAGACAAATGGGTGCATAAGCAAATGTGGTGAAGAAAGCTGATGGTGCCCGGCTATCAAAAGAGATAGTGTCTGGGGTCTTAAAGGCTTGAAGGTGAACAAGCGGCCATCTAGCTCAGAAGCAATAAAGCCCACATGGAAGAAGCACACCAGCCTGTGCAATCACGAGGTACCAAAGGGACCAGGTATAAGGCATCATGCAAAATATATTATATATATACATATATGTGTATATATATTCACCATAGTGAATGAAGGGGAAAGTGCAGAGTGGAGACCCAAAGCCCATTTGTGGGTCACTGGAGATCCCTCATAGAGGGGTTTAGGAGAGGAGATGGGTCAGTCAGGGTGCAATGTAGTACCAATGAAGAACACAGCTTTCCCCCAGATCCTGGATGCTTCCTCCAACCAACTACCATGATCCGAATTCTACCTTGCAGGACTGGATAGGGCAGAGGTTGTACACTGGTGCATATGGGAGCTGGAGGCACAGGGAATCCAGGGTGGAAGATACCTTCAGGACCAGGGGTGTGAGGGGTGATACTGGGAGAGTAGAGGATGAGTGGGTTGGAAAGGGAACTGATTACAAGGATCCACATGTGACGACCTCCCTGGGGGACGGACGGCAGAGAAGGGGGGGAAGGGAGACTCCGGATAGGGCAAGATATGACAAAATAACAGTCTATAAATTATCAAGGGCTCATGAGGGAGGAGGGAGCGGGGAGGGAGGGGGAAAAAAAAGAGGACCTGATGCAAAGGGCTTAAGTGGAGAGCAAATGCTTTGAAAATGATGAGGGCAAAGAATGTACTGATGTGCTTATACAATTGATGTATGTATATGTATGGATTGTGATAAAAGTTGTATGAGCCCCTAATAAAATGTAAAAAAAAAAATGTTAGAAAACAAGATATCTGAGGAGCTGATGCCCGGGGCTTAAGTGGAGAGCAAATGTTCTGAGAATGATGAGGCAATGGATGTACAAATGGGCTTTACACATTGATGTATGTATGGATTGTGATAAGAGTTGTATGAGCCTCTAATAAAACAATTTTAAAATGCGCTATTTTTCCTCTCTGGTTTATTACATTCATTGCAATGGCTGCACGGAACTCACAGACAAAATCCATGATGAAAGGTTTTCTTAAGGAAGTTACCAAGTTGTAATGTCTGTGTGAAACGCTCAGGGTTGAGTTGTGTATGAGGACGTGTTGCAAAGTTCTATCGAGTCTCCTAGCAAATGCTCAAAGGACCTACCATTCTGCTGAAAGCCTCCAAGCCAAGGCACTCCCATGGGTCAGGCAGCCCAACTTCTGGAATTAAGGGCCCAGAGACACCCCACTTCTTTTTTTTTCTCTTTTCTTCTTTTAAAGACACCCCACTTCTATAAGCCTCAGTCCAAAGGCAACCAGCTTCCCTTCCTTTGGCCAGCCAGTCTTAACTCCCCCAATTCAGCACCCAGAGACCCCGCACTCCCCAAGCTACCCTCCAGCACAAAAGCACTTGACTGGATGGTATAATGGTTACATGTTGGGATCCACAAGTTTGACAGTTCAAAACCACCAGCAGCTCCGCAGGAGACAAACTGGGTTTTCTACTCCCATAAACAGTTACAGTCTCAGGAGCCCACAGGGAGTCACCAAGACTCCGGCTGGATGGCAGTAAGTTACTTGCTCCCAGAGTTACAAATCCCATCCCTCGGATCTATGCTCTGCCTCCTGCTTCTGTTGCTGCCACTCTGATGGTACAGCTGCTGGTTGGCCTTTGTTGGTAAAGAGCTCCTTCGCCTTACTCCTTAATAGGCTTATTTTATATGCAGCACGATGGCAGTCCAGGGAATCCTGTTTGCAATGACTGGTGAATCCTATCAGTATCATCCCCCACCTTCCTACCAGACCCCCTGCAGGGAAAGGTCCTTTGGTAGGAGCTAGAGACCTTGGCTAGAAGAAGCCACATGAAATAATAAACTGCCCTCACAGTTAGGGATGAGGCAGCTCATGAAGAGCGTGTTAGGGTTCCCAGCCAAGGCTCCTCCGACACTGTCCCCACCCTTCCGACAGCAAGAGCTTGCGTGTTGATATAGTGCAGACTGCCCCAGAGCTTCCGGACCCAAATGGGCTAGTAAGAAAGGCCTAGAGATCCACTGCTGAGAACCAGCCAATGGAAACCCTGTGACCATGAGTGTCTGATCCACAACTGGTCATAAGCAGCACATGGAGCTGGAGCCAACCCCTGGCAGCTAACAACTATAGGGATGACCAGGGGATTAGGGGTTGTGTTAACTGATCGCGCGGGAAAGATTCAAAGAAGCGGGGCATTGTGGGATATAAAAAGGCGTTTCCCCAGTGTGTCTCCCCCAAATATACATCAGACCCAGGACACTGCTTGCAGTGAATGGTAAATGATTGTCAAGTTATCTCCCTGAAGGTATCGGCCATCCGGAGCAATCTGGTCCACCCACCGTAGGTGCGGCTCACTCCCTGCTGTTAAGGACAGTGGATTGCTTTCCTGAGGAGCTCAGAACAGGTCAGACCAACTCCGTGACATCCAAGGTTAGGCTGCCATCCTGAATCTAGGATCTGCCCATCTTGTCACATGTGTACCCCTAATCCCGCCTCTTCCTATTGTGTGTACACCCCTAAATCATCCCCCTCCCGTTGCTGTATTGCCTACGGTACACCCCCTTCCTGCGACACAGGTTGTTAGCTGTAATCAGGAGGTTGGTACGCCCCAAAGATATCTAAGGCTTGGTTAGAAAGAAATAGCTCGCGCTCTCTTGCCCTCTTCCTCCTGCACCTCCACGTGGACCGTCAAGAGGGGCTGAGGTGAGCAGGCTACCATGAAATGCGTCTAACTCCTTTATTTCACTCTCTCCTGTCTTCCAAGACTTTACTATAATCGTTATATATTATAACCCTACAGTCGTACCTATGAACCCATGACATTTGTCGGGGGCTGGTCTCCCCCGGCAGGGAATCATTCTGGGCACGGTGTCGTCAGGCAGGGTGGTAATTGTGTGACTGTACATCTCAAGGAATCTTATCCAGAAGGAGAGAGAAATGAAGCATGCCTAAGGTTGTAACTGGCAAAGAAGTAGCAGTTGCTCCCATGAGCCAAGGGGGCGTGGTGTTTTACGATTTGCATAGTGACATCTATGCTTAGACAAGCTGACAACATTTGCCTCCCTCCCTCCTGGTCACAGAATGGCCCTCTCGGGCATTGGTGCTTTGTGAGATTCTGTTTACTAGGATTCCAGGTCTAGCTGTGAGCACCAGGTGAGCTCCCAGCAACCCCAATCTGAAGCCTGTTCCTAGTTTCCAGGTATGTTTTCACCTCAAAAGGAAACAAGCCAGTTGTCCCAGATTGTGCTTGCGTATACGAGGGAAATAACCAAACGCTTTGCCATCCAGTCAATTCTGACTCATAGTGGGTACCGGTTTGGCTGCTGACAGGTCAGCAGTTCTAAACTGCCACCTCTCCTCAGGAGCTCTCTACTCCTGTAAAGAGTTTGTCTTGGAAACCAACAATGGCAGTTTTACCCTGTCCCGTAGGGTCACTGTGAGTTGCTTCAAGTTAGCAGCCCAAGACACCACCCACTACACCACCAGGGCTCCTTTGAAAGGACATAATTTGAATATTGGATAAGCAGATGATAGTTGAAGGCCAGTCAAGCCACTGTGGTCAAGATAGACCTTTCTATGGAATCTAGTTTAGATGTAGTACAGCCTTCCTTCTGATATGGCCCTAGTAGCAGAGTGGATTGAGCTTTGGCAACCTCCAGGTTGGCAGTTCAAACACCACCAGCTGCTCTAAGGGAAAAAGATGAGGCTTTCTACTGCTATAAAAAATTAGTCTCGGCGATTCCCCCAGCCCAGATGCTGCAGATTGTAGGACTTTGCCCAGGCGGGTTTTTTCCCCTAAATAAAGCCTGTTTGCTTAAAAAAAAAAATTAGTCTCGCAAGATATGACAAAATAACAATCTATAAATTATCAAGGGCTCATGAGGGAGAGGGGAGCGGGGAGGGAGGGGAAAAAAAGAGGACCTGATGCAAAGGGCTTAAGTGGAGAGCAAATGCTTTGAAAATGATGAGGGCAAAGAATGTACAGATGAGCGTTATACAACTGATGTATGTATATGTATGGATTGTGATAAGAGTTGTGTGAGCCCCTAATAAAATGTTTTTAAAAAATTAGTCTCAAGGATTTTAGGGGTGGGGGACAGGGAAGGGAGGAGGTAAAAGGGAGAAGTCAAGGAACCCAGGAAGAAATAGTATTTTTGAAAACGGATTATGGAAGCAATGGTACAGTTCTGCTTGACACGATAGAATAATGTAATCACACGACATTTGGGTCAACACCCAACTAATAATACATTTAAAGAACAAAAATTTAAAAGACATAGATCTAGAAATGGGTGTGGAAGCTTCCACGAAATCAGTGGTTCTCAACCTGTGGGTCACGACCCCTTTGGGGGTCTAACAGCCCTTTCACAGGAGCCATCCGATGCATAACAGTAGTAAAGTTACAGTTAGGAAGTCCCAACCAAAATCGTTTTATGGTTGGAGGTCGCCACAACATGAGGAACTGTGTTAAAGGGTCTGGGCATTAGGAAGGTTGAGAACCACTGAACTAAATCCTAGCTCCTAATTAGGAACGATTGGTTCTTACATCATAGCCCTGCTGGATACTCACCCTCAGGAAGGGAACACTGAAGTGGCAGGTGCTGTCTATAACAGTGTGATGGGGAAATTAGGTGGTGCCCAGGTACAGATCAAATAGCATCTAGGGTCTTAAAGGCTCGTCTCCAAACAAGCAACCGTCTAAGTGAGATGTCAACGAAATCCACCTGGAGGAGGCACACCATCATCAGTCAGCGAAGGATTGTGAAGTACATAATCCCAAATCAAAGAAAGGATTGGTATCAGCCTGAATCAGCGGTTCTCAACCTTTCACAGGGGTCCCCTAAGAGTAGACCATCGGAAAGTACACATATCCGACGCTCTTAGGAACCGAGACACCGCTCCTCAATCGGTCTCCAGGCGGGTCCGCCCACATGCAGATTCCCGGAGTGAGGACTGTTACCCATGCTACCCCATGATTCAAGACAAACTTTCACTTATTTTTAATTAGAAATAACTATTCCACAATATAGAATTACATATTGTTTTTGTGATTAATAACCATGCTTTAATTATATTCCATTAGTAACAATGAAAATGCATCCGGCATCTCAGATATTTACATGACGATTCGTAACAGCAGCAAAATGACAGCTATGAAGTAGCAACAAAAATAATGTTATGGTTGGGGGTGACCACAATATAAGGAATGGTATTAAAGCGTCGCTGCATCAGGAAAGTTGAGAACCACTGGCTTAAATTGTGAGGGTCTGGTTTACAGAGGTCTGTGGACGGCAGTGGGAGCCTAAGGTCCATTGGTGGAACTACATAGAAAACAAGCCTCCGGTGAACAGTGAATCCCCTCCATCCACAACTGAGGGACGGGAGGAAAGTGGTTACTAAACAAAGCGCATTAGGGAGTTGAGTACAGAAGGTCAAAGGCATGCTTTTAACTTGAACGGTTAAAACTTTGTCAGCAGATTCCCCCCTATGATGCGTGCTGGGCCTGATCCGGTTTCCAAAGTTGTCTGTATTTTTGGTTTGCATTGTTTTGCTTGTACCTATTTAGAGTGTACCTCAGAGGTGTTAGGTCATTGGGAGGCACCCTCTTGAAATTATGTTACGTGATGTGTTTTTTGTTTTGTTTTTCAGTATATGAAACAGGATCGACGAACCTATAGAGGGAGGAAGCAGAATAAGGGTTTGGGGGAAGGAGGGGGGAGCACAGGGTGGTGGCGGGGTGAATGGGAGATGACCTTAAGGAGTCCATGTAGGAAAGAAATGTTTGGAAACAGATGTACTAGCAAATGTATAATTCTGCTGGATATGATTGAACTATGGAATTCTATAAGTATTAATTCCCAATGAATTATAATTAAAAAACAAACGAATTACCGTCTTAAAAACCCACCGGGGTAGTTCTATAGGGTCACTATGAATTGGAACCAAGTCAATGGCATTGAATTTGGCTTTTAGTTTTTTTCCTTCTCTTTTTAAATTAAAACTTATATATATATATAAAAGTTTTAATTTAAAAAGAGAAGGAAATATATACAAATTTTATTAGGGGCTCATACAATTCTTATCACAATCCATACACACATCAATTGTGTAAAGCACATTTGTACATTCATTGCCCTCATCATTCTCAAAACATTTGCTCTCCACTTAAGCCCCTGGCTTCAGCTCCTCATTTACCCCCACTCTCTCCCTGCACCCGCTCCCTAATGAACCCTTGATAATTTACAAAATATTGTTTTGTCATATATTACACTGTCTGACATCTCCCTTCACCTATTTTTCTGTTGTCCACCCCCCAGGGAGGAGGTTATATATAGATCCTTGTAATTGGTTCCCCCCACCCTACCTTCCCTCCACCCTCCTGGTATCGCCACTTTCACCACTGGTCCTTAAGGGATCATCCGCCCTGGATTCCCTGTGCTTCCAGCCCCCATCTGCATCAGTGTACATCCTCTGGTCCAGCCAGACTAGTAAGGTAGAATTAGGATCATGATAGTATGGGGGGAGGAAGCATTTAAGAACTAGAGGAAAGCTGTATGCTTCATCATTGCTACACTGTACCCTGACTGGCTCTTCATCTCCCCCCGTGAGACCCTTCCATAAGGGGATGTCCAGTTGCCTATAGAAGGGCTTTGGGTTTCCATTCTGTACTCCTCCTTATTCACAATGATATTATTTTTTGTTCTGATGATGCCTGATACCTGACCTCTTCGACACCTCATGATCACACAGGCTGGTGTGCTCCCTCCATGTGGGCTTTGTTGCTTCTGAGCTAGATGGCTGCTTGTTTACCTTCAAGTCTTTGAGACCCCAGACACTATATCTTTTTATAGCTGGGCACCATTAGCTTTTTTTCACCACATTTGCATATGCATCCACTTTGTCTTCAGCAATTGTGTCAGGAAGGTGAGCATCACAGAATGCCAGTTTAATAGAACAAAGTATTCTTGCACTGAGGAAGTACTTGAGTGGAGGCCCAATCTGCTACCCCAATACCAAACCTATGCAAACATGCACATAGGTCTATTTCTACATCCTCATATATAAATATACTTATATATGTACATGCCTTTATTTAAACCTCTATACATGCCCTTTGCCTCCTAGTTCCTTCCTCTATTTCCTTTTGCTTTCCTCTTGTCCCACTATCATGCTCAGTCTTCATTTGGGTTTCAGTAATTCCTCTCGGTTACATTACTCTTGATCACGCCCTACCAGGCCTCCTCCTTCCGCCTCACCACTGATTTGGGTCACTTGTTCCCTTGTCCCTGGGTTTGCTAACACCACTTCCTTACCCTCCCCCCACCTCCCCCTCTCCCATGTCCCCCCTGGAACTGTCGGTCCCATTGTTTTCTCCTCCAGATTGTTCATCCAGCCCAACTTATTTAGACAGACCTGTGGAGATAATAATATGCACAAAAACAAAACAGAGCAAAACCAAGCAACAAAACAAAATAACAACAAGCCAATGACAAGAAACACAACAAAACACAACAAGAAAGAAAAGCTTATAGTTAGTTCAAGGACTGTTTGTTGGCCTTTAGGAGTGTTTTCCAGTTGAGTCTGATGGGCCACCAAGCCCTGGCACCAGGGTCTATTTTTGGTATTCTCTCGGGACTTTGTTGCTCTGTTTGCTGTTCTATTCCACGCCCTTAGTGGTGGGATCAGATGGGAATTCCCACACTGTGACTCTGGAGTTGTCCCCTGTAGGGCTATGGGTCAGTGAGGGATGCCGTGTCTCATAGCGGGGCCGGCCATGCGGTCTTCTCTGTAGACTGACTGCTCTGAGCGGGAATATCCTTCTCAAGGCTTGGTGGTTTATTAAATATTTTTATTTTCAAAGCATTTTCTTTCTACTTGAACCCTTGATATCAGCTCTTCCTCTTTTTTCTCTCCCTTCACCCACTTTTCTGTTGTTTGTACCCCTGGGAGGGGGGGCTATATGTCAATCCTTGTGATCGGTTCCCCCTTTCTCCCCGACCTTCCCCTTCCCCTCCTGGTTATCTCTGTTCCCATTCTTGGTCCCTAGGGGGTTATCTGTCCTGGCGTCCCCGTGTTGCAGGCTCTTATCTGTAGCAGTGTGCATGCTCTGGTCTAGTCAGATTTGTAAGGTAGAATTGAGATCATGATGGTGGAGGTTAGTTTTTCCCTTCTGACATACATTATCCTACTTGGTATTTTCTTTTTTCCATAGAATTATTTCCCCTGATAGAATATAAGCAAAAATCTTTATTTTTAAATGTATTCATCATTCATTTATTTGTATAATAATAAAATACTATTCATTATTTTAATTTATTTTGTATTCGGTGTGGACTCAAGAGCCCAGAAGAGAGTCTGGCACACGCTCTACGCCATATTCATATCCTTGTTGAGTGAATTAAGTCCTGCAGATGCATTGATCGGGGAAGGAGCACGGAGGAAGAGCAAAGTGGTGTGGTTTCCTAGCAGAAAAAGTCTAGAAAAGATGCAGGTTTGAGGAGCAAGACCAAGAGTTCCGTTTTGCATAGCTTAATGTGAGAAACACTCTCGATATTAATTGGAGACCATGTGCGAAGGAAGAGGCTGTCTACCTACTGCTGGACAAATGTAAAGCCTTAGGGAGCGAAAAGAGCTGTACGGGTGGCTCTGCGTCAGAACTGATGCAGTGACATGGGTTGTTTGTGGCTGTTCTTTATTATGATTAGATCAACATCCAATGTCCCATGAGCAGTCAGAGCCTGTAGCTCCAGAACCAAAGTTGGGGTTGGTGAGAGACACGTGGTGTCGGGGTGAGGGGGTCCCCAACACTTGAATAGAGACTTTCCGATTATGGAAAATATTAAAGACAGACAGCGGGGCCCAGGGACTCCTCATCCCATGTCAGGACTGAGAGAGTGAATGTATTTTCCAATGGGGATCTGTAGTGGGGCTCACAGATCTTTCATAAGGCATGCGTGTCATACAGCTAACGTCAGACATAATCAATAGGTAATATCATACACAGGTAACATCATAAACAAGCAATAAGATAAGTCAGTGTCTTGTCCTGATGCTAGTTGACCTTAATCCTTCCCAGGCCCTCCCCAGGGGGCTGCTATATTGATGATGGGTTGGCTATAGAACCCGATTGCTTTTATCTACAGAAAACTTTTTTTTTAAGTGTATTTTTTTAACAATTTATTAGGGGCTCATACAACTCTTATCACAGTTCATACATATACATACATCAACAGAAAACTTTTAAGCATTGTGAAGTAGCCAGGCACAGAAATGATTCATCTCATATGGTAGCTCCTTTATGACAGTTCCTTTATGGGGAGTTACTGGAGGGACTGTGTCCAGTCATGAGAATGCATATTAATATTTATTTACATCTCATAACTATAAGAAGAGTCTTCCCCTGCCAGAGTCGGCTTTCCTGGCCTGTCATGATGAGCGCGGCTGATTGAGCTGCATGACATCCTCATCCCGACCCTCAGTTTACCGCAACTTGGGAATCTACATTAGTTATAGAGTTTATAGACACAGGACAGAGGGGATTAAGTCTAGATACAAGAGTGTCAAGAATGAAACCAGATATGAAAATAATCATCTATAATCTATCAAGGATTCATGAGGCAGCAAGGGAGAAAGGAGGAGCTGATACCAAGGGCTGAAGTAGAAAGAAAATGCTTTGAAGATGATGGTGGCAGCGTATGTACAAATGTACTGGACACGATGGATGGATGGATGGATTGTGATGCGAGCTATAGGAGCCTCCAATAAAAGTATTTAATAAAATAAATAAATGAACCTGAAGTACTTCAACATGTAGGCCTCGAGAGAAGAAACCAGTGGAAGAGGATGGAAGAGAAAACCTGGAGAGAGTCCCTGATGTAGACGAAGGCAGGAAGGAGTGACCACGAGTATTCCATGCAGCTGGGAGAGGGAGTCCCATCCTAGCTCCTGATGGGAGGTGGGGGAGCCCTGACAAGGACTCATTCATGGAATGCTCACTGTCTCAAGCTGATTCCTACTCACAGCAGCCCGGCACTACAGGACAGGATAAAATTGTCCCCATGGGTTTCTGAGACTGTAACTCTTTCTTTCTTTTTTTTTTTGGGGGGGGGCTTTGTTTTTTAGAGGCAATGTTTTCTTAGTTAATCTTACTGTATCCATTAGAAAATCAAGACCTATAGTTTATCCATTCTTTTTTCTTTTTTAGTGGTTTTATTGATATAGTATTCACATATCATACACTTCCATATTTAAATCGCTTTAAAAATCATTTTATTGGGGGCTCGTACAGCTCTTGTCACAATCCACACATGCACCGATTGAGTCAAGCACATTTGTACATATATTGCCATCATCATTTTCTTTTAAAAAAACTTTTATTGGGGCTCTTACATCTCTTATCACAATCCATACATCCATCCAATGTATCGAGCACATTTGCACATATGCCGCCATCATCATTTTCAAAGCATTCTCTTCCCACTTGAGCCCTGATATCAGCTCCCCATTTCTTCCCCACCCTCCCCCACCCGCCCGCCCTCATGAGCCCTTGCTAAGCTGTAGATTATTATTTCCATATCTTACATTGTCCTCTCTCACCCCTTACCCAATTTTCCATTATTCGTAGCCCCTTGGGAGAAGGTTAGAGTTGTTGTTGTTTTTAAGGGGGTTCTAGTTTGATCCTTGTGATTGATGCCCCCTTTTCCTCCCCCACCATCCACCAATCCTCCTGGTATCTCTACTCTCCTTGTTGGCTCTGAGGGGTTTATCCTGGATTCCCTGTCTTTTTGCGGGCTCTTATCTGTAGCAGTGTGCATGCTCCCTCCACCCTCCCGGTATCACCACTCTCACCACTGGTCCTGAAGGGATCATCTGCCCTGGACACCCTGTGTTTCCAGTTCCTATCTGTACTAGTGTACATCCTCTGGTCTAGCCGACTTTGTAAGGTAGAATTGGGATCATAATAGTGGTGGTGGGGGGGGAGCATTTAGGAGCTAGTGGAAAGTTGTATGTTTCATCGTTGCTACACTGCACCCTGACTAGCTTGTCTCCTCCCGACGACCCTTCTGTTAGGGGATGTCCAGTTGCCTACACATGGGTCTTGGGTCCCCAATCTGTACTCCTCCGCATTCACAATGATTTGATTTTTAAAAAGTCATTTTATTGGGGGTTTGTACAACTCGGATTACATCCATTCATTGCCATCATCATTTTCAAAACATTTTCTTTCTATTTGAGTGCTTGTTATCAACTAATTTCTCCCCTCCTCTATCCTCCCACCCTCCCTCCCTCATGAACCCTGGATAATTTATAATTTTTTTTTCATGTCTTAAACTGACCAAAGTCTCTCTTCACCCACCCTTCTGTTGTCCATCCCTTTGCGAAATGGGTTATAGGTTGATCATTTTGATTGGCTCCCGCTTTCCCCCCACCTTTCCCTTATCCTCCTGGTCTTGCTACTCTCATTATTGGTCTTGAGGGGTTTATCTGCCCTGGATTCCCTGTGTTTCCAGCTCTTATTAAATCACTTAAAAAAAATCATTGCATTGGGAGCTTGTACAACTATTATCACAATCCATCCATCCATCCATCCATATGTCAAGCACCTTTGTACATTTGTTTCCCTCATCATTCTCAAAACATTTGCTTTCTTAAATCACTTTTAAAATGAGTTTCATGTACATAATTACAATCAATTCCAGTGCTCCATCGCAATCCTCTCTCCCTCCCTATCTCCCTCACCCACTCACCCCACATCCCGGATAAACACTTGTGTCAGTTATTATCTCTATGTATCCATTTCTGTGCCTCACAAACTGGGAAACCCAACAGAAACCATCAAAAACAAAAACGAAATGGCAAGAATAAAATAATAATATAAAGATAAAATATACAAATAAAGAGTAAGAAAGAAAAGACCAACATCCATATTTAAAAAGCCACGGGGGAAAGTTTTGTCGTGGGACAAGCAAGAAGTACTTGAGGCTAGAACAAATTCAGGTCGGGTCAAGAGGGAGGTCAACCGAGGTCAATGTTCACTTCACCATCCTCATGTTTACCATCATCTCTGTCTGCTAGTAATTCTGGTTGAGTGCCTTGCCAGTACCGAGAAGCTCTGCCAGAGGCTTAATCTGACTACAGACTCTGCAGCTGGAGATTGGGCTCCCCCGGTCCCCCACAGCCTTCTACAGAGTCAGCATTCACAAACCGAGCTCTGCTGGCTTTCTCTTCGTCACATTTGGTTTCTGCTACTGTCGTCCTTGGATCGCACACACTGGTGTGCTTCTTCCATGGGGACTGAGTTGACTCCTTCCTCACTCACAGGGCTGCTTGTTTGAGGACAAGCCTTTAGGACCGCAGACACTATTCCAGTTGGTCACTGGGCCCCATCTGCTTTCTTCACCACACTTTGCTGCTGCGCCCCTAACGTAAGGGATCATGTCATGAAGGCCATGGTAGCAGAACTAGCTGTTCTTGGGTTGGGGGTAGAGTTAAGTGGGAGTGTCCAGAATCCATCTGCTAGTCCAGGGATTATGCTCAACTGTGGTTTACTTTGGCGGTCATATTATGACAAAAACAAAACTCTATAAGACCACCACCACCAACAGTAACCAACTAACCAACAAAAGGGTGAAAAACAACCAAAGAAACAAAAAAGAAAAAAACATGTCAATCATCCCCCTGGGGTATCAGGTGATCACATTCATAAGATCAACTCTTTTTCCAATGACATAGAACTCAAGACATGGTCAACATGGTCTATTCGAGTGAAGTTCCACTGTAGAGTCATTGTCCTGTGGGGTCCAGCCCCACGATTGAATCGGGTCCTGAGGAGCCGATGGTGCAATTACAGAAATAAGGGGAGGTGAATAAGCGGCCATCTAGCTCAGAAGCAACAAAGCCCACATGGAGGAAGCACGCCAGCCTGTGTGATCACGAGGTGCTGAAGGGATCAGGTATAAGGCATCATCAGAATAAAAAAATCTTACCTTAGTTGATGAAGGGGGAAGTGCAGAGTGGAGACCCAAAGCCCATTTGTCGGCCACTGGAGATCCCCTCACAGAGGGGTCTAGAGGAGGAGATGAGTCAGTCAGTGTGCAATGTAGGACCGATGAAGAATACAGCTTTCCTCCAGTTCCTAAATGCTTCCTCCCCCATCCCCCTACCATGATCCGAATTCTACCTTGCAAGTCTGGATAGAGCAGAGGATGTACACTGGTGCAGATAGGAGCTGGAGGCACAGGGAATCCAGGGCGGATGATACCTTCAGAACCAGGGGTGTGAGGGACGATATTGGGAGAGTAGAGGGTGAGTGGGTTGGAAAGGGGGAACCGATTACAAGGATCTACATGTGACCTCCTCCCTGGGGGATGGACAACAGAAAAGGGGGTGAAGGGAGACGTCGGATAGGGCAAGATATGACAAAATAATAATTTATAAATTATCAAGGGCTCATGGGGGCAGGGGGGATGGGGAGGGAGGGGAAATAAAAGAGGACCTGATGCAAAGGGCTTAAGTGGAGAGCAAATGCTTTGAAAATGATGAGGGCAAAGAATGTACAGATGTGCTTTATACAATTGATGTATGTATATATATGGATTGTGATAAGAATTGTATGAGCCCCTAATAAAATGTTAAAAAAGAAAGAAAGAAAGAAGGGGTCAGAAAAACGGGACACGGGGTCTGATCTCCAGTATCGGGAGAAGAGCCTCGAGTTGATGCACCAGTGGAGTTCTACAGCACCTGGGGGCCTGCGTGCCTCCAGCTAGCACCTGCGCTGTAGAACGGGAAGCATGTGAATCTGCTCTCCTGAGCCCTTTGGGGGAACACTGCATGACAAGTCGTGGGTGGTTAAGAGACAAAAGAAGTAGGTCCTCCTTGAGGGGGAGGGACAGAAGGATCTGCCGCCCTGAAAGGCAGGAATCCTTTACTGCACCAGTGCACAGGTGAGGAGCGCCTGTGGGAGAGCTTTATCCTAGCTTCTTCATGGAGGCCACTGGGGAGAACTCTTTCTCCCGGGAGAATGTGTGTTTTCAGAGTTCTCCATTGCCTCCGGACCACGGAGGTTTTCCTGGAAACACTAGGGCTGGTTTTCCAAGCCCTGTGGTCCGGAGTGTAGAGAATAGGCCGCTTACGCTTTCTTCAAGGTCCTCGGTTTCCCAGAGCTGCCCTGCACAGGTTGCTCTCCCAAGGGATTGAGCGCTGTTTACACTGAGCATGGGGATGGGCGAGGGGGAAACGTCCTGGATCAATTCTTACAAGTGCAGATCCCGGCCCAACAGATCACAATCTGTCCGATCAATGCTCGGGGGGCCATCGAGGTACTAAATATATTGTGATTCTGGGTCCCTTTCACTGGACACTCACCAAGCCAGGGCTTCCACCTGAAGTCCAATGACCACTACTTCCATAGCTCCCGGGTGGGGCAGACACTCTGCTTCCTCTCCCATCAGAGTACCCCAGCTCACTTCAAGGTGCAGGCAGCCTCAGGCAGGGCTCAGTTCATTTAGTTGGCCTCTTTGTTGAATCTTTGTGGTGTGGTGCTTGGGGGATGCCAGGCTGCCTGCAAGTCCAGTGCTCAAGGTCAGCGTGGTGTTTAGTGTAAGGGTGAAGCTGAGGTACAGGGAGACGGACAGACATAACTGACAGCACAAGGGAGAACAGAAACAGAAATAGCTTTATTAGGTCAGGGAAGTCGCGCTCAGCTGCTGGGCATGGGTTTTTAAAGGGGTGGGGAGGAATGTACAGCAAATAGCATATGGGGTCTGGAAACTCCCAGAATTGCTTGTCGACTCCTTGGTGCTTTCTTTGAACCAGTAACATCTGGTCTCACCAGCTATCTTATCTGGCGCCTTCTGCTGCTGACTTCTGGGGACAGGGACAGGGCAGGGAAGCACGTGCAGGACCCTGACCTGCTTCAGCTCAGTCCAAACATTTAGTCCATAGCCCAGTTCACCGAGCATTGGTGTGGTAGCTACATCATCTGGTGTCAATTTGGGACTTGAGAGGATTAAGAGTGAAGGGGTGGGGTCTAGTCTGTCAATCAGGTCATAGCCAATGAGGCTTCTGTGTGGGAAATCTGGTATTTTCCCCCTTGGAGGCGGGAGATACCTCTCTCCCTCTCTGCTCACTCTCTGGGAGACATCACAGCTGACAAGACACATGGAACTACACTAGTGCCCTGAGCTGGAGAGCTGGTTTTAAAGGAGCTCAGATGGCATAATGGTTACACCTGGGGCTGGGATCCACAAGTTCCACAGTTGGAAACCACTAGCCACCAGCCATTTCTCAGGAGGAAGATGACGCTTTCTGCTCCCGCCAACAGTTCGGTCTTGGCAACTCACAGGGGCAGTTCTAGCCTGCCCCACAGAGTCACTATGAGTCAGCATGGGCTCGATGGGATGATGGCCAATGCTCTTGCAGTTTAACACCGCATTTGGTCGCCCTTTTGATGCATTTTAAATTTGTTCGAGTCTTTAATATTTTCTGCTTTCTTCTCGAATGACGCGCCAACTGTTTTACTTTGTTATCATTGTTAGGTTTAAAATAATTTTTTTCTGCATAGGAAATCCAGCATAGACAAGTCTATAGAAGCAGTAAATGGGTTAATGGTTTCTTAAGGGTCTGGCAGGGGAGGCTGGGGTGAATGGGGAGCTAATAACAACGAGTGCAAGAGAGAAGAACTTGTTCTAAAATGGATTGCGATAATAACTGTACACCTCTTCTTAGATGATTAAACTATTGAGGTACATGTGGTGATGTGCCAATAAAACTGTAAATTTTATATTTGAAACTGGAAGGGGTTTTGTACCTCTTTGCAAAACCCTCCCTTCATATAAAGACATACAAAGACCGACCACTGAATTTCCTAAGTGGAAATCGAATGATCTTTTCACTCAATATATTCTGTTCACTATGACTGATCCATGAATCACTTTCTGCTTTCAACGTTGTCCACTTTTAATAAAGCTGTTACAAAAAAAACCACCACCAAATTCAATGGCATCGAGTTGTTGCCGACTTATAGCGACCGTATAGAAGGAAAGGGTAGGCCTTCCCCCTTTGAGTGTCTGAGACTCTGTTTATGGGTTTGTACTGTCCACCTCGCAGATTGCAGCCAAAGGCATAACCACTGTGCTACCAGGACTCCTGAAAAGGCTGTTGTTTGTTTGTTTAGTAAAGCGAATACAAGCCTGACTGCACCGTGCTTTCAGCTCCTCGGGTTTTAGTTCCTACTGTATCATTTGAGGGGGTGAGACCCGATTATCCACACACCTTGGGATTATGCAATCCGTCTAACACTAAGGTCAACGGGCTGAGTCCTTAACCTGGTGGAAGTGGTCAAGCGCGAAGGAGGTCTCAACAACCATGAACAGAAGCTACATAGTGAATGAAGGGGGAAGTGCAGAGTGGAGACCCAAAGCCCATTTGTCGGCCACTAGAGATCCCCTTGCAGAGGGGTCTAGGGGAGGAGATGAGTCAGTCAGGGTGCGAGGTAGCGCCGATGAAGAATACAGCTTTCCTCCTGTTCCTAAGTGCTTCCTCCCCCCAACTACCATGATTCTACCTTGCAAGTCTGGATAGAGCAGGGTGCATATGGGAGCTGGAGGCACAGGGAATCCAGGGCGGATGATACCTTCAGGACCAGGGGTGTGAGGGGCGATACTGGGAGGGTAGAGGTGAGTGGGTTGGAAAGAGGGAACCGATTACAAGGATCTACATGTGACCTCCTCCCTGGGGGACGGACAACAGAAAAGGGGTGAAGGGAGATGTCAGATAGGGCAAGATATGTCAAAATAATAATCTATAAATTATCAAGGGCTCATGAGGGAGGGGGGAGCGGGGAGGGAGGGGGAAAAAAAGAGGACCTGATGCAAATGATGAGGGCAAAGAATGTACGGATGTGCTTTATACAATTGATGTATGTGTATGTATGGATTGTGATAAGAGTTGTATGAGCCCCTAATAAAAATGTTTTTAAAAAATGAAAAGAAGCTACAAAGGTTAACGTGCAGAGATGCTGGACTCCTGCGTTCCAATCGACAATTAGCAGTGACGCGGCGTCCAAAGGTCACCGAGGTCGGGATGCCCGGACCAACGCAGACGCCTCTCAGACGCGGAGGGAGAGGGCGGACGCCGGCCCCGCCCCGTCACCTCAAGCCCCGCCCCCGACGCGGGACACGCCCCCGACGCAAGGCACGCCCCGGGCCGCCGGGATGGCCCGCACGTGCACCGCCGGGGGCGGGGCCTGCCGCGGCCGCGCCGAGAGCCCGCCTCCTTAAGGCCTCCACGCCGCCGGAAGCGGAAATAGGACCCGGCACCGCCACCGCGAGCCCTCACAACCGCCACCGCGATGCCAAAGGGGCCTAAGCAGCAGCCGCCGGAGCCCGAGTGGATCGGGGACGGAGAGAGCCCGACGCCCGCCGGTGAGGCTCGTCGGCAGAGGGGAAACGGAAGGAGAGGCAGAGCGTAGGGCGCGTGTCTGGGGTTCGCGTCACGGCGCGCGAGGCCCACCGGGCCGTGCGGAGTCTGCCGCGCATGCGTGCAGTGGGGCCTGGGCGCGTTTGCCCCGGCTGGAGCGGGTGTAGGGTGGGGGGCGGAAGAATGGGGTGCTGAGGTGCCTCCCCTGAGCCTCCCCGGCACCGAGTGCGTACACGACGAGGAAGGCCATATAGTACCGAGGACGAAATGGGGAGAAACCAAAGTTTTCGGATTCCGCCTCTTTTGGGGCGTCTTCTCCACGCCCCGCAGGATTGTATGCTCCCAGCCTGGTTGTCCTTCACCCGTTTGTACGCACCCCGGTTTCCCAAGGAGGCGACGCCTTCCCGGCCTTATTGAAAGGGCCACCCGCCATCTGACTTCTTCGCTAGAGCAGATGGGGAGATGCTGGGTGTTGGGATGGTGAGATTTCCTGAAGAGCAGCGCCCCCAAAAGAGAGACAGTGACTAAGTTCGCCGGCACTGAACGCCTGTTGTGTGTCAGGCACACTGCCGAGGCACTGGGAAGGCAGAGCTCCGTGCGTCCTGCCCCAGTGGAGGAGACAGTGGGTGATCATACGTGTCAGTGCTGGGAGCGGAGGAGAGATGAGAGTCGGGAGGCGCAGAGAATTAGGGCAGAATTGTCAACAGTATCCGCGATAGCTAGCTGTTCTGGTCTTGTAGGACACGACACCACCCCTTCCCATCTGGTAAGCGTCAAAAATGACCTAAACTTGCCAAGGAAGGAGACTGAGGAAGCTGGTGAAAGGGGATGGGGGGAGGGGGGGCAAACCTAGAGCAGACAGGATCCCAGAGCTTGGCTGAAAACAGAAGACAGGGAGGGAGCGTGGGACGCTGCAGAGAAGTCTGACAAAAATCTGGTGTAGAGAACGCCTTTTGGACCGAGCAGCTAAACGATCAGGGGCTGCCTTGGCATTGGTGGCATTTCATTAGATGATGGCACTGTGAATCAGATTGGACTGTGTTCGGGGAAGGAATGGGAAATGAGGAAGGGGAGCTTGCATGGACCGCTCATTTGAGACCCTGCGGGTGAGTGCACAGAGAGAAAATAGTAGTTAAGAGGGGTGTAAGATTGAGGGCTTAAAGTGAGGCATTCTGCTCCCTAAAGATTTCCCATCTCAGAACACACCCCCCTCCGACGAGTGGTTCTTAAGGACCCCTGGTGGCGTGGTGGTTAGATGCTTGCCTGCCAGCTGGGAGACTGGTGCTTTGAACTCAGCAGCGTTTTGTGGGAGATTGATGTAGCAATCTGCCTCTGGAGAGTAAGAGGGTTGGCTGTGAGTTGGAATCCACTTGATGACAGCAGGTGGGGGCTGTTTCTTTTATAATTTCATTGGGATTCTCACAGCTCTTATTCCATACCTCAATTGTATCAAGCATATTTGTACAATATGTTGCCATCAGCACTTGCAAAACATTTTCTACTTGAGCCCTTAGTATAAACTCCTCTTTTTCTCCCTCCCTCTCCTACCGTCTCACCCTTGCGAATCCTCGATCAATTATATATTATTACGATTTTGTATTTTACACTGTTGTCGGGAGGGGAATACACATCCAGACAGTAGGCTTTTTGTTTGTTGTTGTTTTTAATCATTTTATTAGGGGCTCATGTTGTTGTTTTAAGATGAAGCAGGAGACCCTGGGAGGTCTGGACAGAAAGGTTGGCAGGTCAGGTCTCCCCAGCGGTACCTTGGAAGAGAAGCCTGGTGTTCTCCTGGGAAGAGGGCGGGGGTTTGGGCGTGTAAGCCATTGCCAACCCTGTGGGGCACAGCTGTGTGTTCTTGACACACGTGAGGGTGCCATGCGTTAGGGTTGGCGTGATGACAGTTGGTTCGAGCTTCCTCTTGAGGAGGAAACGGTGTCTAGGGTGAGTCACTGAGTCTTGTCGAGGTGAGCTGGCTATGCCATTGCTTCTTGGGAATCTCATTGGGCCTTAGTGATCTCAGGAGTCAACTCCCTGGAATCGCCTCATTCTGTGTCTCCTGGGCATCTTTCAATGCCGTGACACTTTGAGTCACGCCAACTAGTACTGGGCTAGGCTTCAAAATGTGTCCTAGGTGGAGGACAGGGCAAGCAAGGCCTGGGCGGAGGGAAAATCCAGGGCAGTGGTGTGGGTAGGGTGACCTCCAGCACAGCAGGAAAGATAGAACTATTTCAGTCTGTAGGGACTGCCCTTCATGATCCCCAGTGTCTGGCATCCCGGAAGCTCCGTCAATCTTGACGAAATGACGAGTACTGTGGGACCAGACCCTGACATCAGGCACACAAGAGGAAGACCCCTGGTGAGGTGGGTTGATGGGGTGACTGCAAAGGCAAGCTCACACATCGCAGTGATGGTGAGGGTGGCACAGGACCAGTCCGTGTTTCCTTTCACGCGCAGGGTCCTTAGAAGCCGGGGCTGCCCGGACGGCACCTAACAACAAGTAATGCAGACAGTTCCCGCCTGAGGCTGCTATACCTAAGATGGTAGAGAGTGGGGACCATATGCCCTTCGTTTGTTTGAAGTCTAATGGTTACAGGAATGTTTTGGGGTGGAGTTAGGTAGCAGTGGATGAGGTTGCTTACAGAGGAAGATGGTGTGTGGACAGGAGAAGCCAGGAGGCTACAGGCTGCCTCTGTCTGAGGGTGTGTGTGGTGGGGGAGAGTATGTAGGGTCCCCTGCATGTAGGGAAACGGGAGGGGAGGGAGGAGCTGGAATTTGTTCCGTCAGTAAACTTACTGATTTCCTGCGTTGCTCCCTGGGAACACAACAAACTAAACGGTCTCAGGTTGTTCTCTTGAATGAAAGATGTATACATAGTCAAAGGGCTAAACAGTGCTGCCGTGGGAGCTTGCGTGTATGAACAGAACAGGCGGGCCAGAGTCCCACAGGCTCACTTTCTTGCTACCCAGCGCTGGCTTGGACTGCGTCATCACAAACAACAGAATATTCCAAACCATTCGTACCAGCTTCCAACCCTTCCTTTCTGGGCAGGGAGGGGGTGTTTCTCTTCCTTTGGTTTTTTCCTGCCCTAGCAAATGGTACTCCTGCGCAGCTAATGTTGCTCCCACCTCTGTCCCCACCATCTGAAGCCTGCTACTCCCCGCCCTCTACTGCCATTTCCCTGGGTTGTCCTGCGGGTTTGCTCTGGACCTGTTTCTGCCAGTCCCGGCTCCACTGTGTGCCAGGCAGTGCAGGCGTCATGGTACCAGTTGACGTCCCCGTTTCTTCACCTGACTTGGCAGGTCCTCCATGCCAGCCTCCCCTGCCCCGTTCTCCTGTCTGAGTGCTAGCCACGTGGCACCTTTGCTTGCCCTGCCCGGTGTGCTCTTGCTCACACCTGGCCACGCCGTAAGCTGTGCGGCACTCGGACTTGCCTGGTGCTGGCTGGCTCCATGCTTCTCATGCTCAGGGCCCAGCTTCATGTGTCTTCAAATGAGGCCAGTCCCTAGCCCCTAACCCTCCACCCCTGTGGTGGCACGCCTGCCCTGCTCTGCCCTTCGGGAACATTCAGCACACCTGTCAGTAATCTGTTCAAAAATGACTTGTCGGAGACTGTCAGCTGCAGAGCAGTTCTCAGGCGTCTGTCTCCCTCACTGGCTGCTCTGTCCCCGTGGCGCACAGAGTAGCTGTTGAGGAAATCTGTATTTGCTGGTGGCTGAGCAGAGGGAGGAACGGTTCTTCCTGCAGGAGCTGTGAAGCAGCACCGTGCCTAAGGAGCAGCAGTTGGGCTGGAAAACAGTACAATTGGGTGGAGGCCAGTGAGCGATTGGCAGGAACCATCAGGCTGCTCCGGCAGGTGTAGACAAACACCCTTGACCGTGTCTGCTTAACCTTCCAGAGAAAGTGGTGAAGAAAGGGAAGAAAGACAAGAAGACCAAAAAGACGGTGAGGAAATGAAGGTTGGGTGTCAGAGAAGATTCTGGTGCTTTCTTGCTGCCCCGGAAAGGAGGTGGGAAGGGCCAAACAAAGGAGGAGAGAACTTGTCAAAAGAGGGCAAGGGTCCTGGGGGGGAGCATCGGCGATGAGTGCTTTCAACTATTGAGTGCAGAGGGGATGGTCTAAAATGCAAACTCCCAATCTAAAAAACGAGAGTCGGTAGGTCTGTGTGTGGCAGAAAAGAGCTCACGTGTCTCTGAGCCTATCGCCTTTTGTCTTCTCAATTCCGTGCACAGTTCTTTGAAGAGCTGGCGGTAGAAGATAAGCAGGCTGAGGAAGAAGAGAAAGCTCTGAAGGAGAAGGAGAAGGAGCAGCAGCAGCAGCAGGTACAGGGATGATGAGACAAACCAGTCCCAGCAGCATCTGAGGCCTGCTCAGCCCAAGCCTCCCCTCCCCTCCTCTCCTTGTTCACTTAGCTGATGTCGGACTCTCGAGCAGAGAGAAAGTAGTAAGGGCTGGGCTTGGCTTCATTCTCTTTGCTTTCTTTTTCTTTCAGCAACAAAAAAAGAAGCGAGACACTCGAAAAGGCAGGCGGAAGAAGGATGTGGATGATGATGGCGAGGAGAAAGAGCTCATGGAGCGGCTTAAGAAGCTCTCGGTGCCGGCCAGCGATGAGGAGGATGAGAGTACGTGACCCGAGTCACAGAGCGTGATGGGGCCTCGGGTCTCGGGGGGTGGACCTGATGTGTGAGGCAGACATTGCCCTTCTCTTTGCGGTCTCATTCGCCCCTTATCCTTCTAGCACCTGTCCCGGTACCTCGCGGAGGGAAGAAAACCAAGGTGAGCCCTCTACTGATCTCAGTGTGGTGAGCTCTGGGGGTTCAGGCTGGACTGCCCTACTGACGGATGGCTCCTGCCCTTTCGCTCTCTAGGGCAGCAATGCCTTCGCAGCACTGACTCAGGATCAGAGTGAGGAAGAGGAGGAGGAGGAGGAGGAGGAAAAATGTCCTCCTAAACCTGCCAAGCCAGAGAAGAATCGGGTCAATAAGGTGACGATGACACAGTCTGCCCACCCCCCAGCGCCTCTGGCCAAAGCGCGCGGGCTCCCCGCTCTCACACCAGCTCTGCTAGCTCTGCCTGGCACGGCTCGCTTCTTTAATATCCTTTTCATTGCTCAAAAACCGCAATGCCTCTGTTGGTTCCGAACTAAAAGTCTCGCCCGGAAGCTGCACGTCTTTGTTGTTCCACTGGGCCCCGCAGTCTTATTGAAGACCCTTGGTTGTATGTCTCTAGGTCAGCCCGGCCACGTTTCCATATCCAGGTGGTTGCAGCCCTGGGTCCTGAAGCTTGTTGTTTGTGCTCCCCTAGAAGGCCTGCTCCAGGCCTGGACCCGTTTCCTTGGGATTTGCCCCTCTCAAGGCAGCCATCTAAGCACTAGCTTCTCTCCCACCCGCCCGTGGCTCAGGTACCTGCCTGACAGTGCCTAGGTTCTGACTCTGTTTATGGTCGCTTTTTGTTTCTGCTTTGCCCTCTGGGTCTCAGGCCCTAGGCGCTTTTTCTGGTCTCTGTTTCTTAGGCAGTGTTAGTTAACCTGCTCATTGAACTTACACTGTAGTAAAGCTTGTTAAGCAAGAAGGTAACAGCTTCACTCTGGGGGCTTCTCCTCCAGGCGGTGTCTGAAGAGCAGCAGCCCATGGCCAAGGGCACAAAGGGAAAAGAAGAAAAGTCCAAGGGGAAGACCAAGGTGAGGGAGGAATTGGTGAGGTGAGGCGAGGCAGAAGGCTTGGGAGTTAGGCCCATCTCACCAGACTTCCTCTTGTCTCTGTTAGCCTCAAAATGTGTTTGCTGCTCTAGACAGTGGAGGGGAGGACGAAGAAGAACAAGTAACAGAGAAGCCGCCCAAACCGGGGAAGGAGAAGGAAAAGGGCAAGAAGGTGGAGAAGGTGCACACGTGGGTCTTGGCTGGGAGGAGGCAGAGGAACCCGGACTCGACAGTCGCAGGGGATGGTGTTCTGAAAAGGCCCAGACGGGCCAGTGGGAATTCTGTCACTCTTCATCGCCTCGGAGCTCTGGTGGGGCAGCGGTTCCCGTGGGGCTGCTAACCCTTGCCAGGTCAGCAGGTGGAAACCACCAGTGTTCTGCTCCCGAAAGCAGTCTTGGGAACCCCCAGCGCCCTACAGGGTCGCTGTGCGT